>NC_135040.1:10117500-10435000 GCF_051020975.1 Osmia lignaria lignaria
AGGAAAGAAAAGCAAAGGTAGTTTTCAATGGAAAATCTCGCGGTACGGAAAATGGTAGCGAGAAGGGTGCAATCACCGGGTTTTCCATCGTCTCGTACCGTGTTTACTCTTTGGATTCGTGGATCGTTGACCACGATCGGGAGTAACGAGCGGAAAACGATGAAGTGTGAGAGATAAAACATTCAGCCCTCGGTAGCTCGCGATGCGCCAGCGTTTCCCTCGTTTCGTCTTTGTTCTTCTAAGATCGACTGGGATGCTCGTAAATCGACGGTGAACCAGTTATCGGCTACGAGGGGAACGAAATGTTAGTTACTTTCGAAGGGGCGAATCGACTGTAACGTTGCTTGGCAGGCTAGATATTTGTTCTACTTTTAGTACACCCTAGGATCTTCGCCTCTAATGCATCTGGATATTCCAGCGGAACGACGCGGCTGCCTCGCTGCTTCATTTTGTTACCCTTAGAAAGAACCGAATAAATATTTTCAGCGTTCCGAGTGAATTGCACGATTGCTTTAGCAATTAATTATTAAAAACTTGGAAGATTGATAGGATTCGGTAAACGTTTCAAAGAAATCAAACGTAAAGTTGATTGCAAACGAAGCTAATAAAAATAATGAACGAAACTAGTGCTGTACAAGTTTTACCTGGCTGATGGAATTGATGGAAAATTGCGTTCGCTATCGCAATTAAAGGGTATGGTCTGTCGAAAGATGAAGCGGCTGATATTGGCAAACGCGTCACGGCGAAATGAATAGGAAGGGTAGTGAAAGAGGAAGTAGCGGTTGACGTGGTCGTGTCTCGAAATTGATAAAAGTTTCAACGCTACGACACGGTTCTCGTCGTAAGGGTGGTCATAAAACCGCGGTGCAGCCTCCGGTTTCAGATTTCACCCGATACCAGGGGGGGTCGAACGTGCATCCTGCGAGTGGCGGTTATAGCTGGCAGGACTAAATAGAGGTCGGATGGAATCTCGTGGCAGGAAGGTCGTCGAGAATCGCGTTGGTTTGATGGATGACCCGGGGTTTCGAACTATTTTGCCTCGTCGGGGGCTTCGGGCAAAAACCGTTATGGATCGAGTCTGAAGGTATCGAAGTTGGCTCGGGGATAAGTTGAGAGCCGTCTAGTGGGGATAAGGGTAGGGGGTGGAGTGTGGTAGGGTGGTGGTGGTGGTTGGAGGTGAGAGTTCGACGAGCGATCGCAAGAAACTCTCAAAGAGAGGCTGAGGCGTACTATCGATTTTCTTCAGGGTAGTCGTCGTAGCCGTCGTCGTCGTCGTCGTTGTCGTCTACGTAGACGACGTTGTACCTCGGAGGAAGAAGGTGCAGTCGTCGTGCTTCGATTCGTGAAATTCTCTTTGCCTTCCCTCTGTGTCGGCTTCGAGCGCAGAGGGAGAAGATGGCAAGCGGGAAGAAAAGAGGAGGAAACAGAACTGAATTTACGGTGCCACGCGTTCTGCAGAGCCTGTTGGTTCCTTCCTCTGCTTCTACCTTTCGACGGCGACTAGCAGGGAAATTAGAAGAATTTCGCGTTGCTTTGATCCCCGTGGATCCTTTCGATAAAATCTTCGTACGTAGAAACCCCCGATAACACGAGTGTACTATTTTTGTTTTTACCCTGAAAATTGATAGCCGATCGATTCTCTTTCCCAGCACACACTCCAGACCCACGCCTGCACCGTTTAACGTATTTCATTTTGTAACGTATAGCGTGTAGCTGTTGCTGCCCTCGAGTGGATATGATAAAAAGAAAGCTCGTATCGAGAAGTTACGATGTCTCTGGGAATTTCTAAAGACTACTCTCTCTTCGAAAAGAATTTTCCTACGGAATATAATGCCGAGGCTCGACTGTTTCACCCTTTACGAGCGTACGAATACGATAAAAACGTATTATCAATAAAATACTAAGACGTTTCCGGCGAGATATCGGTCCGCGTCGCGGCTCGCGCTAGTAAATGTTATCGACATCGTTCCAGGGTATTTATCGACGCCACGATAAGTACACTTTACCGACGATTACAACCGCTCTCGAGATATCAGCCTTCGATGATTCCTCCGCGATCTACTTTCGAATCGAAGCGTATCACGACAGAAACCCGCTTGCATCCCCTAAGAAAGTACGCTCCCTTAAGCGCATCCTCGAGCGGGCGAAGAAATACGGACAAAGTTTCTTTGCATTTTGCACGGTACCGCTTCCTACTTTCTGTGTCCTAACACATTCGTATCCGTTTCGCTTTTTTCTGTCTGGGATCGTCGCGATGGTTCGTCCAGCAACGGAATTTTTTCCTCGCCTAAGTCGTAGCCGGAGCCCTCCGGTGTCATAATACGATATTCCCCGCGAGTTCAGGGGTCTCCTAATGGAGTTTGCGTGTAAGAATGAGACAAGCTCGAAGCCAGTTAGCAAGAGACGACACCGGAGACGTCGAGGGAACCGGCATAGCGAAGCAGACGACGACGATGCTACCGGGCTTGGCAGGGGTGGAAAAAGGGAAAGAAGAACGGCAAAGAGTCTCTCTCGCTTCCCGTTTCTTTCTCTACTCGTCGTCTGCTCGCGCGAGGGTGGGCTCTATATAAAACGCGGCGAAGGTTAATTTTATTTTGCCTTAGCGGGACAAGTTTGTAACAGAAAGCTGCTACTCCTGCTTCTGCTTCTACTACTTGCTCGTCCTCGCTGTTTTTCTCCCTTTCCTCGCCTTCTTACGATACAACCTTTCCCTCGCGCTCTACTTCCATCCTCCCTTGATGGCCGGTAGATCGACGAAGAAAGAAAAGTTGATAAACAATCCTGTCGCTTCTTCCGCCCCCTTTGTCTCGTTCTCGAAGGCACGAGCGAGTCTCGGACGAATCGGTAGGGTGGTTGAAGAAAAGGGGAGCCGACGAAGTGCTGATATTAACACCTCCGAGCGAACGAAACGAATTATTCACTGGCGCGAGACGGTGGACGAGGAGGTGGCGGCGAAGGCGGAGGAGACGGTACGTCGTCTTGGGAGAATAAAAGAGTACTACGTGGGATCGAGCACGCGATGGAACGGGGGCGGAAAGCTGCACCGAGAAAAGAGCATCGCACCTTAACCTCCCCCTCCCCTCCTCACCTTTTTTTTTTTTTTTCTTCTCTTGATCCGATGCTGAAAAGCACGTCTCAGTAATCGTACCGACCTATTGCGAATATCCAATTCCTTTCTTCTCCGGGCTGGCGCGCGTGACGCCGTTTCTCAGCCCGACTGAAACGCAGGCTTCGACGTGCCAGTTCCACTACTTGTCGAGGAACGTATGCACTTCTAAGGAAGTCTCGACGTGTACACTCGTTTCTCTTTAACCTCTCAGCCACGGCATAGAATTTCGCTTTTCTTTCTCCTACCGCCAGCCCGGCCGCTGAAAATGTAGCAAGCAATCGTTGCTCTCCTTTATTATCTACTCTCCGTTCGTTCATTTAATTTCATATCAGTAAGAAATAACGAGAATAACTCGTCGAGTTTTCAATAATAAACGTATTTGGAAAAATCCCATCGCATCGAACGAAGGATCAAAATGGTTTATCGATTATCTGCGAATGATAACGATGTTCAAAGCTCGAGACTAAGGCATCGATAAGTGACGTGAGTAACAGTAAAAGGATTTATCGAAGATTCAACAACGATAGGAAGAGAAAGAAAACGTTAACGATCCACGTTTACGATAAGTAACACGAGCAAATCGCGAGGTAGTCGCGTTATCGAGCTTAAATAACCGCGGCTCGTTGCTTGACCGAATTTCATCGAAATTGATCGCGCAATTTCGTGGTCGTAAAAAGTATCAAGAGGCGGTTACGTGCAGTTTCGCTCGAGTTTCGCTGCGTAATCCACGAAATCATGCGTCAAGCGAGGCGTGCGAGCGAGAAGACCGGCTCTACTCGTGCCAAAAGTCCTTTCTTCGCGACGCGCTGCTCTTTAATGCGCATCCAGTGCATTAAAGAGAGATTTATGTGTAATTCGGAATAACATCGCGAGGCGAGCTCGATTTTTTACGGCGAAGCAAATGGACCGCGACGACAGAACCGGTGCTATTATAACGAGCACTGAATTGCAGCCATCGCGCCGCGCCGGTCAGTAAACGAAATACAGCGGACAAGTTCAATGGGGGGACTTTGACGAATGAACGCGTTTATGGTTCGCCCTCGAAAAACTCTGTGCTCTTCTACTATATTCGTCGGGAATTCCATTTTCACGACATTACGTGCATTAGCTTTCTGACAAGATTAAAAACTGACTCTATATCAGCGTTGAAATCCTGAAGACTCTAGTTTGGAAGAAGATTTGTTCCGAAAGCTTCTTTCCTTTCGCTCGACAGTCTGTCAAGCAACGAGACATGCTCAATATTCAGAAACGCGTAACATGTGGCATCTTACCGCACGTGACTAGCCTGTTTACGATTTTGCATAGCGGAAATTCCCTGCAATTTACATCGGCTCCGGGGATTCTCGAAAGTCGACGAGTTTGTCGGGTAGCAGAGAAAAGCAAGCCGCTTGCAAGCTTTTCTCTGTATGAATTTCGTATCTTTCGCGAAAGTGGAATGAAGCAAGGCAGCAACGCTCAGAGTAAATGCATGCACGCTCGCTTTAACGTCAGGTCCATTTTCTGTCACGCGAGGATCCCTTTTCCATCCGTCCGCTCGCGGGAGCACACGACCCTGTTGCTTTTTCTTCGTCGAATTTCCCTTGACTAGCGTCCTTCGTAAGTAAGATCTCTTGAAATGTTATTTTCGCCCGCCTCGCTCGACTCCTCTCTTTGCCAGCCTCAGTATTTTTATGAGCAGAGTGGCTGGGTGTCCCGCGTGTGTCTACCATCTTCCGACCGTCTGTGCGCGATTGTAATAGCTCCCTCAGGCGTGTACGTGTACGGGGAGCCCTTTAGCGGTCGTTCTGAATTATGGTGGCCCGGTAACGTTCATACGTGCACGAGGAACACGACGGGACGAACGTTCCGCGGAAAACCGGCAGGCAAGTGGCTTCCTCTTCTCGAGCTACGAGCATCAGAGCGCGGAAAAATTGAGGCTGGTCGATGGTGTCGTTAAAGAAAATCGACTTCGTCTTTGATGTTTCCGTACGCTTCGATCGTGAAAAATTTCGGTGCTTCTCGAAAGAGACGCGATTTCGAACTGGTCGACTGCGATCTCGTCTCGTTTATCGATTCGAAAGCACTCGACGGACGAATGGAAGCGATAGATTCGAAAGTTTACAGGATTTTCTGAATACGGAATGGATCGGTAAGAAAACTGGTTCCTCGTCTAAACTCACCGATCACGAACAGCGATATTATTCACCTCGACTCTCTTTGCAATCTGTACCGATCAGAGAGAATACGAGGAGTTTATCGCGTAATAACCGTGGCTGTTGTAAAAATATTCGAAGCTGCGAACGCGACTTTTACTGTTGGAAAGCGAGCAAGAACAAAATGGTCGGTGGATCGAGCGGAAACGGGTGAAAAGTTTTTAAAGCGTCGTAGGAAATGAATTTTAATAGAATATTTTTTATTGTGTTTCACAAACAACTTTCGACCTTTTATTTCCTACGAATAAATAAATGAACATGTAATTTACACGACTTGAAATTTAAGGTAATGCCTATGGTCGTCGTTGATCACGTCATTTACATCTAAAGAGTTTCTCTCTCCGGAAGGGTTTGCGTCTTTACGATGGTATCCAGGTTTACTCGTTCGAGCGGATAAATAAATGAATAAATATTCGCTTCTCGTCGCCGGTGTACGGTAAATCCCTCTCGCCCACGTTCCACGAGCCGTATTCGAAATCGGATATTCGTTACGCGTGTCAGACACGTTATTCGTGCCAGGTAAAACGAGGGAGCTGACGGTCATTTAGCGTTGGAAGGGCGATTGGTCGCGATCGTTTGCTTCTGGCTGGAAGTTTTACAGAGAACCGAGACCGAACAGCTACTTATCGGTCACGACAGGTCGCGCGTTACTACGCGTGGTCGTCCTCTTTTCATTTTCTTCGTCTACGTAGCTCGTGACGATTTACGTCGCTGGCAAACACGAACGGAGTACACGAAGATTCCGATAGAAGGAACGTGGATGTGACGCAACGGCTGTTTGCCTTCGAAGATACAGCCTGATTCGAGCGGATACGACGTGGCTCTCGAGACTTCGCCGTTTCCCAACGGAAACCAGAAAAATTCATGTCTCGCTACCCTCTCCCCGACAACCGCTTCCTCTGATTTCGTAGAATGGCAGATTTCTCGGGAAATATTTGTTATCGTAGACGACAGTCAACGTTGAAGCTACGTTTGGATTTTACATAGAATTTTTGATCCTCGCTGTTTCGACGAAGAAAATCCTATGGACTTTGTTCGTTGCGTGGTCTGTCGTCGTTCATCAACAGCTTCGCATCGGAAGTTTTTCTTCCACGCGCTGAAAATGGATGTAGTTCAAGGAAGAAGAAATACCCAGTGAATGTAGAAAGTAGGATGTTATTAACAATTTTTTATCAAATAACAAGATAGAAATAGAAGAATTATAAATAATTGATAGGGGTGTATGGATAGTCGAAATTCCTTTTAAGGAAAATTCTCTGGATACATTCTGATCGTAACAAACGACCGCCTCTGCGTGGATTCAACTTTCTAGCAGCTGAACTCAGCACGCGGAAGGGAAATTCTGACCGAGTTGGCCTCTTCCGTGTTTTCCTCGCGGAACGGGTTAGACGCGAGCAAGGGTAGAAAAGCGAAAACGAAAGAAGTGCCGGACGTGTACGTGTACGGTTGCACCAGCGACAGCATTCAGGTGAAATATCTATCGTCGATATGGAGGAGAACCAGAAACTTTTCCCTCCGCATTTCCCCGCTCGTATCGCGAGTACAGTTACGACATTCGCGGGAGATAACATTACCGATAAGCGACTCGGTATGTTTGCCAAAATTATCTACCTGTCAGAGTCGCTTCTACTTGAGGCGTACTAGAATCGAAGAGGAAGAATTTTCAAAATTTCTTTCGATTATTCTTCCATTGAAGAAGGGTCCCAAGAAAAGCACCCCTACGGTGACGACAAGCAATTTCAACGTAATTTTAAAATAACACGTAGGATTATAACGATACAGAAGGTCGCGGGTACCATTATCAGGAAGATTTATAAACCACGCGATGACATAGTCTGATATGTCAGAAAGCATAATCGCGTAGGCGTTGCGTAGCTCAGGGACACCGTTCGGAAAAGACGCAGCAGCAACCATCTTTTCGCGCAATTTTATTTACCAAGCAGTAAAGATCGGTGAGCTTTTTGATTGCGTTACGCCGTGGCAAAGCGGAATAGTCAAATGTTTATTTCTGATAAAAGAGAGCAGCGCTCGTAAAACGTATTCAACAACACGCGTTGACGTCGAACCGATTGTGGAGCAGAAGCATCCTCGCGTGTTCCGGTTTATACGTCGGCTGTCAGCTACCACGACGGAAAATCGATAAGTTTACGGTTGATTTTTTCATCGACCCTTCCGGTTCCACGAATCGACTAATAACCGAAAGTCGAGCGTGGTTGATTCTAGCTCTTGTCCTTTTTTTTTTTTACGAGTCAACTTCCGAAAACCATGACGCTTTTACACGTGTCTCTTTGCATACTATACTCTCATTCGTGTCCCATCGGAGCCGCATGGTCTTTGGTATCTTTTGGATGGCTAGTTCGAGTTCCGCTTCCATAGCCCGACTTCTTGCGTCGGTTTTATGGATTCTTCCGAAACGGAAGCCTGGCCAGAGTTTGCCGCAACGTTTCCGTGAAACTTGTAGCGTTGCGAAATTTTCATCGTTCGCGTTGCTCTCTGAAAAGAGTGGTTGGAAAACGGGCGAGAAGAGTTTCGCAGTGTCGAGGAACTTGTAGCGAGTTGTTCTCTTTCTTCGTGAACCGTTTCTCGCTTTTCGATGGAACTTTGGAAAATTCATTTAGCTTTCCCTACTTCGCTTCTCGTTTACTTCTCATTCAGCTGACGCAAAAGACTTTCAAATTATTAGGTCAAAAAGTAGAAAACAGCGTTTGAACGTTTTAGAAATGATTTGAAATTAGTTATCTTTCGACTCTGCGTAGATACCATTAACGATTATTACTTTCCTCGTTGAATTTTTTCCTCGAGCGTTCGATTGCTGGTTGACGAGCAAGCATTATCGAACAGTTCGTAAAAATGGTATCGTTTTATAGAGAAGGACAGGACAGGACAAACAGAGATATCGTGGAAGCATTAGTCGTGAGGAAGGAGTGCTACGATTCTTCGGAAAATGTTCGCCGAGTCATTCGTCAACCGCGTCGAGTCATCCGTCAGCTATCAAGGGAAGGGGACAAAAATAACCGTCAAATAGACGGGGAGAGCGTATCGAAAGAAGCGACAACGGAGAGGACTTTTTTCTGTACTTAAATCTTTTTCAACGTTCCCGCTGTGACGATGGGACGGATTCGATCGTGGTAAAAGCAACAACGTCTGTAAAGGATTTCGATACCCCGTGTATTTTTGCGACGCCTCTTTTCCCCTAACCTTCGCCGGAGTGTTCCTTAGCTGGAAACGTCATCGAGATGAAAAGGAAGCTCATGTAAATTACGATCGTCGCGAGACTCGTTTGGTAGAGCGATGAAAACGCGTTTCTCGTTTCTTGTTCCCTGTACGCGAGCAGGATCGTTTCGGTTTCCACTAGCATCGGGCGAAAAATAGAAGGAGAACAAGGGAAGAAACCGGGAGAAAGAGTGGCGGGTAGAAAAAGGAAGGCGATGCTGGAATTGCCTCTCCGGTTCTGCCACGCGTATTGTTTTCTTTTCGCCGTCCATTTACTTTTCCTGCCTCTTTTTCGCGTGTAAGCTTATCCGCGAGACGGCCAGAGGGAAACGCACGTACACACAGGAAGCGTGCTTTCGTCATTTCAGGACGCTTAATTAGTCACGCCCGCTGGTAAGCGTCCGGCGAAAGATTTACGGCTACCCATTCTTCGATGATTCGCAAAGCAACGACGAAAAAGATTTTTGCAAAGCCGGTAAAGCGAAATGAGAGTAAAATAAGTGTCCCGCTTTTTCAAGCTCGATCAGCGAATTTCACCCCTTACCACGTCGTCGATTCTCTACTTTCTTTCCCCTAAGAAGAAAACACGGAATCGACGTGGCGTTCGTCGTTGGGTGATTAACGATGACGGGAAGACAGGTAGGGTAAAAACTGGGGTGGATGAAGTGGATGGGCCGAAGGGCTGCTGGTGAACGTTATCCAAGCATCGAGCGGGCGCGGTGTGTAAACAAAGAAGGAAGAAGGTGGACCGGAAGAGCGGAAAAGAGCGTAGGAAGTGGAGGTTGGGCTCGGGCCGTCTACACGCATGGCTATACACAAAGAAACTAGCGGGCAACCCCAACCGGTCGTATCAAAGGCGTGCTGGAAAAGCTGCAAATGCGCGAAAGAATGGGTTAAAAACCCGAGGCGGCAGCCGTCGTGGTCGTCGGTGATGGTAGTCGACGTGCCGGTGCTGTTCCTAGGGGCGTGAGGGAATGGAGAAAAAGAAAACGGGAAGGGGTTTCCAGTGGAAAGGTTCTGAAGGACGTTGAAGGACCTTAAAATGAAAACATTCCGTCCTCAAAGCGCCCCTTCGCCGACACGCGAATCTCTCTTTTTCTACCCCCTTACACCACCCCTCTGTCTCTCGATTAACGCACCCTTCGCGGAACCTCCTGTCGTTCCTTTTTGAATGGTGCGGCTCGATTTGCGGGGAAGGAAGCCGCTAGCTTCCCTTGATGAGGGCCGATTCGTTGCGGGCGCCAAAAGCTGGAAAGCTCGTTTGCCTCGTGTGTATGGAGCGTAGGTGTCGTGCGCGCGTACGCCTCGAAAAATTGCTCTACTTCCTTTGTGCGTTTCGCCAGCAAGAGGATTCAATGACGCGGCTCTTTTCAGCGACGCGACGGAATGCGATGCGTTCACAGGATTCTTAATGGGTTCGCTAGTTCGCCCGATGAATTCCTCGCGATTACCAACCCCTTACCGATTCGCTCGTTAACACTGTCGATATAGGTGGATATCGATTCGAGGGCTCGATATCGTACGGCCAGGAATTACATAGGTTCTCATGAGCAGTTGTTATTTCTTGAGAGGCAGTCGTTTTCGTGGAACGAGCATCGACAGCTAATTTCGCGAGAGAAGGTTCGTTTCATCCTCGTTAACGAAAGTGACGTTTCGAAGATGAAGACCGGCAACGAGAAAAAGATGACGGGACTACGAGCAACGTACAGGCAATTATAATTGCCGCTACGGAATTCTTTCACTCTGATAATTAACGCGTTATTAACTGGTTGCTTTATGCGGTAGCTAACTAACGTCACCGGTTGATGAATTCAAATAATTATAATAAATAGGAAATAAGGATAGTTAGCGAAGTATGCGGTTAGTGTAACGGAATATCTACGATTACATTATTCGTTCCTCGACGAGTGAACGATCGATCGCTTCCCATTCCTCCTGTTTCGCCATCAAAGTCCCAAAGGAATCGACAGGGCTGTCCACCGTTCGATGCTCGCCGAGCACGACGGTGGACACGATACGTCGTTAATCTTTCGCTATGTGGTTTCCAGTGAAACCGGAAGTCCGCCTGGCAGCCAATGTCACTGCCAGTCGTCATCGTTCGTCTCGATGTAATCTTTGAAATTGCACCAACACGGCCTGTTTCTCCAACGAGAACCAACCTGTTCCGTTTTTGACGCGTAATTTCTTCTGCGTTCGCGTGAAACCGTACACGGAACGAAACCGTGTTTATAACTTACAGCTTTATCGTTTAGTGTTTCACGGGAAAAACACAGCGAAGGGGAATATTTAAATTGCGCTATGTAAACCGTGTTACGCAACCAGGCTGGGAAAACGAGTAGCAAACTGTGCGAGAGATAAGTCGTACGATATGGAAGGTACGATTATGTAACTCGCAGCAGAATCCAAGGAAATTGGAAAACAATATTACTTGCGATAAAACGCAAGTCGCTGAAAAAATATAGGTACACTTTTGTTTAAAAAAACGAATGTCATCTTAAAATTTTTAAAGCACTTCTACTTCCACTTCCGGAGCTGACACACGCATCGCGTGATACTTTTGGCCCCATTCCATGAGACACCCCACTTGTGTACATAAAATTACTCGGGACATGAATTTCCGTTATGTATGTATCGTTGAAATCGTTCTAATGGACCCTATTGTATATAATTTAGCCGATGTTCTTTCCCCCGGCATTGTCCGTTCGACTGCTCCTTTTTTTCGAGATCTTTTTTGGTAGAGGCAAGTTTTTAGCCACTAATGCGTTCGCACGAAGGGGTATCGTTAGATACGGCCGAGGCAGACGTCGAGTCAGCTCGGGTTAATCGATCACGAGAAGAAACGTACGCGGGTAGTCAGGGATAGACGAGCAGCGATATTTCTCTCGTTTTACAAGGGAAACGATCGTAACCTCGGCACATCCGTCGAGAAACGTACACAACGTACATATGTAGCCACGCTTGCTAGCCGTTTCTGTAATGTCACGTATCTATCCTTCGTGTTTACCTATCGCATCGATAGCCGTAGCCCGAAGTTTTCCGGGAACCGAGGGAGGCTTTCGGGATACGACGGGGCGACGTTGGTGGCCGATCTCTCCTCGTTTTTCATCGGTTCCAGTCAATAAAGCTCGTGGCTCTTGTTTTGCCTTCGGCTGACCACGCCAGCGCGATTCCGTTCTTCTGCTTTGCAACCATCTCCGTCGTTTTTCTCATCTCCTACGATTTCCTCCTTCCTCCTTTCTCTTCACCGCCTTTCCGACCTTTCGATTTTCTGCTTCGCCCTGCTAATTCAGCCACGCTCTTTCTTTCCCACGAAAAGCTCGCGATAGAGACCAACAGAGGTTCGATATTTTGCCGGAATTATGAAGGCAAATAACCTTCCACGAAAGCAAATTCCGAAAAAGCCCGATAAATGATTGGCAGTGGTTAACGTAGTTTAAAACGTCAGCTTAAAATTGACTTGTCGATTAAATTGCATTTTGCGTTGAACGGTATTTTTCGACTATCCCGATAGCTCGAGGAAGAGGCGAAAAGTTCTCAGACAGTTTATAGAAAGTTCACTCTGCATACCTAACAGATATTTTGACAACTTAAAATTACTCCAACTAAATTCACCGCGCTAAAATACTGACTCCAATTTCAAAAATAAACTTGGGCTAATTCTCGACACGCTTAGCGAAGTATGTATTAACGAGCAATTAAGAAGGACGTTGCAAAAGACGTCTGGCTGAAAATTGGACCGCTCGTTTTCGTATATCCGCGTTGAATTTAAATTCGTCGTGTCCCTGGGATAATGGGGAACATCGTCGACGGGACAAAGTCGCGTACCGTGTTTTCGCGTTACGAGCAGGAAGAGCAGTGTGTACACCGACTGCTACCGGATTCACAGTCGCTGCCCTCGGTACAAAGGTTGCTCGTTGGCCAAACGACGAGCCCGTTCTGTGTCCCTTTTCCTGGACGTCTGGTCGTTCTGAAATTCTCCTCGACTAGCCCGAAAACTGGCAAAAGAGCGCGTTGGAAAGAGCCGCGACGAGGATATCGGTCGCCGGTTCTGCGCGAACGTTTCTAACCGGTCCCACAGGAAACGTGCGCGAACGAGAAAAGAACGAACGCTGGTAAGGAGCCATACCAAGGAAAAAGAAGTTTCCTTTGGCCAGGGGGAACGAATTTAAGAAAGAGGAAAAGATAACGATGAGACGCGTGGTCGTTGCACCCGCTGCACTCAATATAAGTCGGTGTCTTTTTCGGAAAATGATACATCGTATATTTAATAGTTAAGCAACATATAAGCAACAAATTAGAAGAGACTTTATGAAGAAACGATTTAGTTATTGCTCGATGCAGGAGTGCGAGAATAACGGACGTTCCACGAAGAAAAGCCTCTACTTTCTCTTGTCTTGCTCTCTCCCGATTTGTCTGGAGTCGTTGCAGGAGGGCTGTCGCAATGACTGATCGACCACCTTCTATCTCGCCGGGAACAGACGAGAGGAACACGACGGTGTGTCTTGTCACCCTCTCTCTAGACCTTAGATTTATTTGCGCGGAGCCCCCGCTAGAAGAAACGGTAGGCTGCACGATTTGATCGAATGACTCCGGATCCTGAGATCGGTGATAATGAAATTGCCATGAAAAATGAGGAAAAATACCGGCTAACATCTTTACAGCTACAGACGAACTTCCTGTACGATAGGTTATACAAGTTGAATTCAGCTGGTGCTCAATAACTCAACAGACTAATAACAAAATGAAATTCCAAATTCGAATACCGAGCGTTGATCGCATCTCGGAGAGCATCGTTTTAATTACTTATCGTCCGATCGTCTGGAAAAGTGCGCCACTCTCGATCCCCTCCCCCTCAGACCCTTCATCAATATTAAATCCACGGACTCGTGGAGGCGATGGAAAGAGGGATCGTCCTAAACGTCGCACGGACACGGACACGAGAACCGGCTGGGATCCTCGTTCCATCGGCGAGAGGAGGAAAAAAGGATCGAGGCGAGATCTTGTGCGATCGTACGGGTACCTGGCAGCCCGTGGGATAAGGGAAGATTAAACGAAACCTTAAGCGACCGGGTCGTTTTTAGCTTATACGGAGTGCCAAGGTTTTGGTGAGAGGACACGGGGGATGGCGCGTTGGAGCGTTGCGGGGGTGCAAGAGGAAGAGACAGAGAGGAGGTTAGAGGGATGGCTCGAAGGGTTCAGAGACACTTCCAGCAGGGGGTGTTCCCCGGATCGCGCGAGGGTGTTGGAGCCTGTACGTGTACGCACGCTCGTGGTTCGTTGTGTGAGTTGTGTAAAATACGAGCATGCCGGAGTTAAGCCGGCCATAGATCGTGGAAAGCGGAGAGTGAAAGAGCGTGAGAGCGAAGGGGCTAGGAGGGTCAGGAGGGAGAGTTTCAACCTCACCTTTCGCGCCAGCTACAGGAGTCTGCTCTTTCGACTCTGGAATCTTCTTACGTTTTCCTACCTCCGATTGTCTTCGTCGTCTCTCCGCCAGTTCCCTTCGACCCTTCTATCAACCCCTTTCTCCTCGTCGAGTGCTCGATTTCTTAGCCGCGATCGGTAACCATTCGACTATTGTATCGTTGCAAAGTTTAAGAAGAAGATCAACATTCCCACCGTGGCTGGTGGAAAATTTTCTGCAAAATCTTGCAGTATTTTCCTCCGTCCTTTTGTATACGGATTCCTTTCCGCGTTATCTCTCGAGACTCGTTAAATTATTTATCTGGCAAGTTTGCGTGCGCCGTTATCTGCTTACAGCGGACGCGACAATACGGCCGCCTCTTTATAATACATAAAACATAAATATTCTGAACGATCGAGCGAACGGGACTCGGTGCTAGGAAGTTACCTAATTACCCCATCAAATTTGCATAAGGGTCGCGGCAGAATAGTCAATTAAACGGCACGCGGACGCGTCTTCGCTTTATTGCCGCGTCTTACGATAATAAGAGACGCTTCGATACGAGGCGACGCGACGCGACGCTTTACACAAGCGTCCCGTTGACGGCACCGTGAACACGGTACCTCCAAGGGTATGTCGATATCTCGCTTGAAAAGAACCGCGTTACTTCTGGCGTCGTTCGTTGCCACCCTCCGCAAACACCTTGACGTCTGGAATAAAGACAAGGGTAGGGTGGTTGCGATAGAACATGTGCATTCGTCCCTGCTTAAAATGGATATTAATGCACTTAGCGGCGGGGCCGAGACCCGACCTTAAATCCTGGCTTATGAATGCGTAATGACCACCGGTGCGCAACTCCCCCCAAACCGCACGATTGCAACCTCCCGCCTCCAGGGGGGTTGTAAAACGCAAGTCAGTGAAACGAAATCAGTGTTTAGGTGATTATAATCTTCGCGAAATATTGTTCGAAATATACGTAGAACTTATGCAGTAAAAATTTATGAAATTTAAAGAAAAGAATTGCGGATATTCCTGTCGAACGAGTATCGATGAACTAGCTACGAGGACGCTAGCTCGAAAAATCGAGCGATATTAAATTTCAGGTCGGCCAATAGCCGGCAATAGTGAAATATTTTTAATTGACACGAATTCGTGGCTAGAAGCTCGATTATTGCACGCGTTTGCGTGGGAGTGCGATAAAACCTGCGTTTTTTTCGACGAAAAGAATTGTCTCTGATGAACGTTGCGAACTTTATAACTCCGTTGTTGGAGATAAAAAAAAAATGCACAGAGGTTTCGTTCGTTTAGAGCTTACGGAATCCTTTGAACGTTTCAACGACGAACTTTTGTTTAACTAACGATCCTTTCATGAGTCGCTTAAAGCGATTCTGGTGTCGACGTTGGCGCTGCTTTTTAAAATACGACTCCGAAAGCTACCGGTCGGAGAAACATCGCGAGAAAGAGAGGTAAAAAGACGAAAAGGATTGCGTTCCGGCCAACGAATAAACCTGGGGAATATCATTATCGCACAGCCACACGTGGGCATGCATTCTTTGGCATTGAATTTCAGCACGCGTGCAGCGTTGCATCGACGTTACGACCGGCCAAACTCTTTGGCCGCGTGCATTCTGAAAGCTTTCGACGTGATTCACGATTCGAACACGCAAACGTCCACGGGAAAACACCGTAAGGAAGCTTGCTCGACGGGTTGGACCACCCAACTGAAAATTTCACCTTTCCTCCGCCTTTTCATCTCCTATGTACGTTGCATGTTTTCGCCCGATATCACCTGAATTACCTAGTGAATTGATAACAGAAATTTTCAGAAATGTCAGATAGTCGCGTTCAATTACACACGATAAACGGCTCGAGAGCTTAGATACTTCCGCGTAAGCGACGCGAGTTGCGAACTCCTTACATGGCATCAATGAATACTTTGAAGTCGTTAAAGCTTGTTTGTAAAATTTCACTATCGTATATTTCATTTTCTCAATCATCTTCAAACATCTTATTTGGTATATTTGTTCTTACAATTCGAAAGAGAAGAGGGCAATTTCGAATAACGAGAGGCAGAGAACAGGATGAATGTTCAGTTATTGTTCTTATCGTATTCATCGCAGAGGCGCCGCTTTAGCGGTACGCCGTTAGCGAGATTTATCGAGCAGATTCCTGGGATGTCTAATGGCGTCTGACGGCGTCGCGGAGATCGTCGATACACGCGGAAAATCGGTTTCAGCGCCATTGCGCTTGGCTCTTAACGCCACCATGAATACCGGAACACGCGTTCGCCAACGCGATCGATCCACCGTAGAAAAACTCTTCAATTTCCATAGAGATTAGTTTTCATCCCGCGATACTTACGACTCTATCGAATTAAATGGAAGAATGTTTATTGATCCTGGATAAAAAAACAAAGATGACCAGAGGAAAATTTAGACATCGTCGTTTGTGCAGGATCGTTGGTTTTTCCACTGGATCGTTTTCCTTTTTTTCTCTTTCCTCTGGTTGCGTGGTTATGTGTCTTTAACGGAGCTGAAAGCGGGGGTAACTGCCTCAAACGGATAACAGCAGCGGAGTAACCAGATCTAGCAACCCCTCCTCGGCTGGCAATTCACTTGCTCGCCAACTCGCTCGTCCGTCTTTTCGCTCTTATCGACCGCAGCCTCCTATTACGCCATTTCTGGCGTAAAGTCGCCTTCCAGGCTCGCGTTTCCACGATTTTCCGTTTATTTTTTCGGCTGGTTCGCGTGTTCCACCCGTGAACTTGCCGGATACGTCGAATGATCGAAACGACCCTTGTTATTCTCTTCCGTTGTTTCTATTCGCTACTATTTTTAGTCGTTTATACGTAAAATGTTTCTACAGGTGTATTTTTTCGTATATAAGCAAGGTTATCCACGACTAGTTTTTTCGATTTAAATAAATTAAGCAATTTTTCCTGCTCTTCCACGAAACATTCGATTTCCTAGATTTCAAAGAACAAGAGATTACCTGTCATTTTCTTTGAATCGATAACACGATTTGCTTTCTGAAAATAGCGAAATTTTCAGAAGTCGGAGGTTAAAGAAGTGACGGGAAACAATTCGCGTTTCGGAGTATACCCACGCGTAAACCCTTCACGGAAGAAATTTCTTCGTCGATACGTTGCTGTACGGAGAATCGATTGCGTGAGAAGTCGGTCGATAATCGAGCCAGCGATTGCTCACCGATAACACCACTAACAAACAGAGGAACGTTAACGAATCGTTTCGAGCGAACGATAACGAAACGATACGAGCGTCGATGATCGAGCGTACAGTTACTTCAGACACCCACGCAAAGTAGATTACGATCAGGCGAAAGGGTTTCTATTCGAAGCGTTCCCTGTTGAGCATCGGGACGACCACTCTCGACCCCTTTTTTCTTTCAGTTTACCTCGCGACGAAAATAATATTACCTGGATCGAACGGATAGAAGATTTTTCGAGGGTCGACCGAGCAGTCCTGGCTCGCAGGTCAATCTATTTAACCTCGGATAGATCGAGTATCGAGGGATCAGCTCCGGAGGACGCGTCGCGTTGCACATAGGAGCGAAATCCCAAGAAATAAGGGACAAAATTTTGTTCACTCGAAATGATTTTTATTAACTCGTGTACAATACTCAGATATTTTTACTCTGAGTACTACAATAGACATAGGAATATTTCGTTAAAAAAAGTGTCATAAGTTTGAAATTTTGACTTTTTTTCTGTATTCGTTGCGCTGCCGATCCGATGGGTTCGGTGGATGACGACAATGCTGAGCCTCGCAGCGTAGGTCGCCTCTTGGAAATCCCTTTTACGGCTTGTCCTTCGACCCCTCGACGCCTGTAAACCTCACAAATTACGTTCCAAAGGGCTAGGCGGGGAATTCGTCTCGGAGCAGGTGCGCGAATTCCAGCGTACACACGCGTCGCGTACATTCACGTACACGCATATTATTATCTTAGCCTGGCTCCCTTCCGGCTTCTCTTCTCCTCTCTCCTTTCCCTTTCGTTCCGACTGTGCGGTGCCCGCACGGCGAGACTGTCGCTTTAGAAAAGCAGCGTACACGGCGTGAAGACTATTATATTAGCATAATATCGGCAGCCGATGCTTTTGAATACATTTGCCGTGGACTCGCGGCGAATTTTATGCGAACGCTCGAAACTGCTATTTACGGTTTTCAAACGAGCGCCAAGTTTTCACCACCGAAAGGCAGACCACGACCACCCGTCTGCTACCTTCCCTTATTATACATCGGTTGGACGCGTTTACTCGCGTGTACATATGCGAGCGGCCGCGCGAGTGCGCACTCTTGCGAGGACGTAGAACGGTAGACACGATCGCGTGTTCAACGGCGATTCGTCTGGCTCCCGTTGAAACGAGATTCTACCTGGCCCTGAATTTCGAGCGGGGTAGATCTGAAATATGGCCGCCTTGCACTTAACGCGCACTTTAAGTTCCCTTCCTCCCTGTCTAACGGCGATTTATTCAACCGGCGTGAAACTACGTCGATCGAACTTTTCTTGCCTCCCTTTCGCGAAGGAAATAAAACTTGCCGCCTTACAAAAAATCGCTTCGTGCTACTATTTTCTTTGACACTTTAATTCTACGCTCTCGTAATATTACACAGTCCCTAATTTTACTCGGTTCAAGGTGTTATATGGAGAGGATTTTTTGCATTTCCCCTTCGGTCGACAAATTCCTTGCCGGTTGGTATAATTTCACGTACGACGATTGCCCCGAAACGTACCATTTCAGCCGTGGTTTCCCGTTCGTTCGCCATTCGTTCGCCATTCGTTCGCGTAATTCTCCTTTCCTTTAGGTTTCCTTCGGTCGCTCGTAAACCGCGAGCTCTCGCTTTTTGCGGACGACGAGCGGGCATCTAGCTCGTCTCGGTTTACGCCGCAGAAACCAGCGACGGATACTTTTCTCCCGTAGCGAGAATCGAGCCGAGCTAATTCGTCGTTGCATAAATCCGTGGACGTTTCCTGGTTCGCCGAGGTTTCCTGAATTTCCAGCGACGTGTTTCGCGGAGAGGATAGGAAGTCGGTTCGGTTCCGAATCGTTAGCGAAGGAAATTGTACGGTCGGCCGGATCTTGGCTGGTATTTATACATTTATTATTCAACGCGTCGAGGTGTTCACGGCACGCGGTGGCCACGGTATGCTTGGAATGTTGCAAGATTACCTCCGGGGGGAACGCAGAGGTTTTGCTGATCGAACCGTTATCGTAGCTGCGCCAGCGATTGTCGGCGTGTCATTCACCTTGCCGTTTTCTGCACCGACGTATCGACATTTTTCTCTGCTTGCTAGCTCGTTCGCTCGAGCCGTGTTATTTTCCACGCGTCCAACCATCCTTTTTCGACGATCAATTTCGATATGTTACAGTTAATACTCTTCGATCCCTTCGGGTGTAAATTTCGGTCCCGAACGAAAATTCACCCAACGTTTCGTCAGCATTGCCAGCCTAATATCCCTGTTCGTGTTTCGATGTGTTGATGAGATTCACAGTCAATAGGTTAACTCGTACTAGGTATCAAAAACGGATGATCCAAGCTAGTGTGAAGTCGCTCCCACTTGGAAGCTTTGCGGCTAGCACATCTACGCGCAAGGTTTACGACTCTGCTTCCGTTTCGGACTCATATCCGGAACTCGGCTGCGAGTATTTGGCCACGACTACCTGCGTGCACAGAGCCGCTCGTTCTCCTAACTATCGCGTTATTTATACTCTGGTCACGAGCCTCGTTACCAACCCTCTCCTTTCGTTATGGAGTTAGAAGGCGAGCATAAAGTTGCCAGGCTCGTGGCCATTTTCGTTTTATAAATTATACATACTCTCGTGACGCAGTATACACGGCACTTGTTTTTTGCTTATCAATTACAACTTAATTACCCTGGTCGTTCGATCCGGATGTTACACGAGAGTGGAAAGTGCGGAGCCGAGAGGGGAAAAGGAAGAGCGTACGCGCGGATAGCGACAAACAGCGTTGCTCGGAACATTTCATTAGCCAAATTGGATTGCCTGAAATCGAGTAAATTTAAATCCAGCATCGCGATCGTGCGATAAAACGTTTGCGATTCCACCATTCGAACAGTGTGTGTTTTTTTTTTACCCTACCTCATCTAACCCACCACTCTCTGCCCTTTCGATCACTTTAAATGGATTTCCACGCGAAATTACAACGCGACTCTCGCGTGCGCGCCGTGCGGTACTCTGTTTACCCGTCTCCTCTCGCGCCCAGGAAAATCCCATCGTCTTTTCTCCCCCAGGAAACGCGTACAGCTGGCCGCTCGAACACGCTACGCTGCGATTCTCGTCAAGAATCTTATTTACTCGTACGAGGAAGAAAAAGGCACGTCGAAGGGATGCCAAAGGGGAAAAGAATTTCTTATTTATGGCGGGGATATTTTAATTTACTGATTCCACAAAATTCACCCTCCTCGTTTATTTATTCTCAAGCAACACACGCGATACGCTATGGAAATCGCGCGGAGCACGCTGTCGTGGAACCGCAGAGAGGAAAGCGACAAGATCGTTAGCGACCAGACACGCGTAAAAAGCACGAAGACGCGGAAACGCGTGAGTGCATACTCACGGAGAAAGTTCTTTCCATAGCGTACCCATAGAAGATGAAGAAAAAAAGGCAAGAGAGTTAGGTAGAACGGTCGTAAGCGGGCCAGCAGCGGACGATAAAATTCGGCCATTAATCAGAATCTTGTTTCCACGCCGGGGACGATCTCTCTAACGAGGCACCGTCGGCCATTGTACCATTTACACAATTACACGTTTCCATTCCCTCCGGATGTTTCCGCGTTTATATATCGGCGTCACTGGCCAGGTAAATGTGTACGTGTAATTCCTGTTTCGATGTATGCGTGTACACACACGGTCGCGTAAGAGAGGAGCGTATCGCGCGGGATTGCCTCGTGTCTGACGGCGAAAGAGAAGGAGGAACAGGAAGAGGAAGTGGAGTCGGCGGAGAAAGAGGATGAGCGAGAAGGGATAGAAGCGAGAGGGTGGCGTTGGTGGCGGTGGCGTGGCGACGGTGGTGGTTGTGGATCGGATGGGGTGCTGGTGCTGGCACACGGCGCACGGCACACACCGGTCCTGTGTTGAATGTAAAAGTGCGTGCGGCAGTGTGTGTCGGTGCGTACACACGTGTTATTGATCGCGTCGAGAGCGCTCGTTCGTTGCTCGCTGCCTCCTGGCCCTACCAGCCACCCGACCTAACAGAAACGAAAACCACATTTTCCCGCTAACTCTATATTCTCTTGGAGACCACTTTGCACCAACCACGCACCTCCCTCTCAGAGTTCTTCTTTGTCCTCCGTCAACTAGATGAGAATCCCTACTCGCTTCGAAATATCTCCTTGCTTACGTTGACGACAACAATCAACCGTTTAAAACGTTCACCTGGATAAACGGTTGAATCCACACGATACATCGTCAAGTTTTCCCTCTATTTACGCGTCGAGCTGAAGGCAATTAGGTAGCACGGGTTAAACATTATCGAACGCGTATTGTACACGGTAACTATGCGCTGTTTGCCGGGCATACATTAACGGGAGACGTTAAATATCACGGGACACACTGTATACACGTGGGCAGCATGAAAAGAAAGGGAAACAATGAGATATCGGATATTCCAGGAATTTCTTTCCTAATCCTTTGATTATTACTAGAGGATCGTTATAACTCGCAATGAGTTGGTAGAATATGATTAAATCGTTGTAGAATGTATAATTTTTCATTTATTCGGTTGAAGAGCAGTTGAAATAAGCGAAAATATAGTTGGGATTAGGTTGAGTTAAAACTGCGGATCCCCGGCTCGACCGGTCGAATATCGCGGAATTATTCGAAGTAGTCGGATTAGCGGGGACACTGTAATCGGAGCAATTATTCGTATTACCGTTCGATTCGCGAATTTTCAGAGGGACACCGCGCCTCGCCATCTCGTTTATGCTGTTTGTAATATTTCCATATTTGTAATGTCCTGGCTGCAGGTTAATCCGCGGAAGCCGAATAATACGAGTATCCACGACCGCTCAGCGATATCCGTGTTAGCCGAATAATGCGAATATTCGTATAAGCCGGATCACACGGATGTCCGTCGATTTATAAATTCACGTCCGCCGCGATTGTTTGCGCGAGCTAGTTTTACTCGACGAAAATAAACGCGTTCCGTTATTAGCAATTTTCCGTCAACATTTATTAAATCATCCTAAAGGTGTTCAGACTTTATCTAATCGATACCTGGTACAAAATATTGAGTATATTTTACCGCACACACGAATGCTCCGTCAAGTTCGATTTTAAAACGCAAAGTTTACGATCGTAAAACAGATTCATCGTTTGCAATCGTCGAATATTTCATCGAATTTCCAAGGGGCAAATCGTGGGCAATTTTACACTCAGCTTTCGTCGTTTTTCGTTGTCCGTGTGTAAACGGCTGGCGAGTGCGAACGAAAAAGGAAAAAAATGGTAGATGCTTTATCAAAGACTCCATCCGTCTGCGGTTAATGCGGCTTCAACTTGCGCGGAATTCGATGGGAAATGTGCGTCAGGATTTGCCACCACCACGCATCTATCTTTTCCCGCAATCGCATTTTCGTTCGCGTCGATAAAGGGTGTGTGCACGCGTCTGGTCGCGTTCCACCGAAATCGCTTTTGTCCTTTGTGCGAGTTTTTCGGTTACCTGTAGCGTTTCTCTTGTTCAATCGCGACGCGATTAACCGAGCTTCCATCGTTCCCCTTTTAACCGCCGACAGAATTTTATTGGCTGGTTCGCGTTCTCGTTTCGCGACCACTTTGTGCCACGTTTCATCGCGATCCTCTTTGTTCACCGAGCTGAGCATTGGGAGTCGTTAAACCACGTAAGATATCGATGAAATATTCATGTTAACCCTTTCAACAATTTGATGAAAATAAAAAATATGTCGCGAGGTAAAAGCTGTAGACTGGGCAAGGAGGGAAAGGGATAGAGGGTTGTAGGCTGTCCAGCGATGTCGCGATAGGAGGTCTGATGTGTAGTATACCGAGGACAAGGGCCTTTGACCCTCAGCAGTCGACCTCACCTTCGTACCTTATCGGTCTTGGGAGGGATGTAGCGGCGGGATCGGATCGAAAGGAAATGGAGCCTTTTGCGTGATTCATGGGTTCGAGTGCAGCACGCAATATATATCCAAGAAGCCGGAGGGAAAAGTTTTAAAGCGATTCGCTATGACCGTTCGAACCGAGAAGCCGCGTGTTACTCTCTTGCGCTTTAAATCTTGTCGGCGTTCGAACCACCGAGAATCGACGTCGAATAATGCGAAACGGTTCGCTACTCCACCACGTAATTCGGATTTCACCTCGGCCGTTATTTTCTTTTTGGTTTCGAGTATCGACAAGCCCGATTCAGTGGGCGGCATTAATTTTCAATCGATACACCCATTTGAAATTACGTTCGCGAAACGATTGTCAGCAACGCGCGAACGTAATTTCAATTTCCCTTTGTGTTTACCTTGATCGAAGATTACACGTGGACGATTCGCGCGATGTCGGCGGGGTTTTATCGTAAAAGTTGAAGCGCGCTTGGCACCGGTGTAACGAGAAAGGGGTTGATTTTGTTTCCGTGGAAGTCGCGTGATCCGGTCTCAACTGTCCGTGTCCTGGTACACGCACAAAACGTGCCAGTCATTAAGGGCCGTTTCTCCCGTAGTTTCTCTTTTCTACCACCGCCATCTATTTCCCTGTTGCGCTCGCGTTCGCCAGAAAGTCGGACGCGGTAATTACAGGGGCTTCAAAGGGTCTGCTTTTGGCTTCGACGGACAGCTTCGTGGGAATTCAAAGCAACTCGAAGCACCCGCGAGCATTGGGGAGATAAACCCTGTCGGATCGACACGAAACTCGAAAGAAACGAGATTTAACCCTCGAAGGGGTTGAATGAAAAACCAATGACGCATTAGCCCGATACCAGGTCACTTTTTACTCGTAGTTAAATTTTCATTCTACAACCTTTACGCGATTTCGTTGGAAACTTAAAATACGGGTTAAAATTGATCAGATATCGGTTAGACGAAGGTCATCTTCGAGGCTTATAGAGGAAAGGTGTCTCTCGTTTGTTTTCAATGGCGATACGTGAACACCGAATCTACGTCGAATTGCTTTATCGAGGGACAAATCTGGTCGGGAAAAATTGGTTGATAACCACGGCAATTTTCCGAGCGTTGCTCCCCTCTTGGCATAATCCAATCGAAAATCCTGGCTACAATGGTCGCCGAGGAATATAAGAAGGAAGGTGAATATTGATTCGAAAGGATCGAGTCAGCGTGGCTCGTTCGACCAGCCCCGTTCCCGCATTCTTCCCTTTTCCCTCGCGTTTTCGCGGCGGTTTTCATGTCCCAGAAACCAGTCACCGGAATAAAGGGCCTCCATCGTTTCGTCCATAGAAAGTATGCCCACGCTTACCAGCGTGGCGCGCGTTACTTTTGCGATTCGCCTTTCACCGCTTTGTTCCACGCAAACGAGCTGACGTTCGAATCCACCACTTCCCTTTTTCCTAACGTCTTTAAGTCACCTCCAGAAACGAGTTCTCTTCTTTTCTACTTGTTTCTGTCATTCTAATTCTTTGCTCGGCATTTTAAGCTTTCTCTCTGATGTTTTTTTTTTACTATAAAGTAATTGTGGTACACAAAGGAACTTGGTTTTCCGATCGAACGAAACGAATTTTTAATATCATTCGAAACAAAGCAGTCCTCTTGTCATCATCAAGATCCTTAGATTAATGACGTTATCGCTTAATAATGCGATTTCAATCGGCCCGTCGCATCGTGCGGTGTTGATTTGCGCAACAACCGTGCCGTTCTCGTATATCAAACAGTAACCCTAGTTGTAACAAAAGACACGTATTTAAGGAATGCGCTTCGACGTGGCACTCGAGTCTCGTCCACGTTCACACCTTCCATCCTAGGTGTTAAAGAGTCGAGCGTTATACTGCATCGCGAACGTTGTTATTGGCCATGGTAACTATGTCCGACGCGTTTTCACGGCAAACAAGTTCGCAGGAGACGAAACGGCAGCCGTAGGTATTTGCATAGGAACGGTCTTTACGCTCCCGGCTGTTTCGTAGAACGCGAGAAATTCGCGAGGGGAGCTCGAAAATGGAGCTGGCCTAATCGAATGAAACTCTCGGCCATTTTTCCTTGATCCTATTATATATTACGCTTTCCCTGTCCACTGTACACGAGAAGTTACGGAATACATGGAATGTAATCAGCTAAAGGCTTCAACCGAATTACAGAGAAGGTCGCGATTATTTTAATCCTAATCTTCACCCATGCACCCAGCACTTTCTGCTTAACACTCTAACAATATTAAATTTATCAGAAATAAAATATCTTAGCATGATTCTCAAAGTGTTAAAGTATTGTAAGCACAAGTTACAGTGTAAGCAACGTGGATCATCGCGTGTTACCAGCTACGAATCATACATTCGATAAACGGTCGACAATCCCGGCGAACACGCGAGCGAGTTATTAATGAGATTTTTACCTATTTGTCGTTTGTGTATTACCAAAGGCTTTATATTCATTCGTGTTCATCGAGGCCGCCGTTCACGAATTGATAACGAGATTCCCAGCCGTTCGTTGATTCGCGTATTTATGAACGGGTCTGCCCGTACACCGCGAAAGTTTGCACGTTAAAACAACGCGGTTAGGAGGATTTATTAGTAGTTTTTAATGAGCCGTGGCGAGGTTATAGTTAAAAGTTCCATTTTAAGGTGTAGCGAGTATTAAGACGATATTGCTACTTACGAGCACGGTTCTTTCGTTATTTACGCGGTTCATCGTAACTTCTTTCTAGATTCATCGCGTATCTACGTTTACCAACATCCTGTTAAGATTTCTATTTCTACAGGACAAGAAAGCTTTCGGGGACGAAGTTGGTGCGTCGTTGGAACTCCCATCCTAATTGTAATAACGTGAAACAGAATTCGCCAAGTAGGTTGAGCGATAAACGCTGACAGGGAGGGAAAAACAAACTCGTAACTCTTCCTCTGAAGACGCTATCGATTATTCCCGTCAAGGTTATACCCCTACCGAGTCACTGTTTCGAAAACATCCCGAGGTTTCTTTTCGTTCAATCGCTTTTCCTTCGTCCAATTCACAGGGGAAACTTTTTCTTTTACGGGGATATCTTTCCCAGGAACGAATAATTTGGCTATATCGAGACAGGTTGAAATATAGTTTTCCACGGTCAGACGGCTCTGTTTTCGAAGAGTGTGGCGTAGCAGGTAATCGCGCAGACAGTCGCGCACGCGTGGGCATGTTTATACGCGAGGCGCGTATAAAGCAGCAGCTCGCTCGAGCCGAGTCGCCTAGCGCGGTCCGTTCTCGCGCGTTAAATTAATTACGGCCGTCGCTATCATTTATTTTCATTTCCCCCGCGGCGAATCGCCCCCTGCCACCTTCGTCCCTGCATCCAGCCACCCCTCTGGATCCCTCTTACACCGTACACCCCCCTTCCTCCGTGTCTGTGCCACCCTGCGCGTTGCCCATATTCAGCCCCGTTAGCCGAACGCATCCTGCGGACTGCTTACACGAGCCACGACTATTACCGACCGAATTATCGCCATCTGACCCCTAGCCGGCTTCTACCTTAAATGAAAATAGACACCTCGCTAATGCCCCGGATGCATTCTCGCTTTTAGCCGCAATTCGAGCCCGGCTCTGCTCGCTTCTCACCCTTCTGTCCCTTTCCATCGTTCAGCCCGTGATTTCGACGGACCATGGACACCACTGTGCTCTGGCCTGCCCTTTGCCACCAAATTTCCAAGGGAATTGGGGCCTTTATACTCGCCCCCATACACGTTCCCGGATACCGTGAACTCTGGCTCAATGAACGGATTGATGAAACGTTTCGAACACCCTCATGATTCTTCGAACGTTTTCTACTTTCCATCGGATGCTGTTGTATCCGTTACAGTCAAAGTGTTAATACCGCAACATGTCCATTCGTAAAGCTGATTTACACCAAAGCTTTCTTTTCTATCTGTATAGGGTAATTGCTTGGGATTAGCTCCGATTAAATTTCCACCATCTGATCCCGATGGTAATTTCCTGCTTATATGTCGAAACGCATGAATCCGATAATGGTCCCCTGGTCTGTTCTCCAAATTCGCCATGTGCGCCATTGGATTTTCGACTCGGTCGAGTTTAGGGAAGAATTCGAACGTAACGGGGGGTCGTTTCTCTGGACTAGATCGGGGAAAGTTGGACATTCTTGCTTTAGTTCCAGTCTCTTGCAAATTATTATCAAGTATTCAGTGCCATTTAAACGTCCACGGATTCGTCATAAAATTCCTATTTCTTGCGCAACGAGAATCCTCGGAGAATCCTCTTACCTTTGCACCGTTCAAAGCGCATCTTCGCCGTTTTTCCAACCGCGCTATTCATTCGACTTTCTTAACGAACGTTTCGCAAGGCTGCGCGTCAGCTTTAACACGACTTTCAATCGTCACAGAATAACCGGGCGCGCGTATATTCAGGGCAGAAATTCAAGAGACGTTCTCGGAGCGCCATCAAAGGCGTATTACAAAAGGACACGAGACGAAACGGTGCTGACGGCGAGACGCAGCGGTGAGGGAACGCAGATAGCGGAGAAAAGTAGCTCCTAGAAGTAATGTCAACTTTTATGTAACGGCCATTGTCAGCCGGCAGCGGAGTTCAGTGGAAGAGCGTTACGATTCTTGAAGCACTTCAGCACTCGTCGCCGAGTCAGAAGTAAAACGTCGCGTTACGAGCGTTCGCATGTATCGTGCTGAAAGACTTTTTCTTCTTGGATAATTCAATGATAAGCACCAGATTTCACCAGAGTTCATTGATCTCGAAGAGAGTACGACATTATTTCACGAAATAATCTTATTAATTGTTGTATTATTCATTCCGTTAGAAATCCTTGCTGAAACTCGTTTCATTCTACTCCGTTCTAGTCCGTAACTCGACAAAGTTACAAGAATATGAATCGAGTAATATTTAACGCTGACACACGATTACGCGGCAGCTAACAAGGATGATCGCAACAGGGACATTGTACGCGCGGAAACGTCTCGCGACGGCGATTATTTCGCGAGTAATGGGCCAGGACGTTGGCTGCAGGGTTTTTGCTTCGGCAAGATGAAGCCGTCGCGTAATTACGGGCCTCGTTAAGCGGACGCGCTCGTCCCGGTGTCAGTGTGACTCGTATTTAATTAGCGTTATCGCTCCGTGCCTGGTAGGTGCACGCGCCGCCGCGCCGCCGTAGTACGCACGGAAACGTCGCGGCGCCAGCGTTGAAACTTTCGCCTGGCTCTCGCGAAGGAAAGTTGAACGCGCCTTCCTGAATATTTTATCGCACAGATCGTGCACTTTGCCTCGGCCGGGTATTTTGTCGGTGAAACGGTTCATTTCGTGACACGACGACTCTCGAAACTCGGCCAACAGATACGCGGCCAATTACCCAGCGATTTATAATTCTAAGCCTCGTCGATACCGTTTCTAATTGCGTCTGGCTGGAATCGCGCCACGTGCAACGGCAAAATTTTCCGAACGATCCGTGAAAGAGTTAGATAATTAGAATTCCGCGAAGCAATCAAGCGATACGCGTAAGGAATCTGATTTTTTTTTTTTGTCTCAAAAGGAAATGCTTCGCTTGACATTTCTCGATAAGGTATCTACCTTAGAATCGAGAGTGTATCGATCTCGGTTATCTCGCTAATCAATCTATTAATCTATTCAGACGATATAAAGGACTGTAACCGCAATTTTTCGACATTGTTTTTGTTGAAGGGTCAGTTGAGAATATAAGACTCGTATAGAGTAGAATGTGTATAAATAATTATAATATTTAAAGACAAAGCACGGCGACAGTTCGTACATTCATACCTGGAAACCGTAATTTAGCCGATGTGCTATAAAAGAGCTAGGAAAAAGGAATCGGCTATTTCCCAATATCTGTAGGATATGGAGTTTTCCATGACATGTACTTCAACAGTTTTCCATAACTTCCTGAAACAGTATGGAATTCGGAACTTCCGTTACGAATTAGCCATTTCATAATGACAGATTTCACTGTACTTTCATGACCGTTTCTCTTAGCAAGTTTCTTGCTCTTGATCTTACGGAACCGCAAGCAATTACAATTCCGTCCGTGCGAGATCGCATTACGTAAGAGCGCAGCGGCGCGGCGTTTCGCGGCGCGTTCGATCCGAAACTGCTTCGCCGACGGACGGAGCGTAATTAATCGCGCGACCGTGTCGTAATATCGCGAGAGAGCCGTGCGGTTACGTGCCACCACTTCCGAGCCATATGCAGCGCTCGAAAGAGCTGGCCCTTTTGATGTCGACCCTCTGATGTCATTAACATTACTACCAACCCTCTCCTTCCCTTTTTATCGCTCTTCTCTTCGCGTTTTTTCCCATTTTTTGCCCCTTCTATACATATTTATTTATGTCACCTTCTTTCATCTACCCATATAGGTACTTCTCTGTCGCGTTGCGTTTGCAGCGTGGAATTGTAAAATTTTACGAAATGTGCAGTCGTCGGAGTATTCAACACCACTAGACACTTGATACTTGTAGTAAAATTAGAGGATTTTCTTTCTAGCAGAGGAAAATTCTAGTTCTGCCAATGATACCATATCAACGTAGAATTGTTTGTAGTAACTTGTAAGCGGTTTATCTGGCCTATTTGTGCCTCTTCGTGTCCCGGCGTTCGTTGCTCTTTCTCATCTTCCTCTAACTCGTCTCTTACCTACCCGTTGTATCGTTCCACGACTCGAATTGAGACGTCCGGAAGACGACGTCCATCCTCGTTTCCTCTGTCCATTTTCCGAATAACATTAGGGGTTGTAAAGTTAATTCGATCGAGAAGAGGGACGAAGAGGGTAGACGGCGGCACCCTTGGTCGTGTTTCGGGATACGGTGCTAAGGAAAAGGGCTGAATTGAAGGTCGTATTTATCGATAACGACGCACTGAACGTCGTCCAGGATCGTGAAATACCGCGCGCACGGAAAGGTTCGCAGGATGAGGCCGACTTAAGATCGCGAGCGTAACAGGAAGGAGCCGGAGCTTTCCTATCATCCGTCTGAACGATCCGAGCGTAAGTTGTTTCCTTCTTCAGCGTTGCTTCCGAGAAGAGAAAGTTAGGCTTTTCCTGGTCGTCGCATTGCGGCGAAAAGTTTGCAGGGTTCGAGGATCTTTCTCGACGGGCACGACGAGTGCTCGGTTCGAGTGCATTCGAGCCCCTGCTCTCGTGCATCGATCCTCTTCGCTGTTCAATTGGCACCGCGGCGTGAGCGCGTTTTTCACAGCCGTAGGATGTTTAGAGTCGTTTTTTCTGCGACCCGTTTCCCCCTCGACCGCGAACAATGTGTCGTGACGGTAGGTGCAAAGGTGAAGCAGTTTATAGGTCAAGCATCAAGCGCCTACTCAAGTGCAATCAAGCAGTTAGCCAGCTAATAGGCCGTTCAATTCGAGAAGAAAAGCTCGAACGAAGCGACTGACTGGCCCGTTGCACCATCAACCTTCTAATTCTCTCTTCGGCTTAATAACTATCGATCCGTTTTCGGTTCTCATCGATCGTTACATGCATCACGACCGACTAGTTAGAACCAACGACGCTGTTATCACGGTTAATCGATCTCCGCGATCGATCGTCGCGAGCGACACGTATTCATTGCCTCCGTTGAGAAACCTGATAGACGCATCGATCACCTGCCGCTCTGGAACGGTTAAGGTTCCTTCCATCGGGCACCCACTGCTTCTTTCTCGTGAAATCTCAACGTTCCCTTCGCTACTCTGACAGAGAAACGGCAAGTTTCTCAAGTTTCCCGAGTTATTTGAATTCAACGTTCTCTTGGATTATCGTGACACGATTGCCAGCGTGATTTTCAACGAGAAACAGTCTCGTTGGTGGATACGTTGCTCTCTCTGTCTGAGTTTCGATAGCAGCGGCCGCGGAAACCAGGGGAATTAAATAATTATCCGTACGGCCGGAACTCGTTGACGGATCTGGTAAACTTGCCGACTAAAGGAACGTCGTCTACAGTTTGGAATTCCTGTTCATTGCTAAACTTTGATGGGATCAAGCTCGAACGAGACGACGCGGATTCTCTGCAGCTTCCTTCTCTGCCGCTTCGCAAACGTGTTTTCTTCTTTCCCTTCTTTTTCCGTCTCTGTTACCGAAGCGGTTGCATCGATTACGAAACTAACCACACACAGATAATCGTTCGCTTACACGGCGAGAAAACCTTTTCTCCTCTTTGTATCTCGCCACGATAACATCGTGTGTACACACGACCTGCCGTACGCGCAGGTGACACGTACGACCACGTGAACAACGATAGTTTTTCGCAATCCTATCGGCGAACGTTCGATCGTAACGGTACCTGGGTTATCGGTTCAACCTCGATATCGATCGAATTGATGAAACGTACAATCGCGAAACAAGGTACGAAGAGGGATTAGCGATTGCAGTAGGTATTCGCGAGGTTCTCCTAGTGTACTCTCTGCCACCATAACAGAGAAACGCATCCCGAAATTCACGAGGACGCGGTGTCGTTTTGTTCCCGCGTTAACAAGGGAGTACTAGCCCAAAGTAACACGAGAGGGATTCTTCACGAAGAACATTCTACCCCGTGTACAATTACACAGGTAATTTTTCATGTCGACCTGACATCGTACCGCGAGTCGTATATAACTCGTCTCCAATTGATTTCGAACCATCTGCCTTCGAGCTATTGCAAATATGTAACGCTAAAGATCCGAAGAAAGCACTAACTTCATTCGCCAATAAAGCTATCGTGTAAAGTTATCGCAGTCGGAATTATCGTTGCGTGAGTGGTTAAATTGATAAATGAGAATTGTTTGGAATTTTAAAGTGGTTTATTGTGTTCCACGTTTTATTCGAGACCGAGGTACCTATAAATGATAATTGCAAACAGGAAAGTTCCATAATTCCGGGAAAGTTTATACACAATTTTGCAGAGCTCGCTTGCGTTAATTGTGACCAATCAGCGTACAGGGTATTCGGTCCATTGTATAAGTCGCTAATGGATAATACTAGACTGTAAATTGATTGATCTACATATTCTATGCGTACTTTTCAACGTTCCGTTAATTTGATCATTTTCCTTTTGGTTTGGAACGATAAACGCGTATTATAGCAACGAATCCCGCTAGACCCGACGGGGAAGCTTAGAGTAGGCAAGCTGAAAGAGGGAAAAACGGAAAAATCGGTCACAAGGTACCATCTACACGCGCGATTCAGCCTTAACTGGCCTTAAATCGACGGGAATCGGTTGATATGCACCTGTAATAGAGATCGGTCGTAAAGGGAAGATATATCTCGAACGATAGCCGCGATGATGTTCTGTTAATGCCTCCGTTAAGGGCGAGCCTGCGAATAGTTAATTAATTTTACGATAACCGAGCGAGATAGCGAGATGAGTATCGCGATGCTTATACAAATTAACGTCGTTACGTTTCAATCCATTCCAAGGCAGGTTACCGGCTAGTTGCTTTTGCCTGATCTCACGTTCTTACCATTTCTTTCGATTACACCAATTAATACCATCTTGTTTTTCTTTCAGGTAAGAGAGATTCGATTAAAGACATACAGTATCATGGTTCGATCATTGCCTCGTCTTTTCCCGGTCTACCGGTTCGATGGTCGGAAAAACGAGGACGAATATGGACGGCTGTATGGTAAAGTACTAATACCTGCTTTTCTATTAATAATTGTTGATAATTGCGACATTGTTGCGAATTACGGTATATTGTAACTTGTGCTATAACTGTTTCTAAGAATTAAATTTTGCTTCCTTTCCCCCCCTTCGTTCAGTGGAGGGGGGGAGAAGGTATCATCTCCCCGGACGCCTTTGGTTCGGGCCGGGGACCGCTAGGTGGCGGCGAGATGATCGGTGATCAGTGTTCTCGCTGGCGGTCGCCCAGCATGCAGTTCAAATTGCGGTATGACGAGTCTGACAGACGATCCCGTGACGAAACGCCTTTTTCTCCCCTCTCCTGCAAATTTTATTTATCTGTAATTGCTTGTAAATGATTCGATCTGCCGCAGCAGTGGTGCAACGCGTTCAGATCTCCAATTTCCGGTAGCGTTCGAAGCCATTTCACGTTTTGCCTCGTCTGTTGGGGACGTTTTATCGAAGCTTTTCCCAAAACGCAAATTTTTCATCGCAATCGATCGCGGGACAAATTCGAGCGTCAGTCACGTCCGCTTCCTCGAATTAAATGCATCTCGCCGCTGTCGTCGTTGTCGTCGTCACAGATTGCAACCTTTTCGTTCGCGTTTTCGAAAGAGGCATGTATACATAGAAATCGATTATGAATCGATAGAGGAACTCGTTTTCCTCTTGAATGACGTATCGCAACGTGCCAAAAATGACGAGTCTGGAGGAAAGGAAAGGCTCGTCGTCGTCGAAGGTTGATTTTCCGGTTCGGAATCAACGCCTCGACGTCTACGCGCGTATCAACGCGGATTAGCGAGTATCGGTGTCTCTGAAACAGGTCCTCCTTCGTCTTCCGCGTGATTACGTCGAGCTCCTGGAAATACAGACGATCGAGGCGAATCGCGCAGCCGGCATCCTCGCAATTTTTATCGTTTCGTCATGCAAATCTCGGTGAAGTTAATAGAGAGGTCGCATGAAGCCCGCAGGCTCGAATAATTTGAATTATCACCGAGAGCCGCAATTCTTTCGGTTCCGTTGAAACGCATGGCTCGACGCGAAGGGCAATAGAGGGGTTGGTTATTAATCACCGTTTCTCAATAAAAGTGGCCGCTCTCGCGAAAAATTAATAGCTCGCTCTCTCGACAAAGGGTTAAACGTTACTTTGTTGGAACGTCTCCTTAATGCCTTCCGCTTCTTTTTAATACCCTCTCGGCAGCGTATAATAATAAATTACCCGGGCCAGCTCGTAACGAGAGGTATTTATTTTACGAGATTCGCCGCTTTCAAAGCGGCAAAACTGCTTTCATCGGGCTACCTTATCTGCCAATATTCTCGGGTTCGAGTAAATCCGCCAAGGAACCCTTGCAGTATCCTGTCTTTAGTGTCACCTTACGCATCGTCCTTACGCGACCCGCGGTCATCAAGACGAGGAAATTTTTCTGCAGTAAAATATTGAAACAGGGACCATTGCCCTAATCGCTGGCGAGTGCAACTTGCACGACCAGTCGCTCGGTGTAGATACGTGCATACATATTTTGGACTTGGCCATAAACACAGGCTGCACCAACTTTCTGATTTATTAGTGACTCTTCATCTCGATTTCTTGTTCCATCCGGGTCGATTTTACGCCGGATACACGGCAGGCGTGGCTTTGAGGCGGTACAGACCCCTCTGGCTAATTTATTATTATCGAACGCAAGAAGATCTTTGTTTTAAAATTTAACACGGACGAACCGTAGCAGGATGTTGGCTAATGTTCCTCGATTCTTGGAATTCCGAGTTACCTTAGGTAAAATGAACATTAGCACGTTCACCGCCGCAGTAGAAATACACACGCGTAGTCAGACAATTAATTTTCTTTTTCCTTCCGTTAATCATTCGATTACGTTAGATTTAAAGCGTCGAGGAGAGGGAAACACGTGCTAATCTTTAGGTGATGGATGGAGCAGGAAATATTAAGTTCTATAAGAATCTTTATTAAAGTCGAATGTCTTTGCGACGATATACTGCCGCTTCCTTGACGCTCCATAAAATATAGCTCAGCTATTAATCGTAAACTCGTTTCGATGGGCTGTTCCGAACACGCGTATCAGGAGCCATAAGTAATCGTTCGAGGTAATTTATCGAAGAGTCCAACGAACGAGTCGTTTCTGAGCAATTTTTTGGCATTCACGGATTGCTTTAACGGAATAAGCTCGATAGGGTTGGTTCGTTAGGGACTGATTAAATCCGACGTGAGTGAAATAGAAATCTTGGGTCATTAGGAAATCAATGAACCTCTTTGGAATCGTAACGCAGCAACAGGACTACGAGAGACTTTGCAGGTTCTAGCCATCCAGTTCACGGAATGGCAGAACTTATCGCGCATTATCCGAAGGATTACTATTCCGCGATCCCGACGCTCTTAAACTTTTAGCCGGCCTCAGCCGCGGTAAAACTCTGTAAACGGTGTCTGGAGACAGTTGAACGTCTCCGATGCTAAATTCGCGATGCGCCGACGAAGCAAAATCCAAATTTTTCGAATTTCTCTTGAAAATTTCAAACGAAAAGCTGCCATTATTTCTCGTCAAGCGTGTAGATATCAAGAGACTAGCGAGACTAGTCGCGAAGCTTTCAGGCGATTTATCGACGGATTATGAGCTAACGTTTCGTATCACGAACTCGGCTATTCGACTCGGTCAAGAGAGTGGCTCTGCCAGTGAACCAGCGGTAAATGTACCGATAAATTCTCCGAGAAAAATGGACGTTTAAAGGCTCGTGTATCGACGGTGCTCTATGAAAAATCGAGCCGGTCTAGCTGCGCGCTGTTTCGGACGCAACGATACTAATGATTCGGTCCCGCGATCTTTATCGAGAATCTCATGCTTGATCGTTCTGGAGATTGAATTGATGGAAGGAGAGGTGGCGATATAGGGTCGATTTGTTGCGTCCATTAGCTCGTGCGACGATTTATCGATCGCAATTTCATATCGAGTAGTTATAATGAAACAAATACAATTTTCTCGGATTGATAATCGCTAAAGAAATCCATAGAAATAAAGTTTCGTGCGATTATTCTCGGGAAAGCCAATTGATAATTCTATCAAACAGATGAGGGAGGGAGAGGGTTAATTCAGAACCATCCGAGTCTATAAGCGTCTACCAGAATCTCTTGTTTCAACGCAAGGATATTCGAACGTTGTGCGCAAGGATCTATAGAAAGGAATCGATAGTTGAAGGCAAAGTTGTGGGGCTAGAGATTGATGGAAAGGCAAGAGAGAGAGAGCAGAGAGATTCAGCCATATTGATCACTTACCCCAACCCTGTCCGAAGTCGAGCAGATGTTTACTTCGTCGGAAGTGGTTTAGCACTTCATGAAGCTTCGCCGATAATTCCTCGTTAAATCTCGTATATTTTTGCATGTCGAGCTCCTTAATGACCCGAACCGAGAGCGAACTAATTAATCGTCTGGCGGCCGAGTCCTAACGCGAATCAAATGAAAAACGTTCGATTTGATTTCTTCTGCATATTCAACGTTCTGCTTGCATTCAGTAGCAGGTTCGGTGAACTTTATCTTTATTTTTTTTTAACGAAACCACTGACCTTGATACATATAATTGACCCGGAAGAGATCGCGACGACACCCAGGGCTGATTAACGTAACGATTATCGGACTTCGTTACGAACGAAATCGATTTAGATGCGAATCTCTGGAGTCGGGCAGCGTTTCGAGTTCTCGACCTGATATCGGCTCCGGGGACGAACGAGAGAGTTCCATGGCCTCGTTAATTACACGACTCGCCGCGAAACTTTTCTACGATTCGATGGAAAGAGCTTCTCTAATGGGTCCGGTAATGGTTTTACAGCGCGGTCGGGGAATTCGGGAACGAAGCCGAGACCGGTTCGATTTTTGCGCCTCGATAAATAGCACCCATGCCACGCGCTACCATTTAATGGAACTTCCTCTCGATACATGGATATCTTGATATCCTTCGATGCCCACCTTACTTGAAATCTTCCATTTAACATTTGGAAATATTTAAAGTTCGATTGGGTTCTTTTTCTTCTTTGGAAGAGAGCTAGAATGTCCTATTTGTAATTTCAACTCTGAAATCTACTTTCCCCTGTTCAACCTACGAAATGTCTTCCGGTTAATTTACCCACCGGTCGTACGACGAATTCCATATGCCCGTTTTTCCCCCCCGGTGGATTCAGAGAAAAAGCCTCGAACGGCACAAATTGCGGAGGAAAATTGTAGAGTCGAGGTCCAAGAAGCGGCGTACAACTCGCAATAAGGCACTCGACTGGTCGGACGCGAGTAATTCCGCGGAAAAAGCGTTCTTCCGGACTAGAAAGGCGGGCATGGCTGTCGGAATATCGGATGGCTTTCCGGCGAAACACGCGCGCGTTTCTGCTCGTAAAGATGCTCATAAAGCCTCGCGATGGGTATCGCCCTCAAGGCCCATAAAGCGAAGTAATCGAATAAAATGGAATAAATTGAATCTTCTCATTGGTGAATTTTTCGAATACTTGTCACGAGCCGGCGATATTTCCGACTTGTTTAAGGTGAAACAGTGCAACAGATTGCAATTTCGTTTACTAGCAGTATCATTATTTTGCCTTTATTATTACAAATACAGCATATGAAATAAATAACTAAATGTGCAATGTAATTTTGATTCTTATTCTAAATTGCTTCCCGATTTATGGATGAAAATGTACATAGAGGAAGCTACTACCTAGGAAACCGAACTGTATCGTGTCCGTTTTCCTTTAAGACACCGCAAGATCGTAAAGTCGCTTAATCGGATGAGGCTCCACGAGGTCGGTACGTAAGCCGAGAAATTGAAACGCTCGTAAACTCGTAATTCCCGAAGCGAAGTTCCCGCGTATAGCAACCCTTGTTGTTTACACGCTTCTCGCTTTGAGTTTGTTTCACCTTCAAAGGAAGTGCATTAAATTTGCGCGTCTATGCTTCCGAAATCGTTCGACGAATTTTACGCTCGACGATGAAACTCGCGTTTGATCAATGACTTTAAAAATCAGCCCGGTGCACGTCTCGCGCGGGCTTGGATCGGATCGGTTCAACTTCGCCTCCGAGTTTACAAGAAGTTCTAATAAGAAATTGCTGGGAGCAACTCTAAGGGAAGTTTAATAAACCCCATGGAATACGCTCGATACGCTGACGACATCCTCGCGGGTAAAGAACGCGCGCAATCGAGCAGCTCGATCGGTGGAAGTCTTGGATACCGCGTTTACAAGGGTTTTCAACCGCCCTGCTATCTTCTCTCTACTCCGTGGAAGAGGTTCGCCTCTACTATCCCCCGATAAACAATGTCAAGCATCCTATTCCACGTCGAGACGCCGCTTTTACATCGCACTCGTTAAGAGGGACTTTTTAACAAGGTAACTCGTCGTGGCTCGTTGCCTTTTTTTTTCCTCTCGCGTCGTAAGTTTCTCCTCGCTCTCTTTCTTCGTTACCCCAACGTTGCTCGTTTCTCCTCGGGCTTCGCTTTGATAACCTTATCCGCTCAGTAATAGGCCGATTAAGAACACCGGTGGCACAGGTGAGAGGATCGGCGAAGGGTGGGTGGTTGATTCACGAGTTTCGGCTCGATGCAAAAAGTTCGTCACGCTGGATAAGTCGCGTGTCTCGATGACTGCGAGATTACCGACGCGAAAAAGCAGGCACGCACGCGTATATCTCGTAATTAATTCGTAAGTATTACGAGCGTTATCGTTACGGCAGTTTAATTACGCGTTTCCGCCTCACCGGCGGCTCCTAATTATGACGAACGACGTGATAAACAATATCAGATTGCCGTCGACGCGTGACGTTTTATTGCATTCGGCCCGTGTAACGATGCAATTAATGGTCCGTCCTCGTCGCGTAGTTGTAAACACGCCGAATCGACGCCCCACGCGACCCAGGGGGGGATTAAATGGCACAGACGAAGCTACCCGTAAAACGACCAGGTGCATCGCGTACCTGCTGCGTTTGACAGGTGCGTCATTGTTGACACGGAGCGGTAGCAAAGGAAGCGGTAGAAGTCGGTTTCCGCTCGCTTCCATCGAGGGGAAAAAACGTGACGCGACCGGGTAGAAAGTACCAGAGAGTTTCGATGAACCATCGATCGATCACCGTAAAAAAAATTCGATTAAAGCACGCATTTAATTCGCGGCTCGTTCAACGAGGAGCCTTTAATGTCAAACGCAGGAGGAAAATGCACATCCATCGCATCGGTTAATAACGCAGATACGAGGCGAGGCGGCACAGCGAGAGGGTGACCAAGTTCATAGAATACGGGGCGAGAAAAGCATGGAAATAGGAAGGGGAACAAGTCCAGTCAGTCACTCGGACATTCACAATATGGATCCCTTTGGTGTAATCGCGACGTAGAAGCCCCTTGTTTCTGTGCCCCAAGCGAGAACCCATCCCTGCACCTTCTCTGACAGCCACCCCCGCGCTCGGACAGACTCTCGCCCCATATTCTCCATCTAATTTGCCAACCTAAGCCGTCGGGACCGGTTGGACAGAGCGGCAGCGACGGTAGCTCAACTTCATTATTCTCTCATTGTATCAGCACCCCCGCGGACATAAATCATGGAGGGTCCAGACTCCCTCGACCCGTCGCCAGCTAGGGATTTAGTTTGATTTTCCTCCCTGAAATTCCGTTGTAACCTCCCCTTTACGCGGCGACAACACGACTCACCGACCGATTTCTACTCCAATTTCCGCTTTTTCGGCCACTTATGGCCGCTGACGGATAACTTGTCCTCCGGCGTTTCTATCTCTTCCTTTGTCTACCTTTACATTCTTTTCGTCCAACCTTCGATCAAATACCAGTATTTCGTTCGACTCGAAAAATATATTACGATCAATTTTTCATTTATTTGATTACTCTAGATTGCAGTATATTGAAATTAACGAATTTTTCATTGACAGATTACATTCATCGACGTTACAATTGACGGTATAGCTTTATTTTTTATTCATTAATAGCGTACGTCTGCGTGCACGCACAAAAGCATTCTTTGTGACTGACATTGCAATCTGCGCTTTTCACTGCTGATAGAATCCCTGAACAAAAATATTGTTCATACAATATCAGCGATGGTATACGTATCAAATTTTTCCTAGGGGTTGACAATATATCGCATCGGTCAAAAAAAAAATTGGCGTCAATGATTTCAATGCGGTGCCTTCTAGATTAAATCCGGGTTCAGTTATTCCTTTATGTACAGATTGAATGGTATAATGAAAACCGCCGATGGCATTCGTTGGCTATGGACGCCATAAATCCGGGTCGACTGCGATTTACTTATTCGTTATTGATAAGTTAATGAATAACCAGTACCCAGCAGCTGCGATGAATCTTGAATGTTTGATAAACTCGTGCAGGTGAGGTCCAATTAATTTTAACTAATGAATGTTCACGGCCCTCGAGATCCAGGAAACGTGTTAATCAGTAAGATAGAGGCGCATCGTTGGAAACATGGTGCTTTAACCCTTAACTGTTAATCGCAGATTGAACGGGCTAAGTAAGAGGGTCGAAGATCGATATCGATTCAAGGGTATGTATAAGGGTGTTGCGTGGCAAGCATTGTTAAGACGCGACTCGAGCCGCGTGGAAACTTATAGCCGGCGATCAAATTTTACACGTGTAATAACATTGTACCGTTAATGCCAACGGATTATATTACACACTTGAGCGTAACTTGCGCCGCTACGCGTAATTATGTCATCGAGGCATCGACGGGAACGTGCACGGTATAACGCCAAGATCCACCGTTATAGACGCTCCTCGTGCATTATATTCATGAGGCTGCGAACACGCGTAAGGGGTTATACTTTATCCCAGAGGTATTTTAGAAAAATTGACGAGAGACGTCGCTATTCCCATCTATATGGGAAACGATGAAATTTTAGCAGGGTTCTCGCTCGATTTCCTTGCTTGAATTTTAATGGCCCAACAGGCAACAATACGCTACTTTACTATTCATCGCTCTTCAATATTCGAAACATCGAGAATAAGACGTTAAAATGTCTAAAATGATGGGTAGAAATTCTTGAAAATCGTAGTGGTAAGTGTTCTAAAGTATTTTCGAAACCACTCGTGACCATTGTCGAGGAAATTGAAGGATTCGTGATTGCCTGGGACAAATAGCAGTCGATCGATGAAATTCTGGTCTCGATAGTGACGCGAGAGTAAAGTACAAATGCAATAGAAATTGATGAGTTTATTTTGAAAAATCAAATATAGCGTGCCTCTTTAGCAGTCTGTTAGCCACTCAGCATCGTTTCAGCGTTCCTTCTTTTCATCGCGAGTGCATAATTTAGCAAACGTAAATCCGCGGTGGAAATACGTTAATATCGAAAATTACGCGTTGACGCAACAGGCGCGAACAAGGGTGGAAACGGCGCGGCACAGGGATGAAAAGATTCATTTACGCAGCTTATTACTCTCGTTGCATCCGGCATTGTTTGTTCGCGGCCTTTTTTTTCCCTCGTTCAACGCGCGGTTGTTAAACGAATTTAAGTCGGATTATCCGCGTGCGAACGGTAATTCGGGACGAAGAAACCGGCTCCATTTACCTTTTCTATTTCCTGTCTCTCGTCAGAACGGTAAGGTCGAACGTTCAGGGCGGTTCCAATGATTTAGAAGTCGCTGGGAAACGTACGAATTTGTCGTCGAGAAGACGGACCGCCCTGATCGAAACAATTTATTGCCGAGGGTCGATAGATCGTCGCGATAGCGAAGTTCGCCTCTATAAAGTTAGTTGTGCCACCAGTATCGATGGTAACTTGAGAGAAAGCTATTGCGTCGGCCAAACTCTCGATCATCTCCCCGTTAAAATACTGCTATAGAACGGAACTTCGAACCTGGCGTCGCTGGTACTACATTTTCGATAAACTACTGTCTCCTCTGTCACATATTCGCGTACACGTACAACCAGCTCTCCCCTTGCGTTTCGTATTTATTCAACGTCAAACGTTTCTTTAATGCAATCGTGTTACGTCGCTGCTAGTTTGTAAAGCGTCTCCCTCGTTTTCGAATGAAACCCTTTCACGAGAAACTTGCACCTAAAAACTCGGTTTAAAATGTAAGTTTACATCCGAAATGTAGACTTTTACGGTTTTGATGTGAAAGCAGAGACAAGTTTCGACCCGGAGGTCTATAAAAGAAATGGTACTTTGGAAGGTTCAACCTAGTTACAAACTAGTATTTATGTCCGCTGAGGACGCACAAAAGGGATTTGGACCAGAATCTCGTTCTGCGACTGTAAAAAGCGAAACAAATTCTAACTTGGTGACCCACAAAATTTACACGACTATTTACAAGGCTAAAAAGTTCGTGCAAGTTTTGAACTTTTTCAAAGATCTCCCAGTGAAAGGGGCTACTTGAACATCAATAACAGATAGAAGGAAACGAATTCGAATCGTGTCTACCATAAATATTTTCAACAATCTACCGATGCTCAGAAGGATGAAACGTTTCCAGTATCGCTGAAACTAATCTCGAGCCCCCAGAACGATCGTACTCGGCCCTTTATTGGAGTCAATACCGGCCGATCGTACCATATATCACGCGACGTCAGTAATAGGTCGGCCATTGGTATCGGCACCCGGTTACGAATATGTACCTTAAATCGTATCGACTCGCACGACAGTTTATTATCGGTAAATCCGTCCGAAACTAATGCTTCCTGGACGTGGTTACACGCGTGGACCAAGCAAGACAAGTTTATAGGATACCAATGGTATGCTAACGATCATCGAAGCTTTTATCCAACAAACTTTTCCATGAAATTTCAAATGAAATTCTTCATATCGTATCCTTTGGAAATCGAGCAGAATTGCAAGTGAATGATTCGATTTCCAGTAGTACAAACCAATCATTCAACTATTTTGTATTCGTAAACGAAAGATACGAGAACCTGGCTCCATTACGTCCCGGATTGTCTCGATATTCGTACGTCGACCGCATCTCCGCTCGAACGGGAACCAGATTCGTGGATTTACACGATGTTTACATGATTTAGCAGTCTCGGTGACGCGCGTGTACGCGGCGCGGAACTTTGTCGAGCGTTAGCCTTGCGCATGCCAGGATCGCTGGTTTGCTGGTTCACGAAGGTACATGGTTCTCGTCGACAGGAAACGTCGTCTCTACAAAGTTTCCTTGTCACCTCTCTCTCTCGTCCGCTTGCGTCGTCGTCGTCGTCGTTGGTGTCCTTCGTGTAGCATCTTCCTCCGTGCAGTTAACCCTTCGCTTCTTCTCGTACTTTCAGCGTGTCCGCGTGTACGTTAGTCTCTGCAGCTTCGTCCGGGAGCTTTTGGTCCTGGTCTCCATGGAAACACCGCGACGAGCGAGTAAGATGGATAGAGGAAGGAAAGGGTGATCAAGGAAGGGGTGCAGGGAGGATTCGGTGGGTCTGGTCTTTCGTGAAAGGGAAAAAGACGGGAAGGACGGTGTTCCAACGGTGTGGACCAACTTGATCCTTAGCGGGAGTGAAAGGAAAGCTTCCGGTTCGAATTCTATTGCGCGAACAATGCGCTCACGATAATGCTCGTTTCGGCTTTGATTCATTGCCCTCCGTTGCGAGACGGATGAGCACGAAACGTTGGCACGGTGACTCGATCGACACGGAAGGAAAGTTTGCTGCTTCTATGGACGATCGCCTTTGTCTGATACGTCTTTTTATTCTACTCTCGAACGTGGAGCTTCAATTTCATTCTTCGTTCTCCTCGCTTACTCATAAAACACGATCGAGAGAGAGAGTTCTACTTGAACAAAGAATAAAAATTAAAAGATTTTTATATTCAATCTCTTCAGAAAGAAATTTAATTTATCAATTTATCTGGTGTTTCGTCGCTGCGACGCGGTGTCCGATGAAAAATCAACGCCGCAAGGGGTTGACATTTGAGTTCGACCGTGATCCCGGAGTTTCCGAAGATTCCCGGCTACTTCTCGTTTAATTAAACTTCCCGCATTTCTATTATACACTGGAAACGTTTCCTTAGCCCCTCTTATCCCCGTCCTCGTGTCTCGTCTTCCACGGATTACGCTCGCCAGAGTGGAATGGCATTAAAGCCGCGTCGCGTCGCGGCTGCAGGCTGGTTCCCGCGGGAACTTGAAAGTATGGATTACGCTGGCACGCGTGCGCGAGCATATTTTAGCGTGCCGCGTGCGCAGCGGGGGTGAAGGAGGAAGAAGCGAGGAGGAAACAAGGGTTGAAACGACGACGACGGACGGGGAAGTAATTCGCGGAAACGCGGTGAGGGGTTGGATCGCGACCGCGTGGACTCGATGAAGCTCGATTCGAGGGGATGCTCTTGCTATTTTCAGATCCTATATATGCATCGATCCAGTTCCCCTACGCTCTCGTTCGATTCTTCGTGAACGAGATTCGATTTGCTATTTTATTTATACTGTGATCTATTTGAATTAGGAATAAAAGGTAAATTGTCTGGTTATAGAGTTATAAATGGTAACGATAAGGTGAGAAGTTGTCAGCTGCTTTATTATGAAAAGATAGATTCATAGATTTCCAATCGGTAACTGAATCATTTTTCGTAATAAGCTTTCGATCAGGGTACAATACAAAAATCAGTCGGCATTTATTAGAAAGAGATTCACGCGAGATTTGTCGGTGTAACCGACACGCGAGCAAGGTCGAAAAGAGGCTAGAAGGAGTGAATGGATGGACCGTGGACGTATTTCCTAATGACCGTGGGTCGGGGATGGGAGGCGGTCGGTCCGTCGACCGATGGTAGAAGGGGCCATAGAAACGGCGGTCGATATGTCGACGTACTAATGACCCGTACGGAGTCGGGCCAACAGACTGCTGGCTAGACGCGATGGCACCACTACCGGCGGTTTTCGCTCAATTATAAATTGAATTACTTGCCGGCTCGCTGAAAATGGCCACGGTTATGCGCCATAAAAGGGGAAACCGACTGGGCGAACTAGATGACGGCACGGGGGAGAAACGCGGCTTAACCGGGACCAAAATGGCTCTACTACCTCTTCGACTTTTTCATGAACGCGTATCGGTCGAGTGATAACATCGTCTTCCGGAATTTTCCAAGGAACTTATTGATAGCGAAATAAGGCTAACACGATGATTATGCTAACGTATAATTTAAGAGTCATAGTCAGTCCGTCATTAGTTTAATTGGTTGCTGATCGGTGTAGAAATTAACGACAGCAGATAACAATGCACGTGTAATTTCCTTCAGTGCTCTTCTTCAGGGGAAATAAAATACGTACGGTGGGTTACACCCATTTACGATTGGTGGCGGATTACCTGAAGAATCTAATGATTTACCATCTGAAACTTTGGATACTTAAGTCATGGTCTAATGACAGTCGGTTTATGACAGGATAATGCTTTAATGAGTGTATTGATGCTAAAAATATAGCCGGATCGATGTGCAAATGGTGATTAGGTGAATGGAAATGTGTCATAAAGGTAACTCGTTAACGAAGTTTTTGAAGCGTGTTTGGGAGAGGCGAACACACGACCTCGAGAGAACACGTCAGCATTCGCTATGTTAACACGGTTACGTTTCACGCGAGTCTCCAGAGGCACGAACTTTTTCCAACGATAAACGTTATTTTTATCACCGAAACTATACCGCGGTCAGGTGACACGCGACGTTAAATAATAGTTGTTACAAGGTAACGCGAACAAAGTTGTCACCGGTTTCCCACGTTGAAAAAGCTCGCGTCCGTGAGCTAGCTTTATTAACTTGGCGGACCTCGTTACGAAGAGCCAGGCTATTAGCGAGGCTAATCCGCAGGGTGTGATTTATCGAGCGGAAGCGTGGCCGCTTATAAGGACCGTACGAGCTGTGGTCGCGCGCGAGTCGAGCCGACTCGTTCGCTCTCCTGGCACGTCCGTAATTAACGATAGATCCTTGATCGCTCGTAGACGATCCTCGTTAACCACTTTTACGAGTCAATATTCTTGCCTTGTTGTTAAAGTGGCGTAGATATCCGTAATACATTTTTTTTTTTTTTCAAAATATTGATCTATGTATCATAAAGTACGCGGATGGGTCAGACAGCTCGATGGAATTCGTCTCGAGGTTTGCGCATCGATGCACGGCTGGTACATCCACTTTTCCCGGTGCATCCGTGCACTCACACAGATGCGATGAGTCGGTGCCAGTTAGGTATTTACACGGTACGATGCGTGGCGACTCGCCGCGTCCCGACGACGTTCGCACACCCACGCAATACGCCGCCAGCCGCGCATGTCCCCCTCTTTACTTCACGTGTTTGTGTATGCACGTGTGTGTGTGTGTATGCGTGCAAGTGTACGGTCGCGAACACACTCGATTCGTGGGACACGAAAGAGAGCGTTTCGCTTCAGTCGTGCTCTCGTGTTGTACGGGATGTTACAATGAGCGTGACGTCATTTCCGGAATATCCAGTGCCGAGCCCGAGGAGGAAGCTAGGTCGGTAGGTTGGTAGGTAGCCAGATGGATGAACTACGGGTTACCGTACTCGTATACCCAGTGTCCGAGAAATTTTCTACATTTCCTCAGAATTCTTTCTAAAATAATTCACTTTGATAATCACCAATGTTAGAATACAGGCATCTATCTCGATGCAAATAAAAGAATCTTTATATTACGGGTTAAATCGAAGCGTCTCGATACCCTATATAGCAAGTTGGCTGAGCGTACGATATCTAAATGGTAGACGGTTGGCTTTTCTTATTTACCGGAAATTACGAAATGGCGTTACTTTCCGCGTTTCCGTCGACGTAACGCAAATACGAATCCCATCGACACCGTGCCCATTTCCGTGGATTAGGAGGAGACGGCTACGACGACGACGACGAGCGTACGTACGAAGGGGTTGGCGGATCGGCAAGGGGGAGAAGAGCCGACTCGGCCGAGCAAATGCCACTTCATACGTCGTTGGAATGGATCGAAGCCCGTGCTGGCGGGATTAAAGCGTCGATCGCAGCACGATTCGCGCAGGAATTACTGCCTTTGAGATCCGCCAGAGAGAATTAAACGCGGGAGAGAGAAAGAGAGAAAAGTGGGGAAATTGCTGTTCGCGTCCCACCACCTACTCGAAACGCTTTATTTCGTTTGCTACCACGCGAAAGCACTCGTCAGTTTTCGCGTCTTCCTGCCTCGTCAAAACACTTAACCATATAAAATGTAAACTTAGTCACCGCGCGCCGATTCGCAAAACGTCGATACATCCCCGTTTGAACCGGTGCGGCGCTCTTCGATATCCCCGAAAGTTTCACACAGTGGAAAATTTCAACTTCCTTCCCCTCGTTCTTTCGCATTTAAACTGTCGCGACAGAAAATCACTTTGCATCGTGCATGTTTGAACGCGAAAACGTTCATTCCGCGTGTTTCCGCGCATCAAACATGTAGCAGGCTTGAAACACGTTCGAAAACGAGCGATGATAGTCGATGAAAAATCCATGAAATTCGAACGACGTTAAATTCCCCGGTCGATTTCATTTTCGACTCGTAAAGCGTATCCCGATGAACCCTCGACGAAATGTCAAACGAGGATGGTTATTGTGTCAGGTGCTATCTTTAAACAAGCTTTTAACAGCAGGGCTCCACGGTCATGCCAAAGCGAGGAGTAACAAGCACGATACCGCGAGCCGAGTAATTTTAGCGTGCTTCCGCTCGGCGAAAGTCGTGAGCCCGCCTGTATGTATCTGGCAATTAGGGCCGCGTGGGCGTGCAGATGCATCGCGCGATGTAAACGGACGAGGTACATCGAGGTTACACGCGCGAGGATTACGTAAACGCTAGTAAAAGCGGCCGACAAGAATCTCTTTCGACGATCCGTGATCTCGGGACGCGTGCAAATCCGACATCGGAACAGCTGTTCTTGATCCGAATCGAAAGGGACCAAGCGTTCGTTCGATCCTCCAAGACATTACAATAAAACGATGAGAAGTTAATTGTACCGTCGAAGACATTGCGGTAAAAGACTTGGTCAGTGAATACTAGAAACACTTTGTACCGTGTTTCAACTCTGTTCGATTTTCCAGTGGTGCGTTTATTAATAAGTTTGCCGATAAACAGCGTGACGCGTTGATTCATTGTTTTCACTTGTGCGATAACGAGCTCTCTCATGGAAATACTCGGGGAATGTGGTATTTCTTACTAATAGTTTCTAGATTATGTCATCGAAATAGAAAGCAAAAATTGTATTCCGATTTCACATTGTTTCTATTATCAATTGTATAGTAACACTTTCTCTCAGTTTAATCGCTTAAGGGTTGAAACGTATAAGCATGTTTAGAAACACATGTTTAGAAACACATCCGTTTAAGGAACGCTAATATTTTAGTAAGATTGCGAATCTGTAGAAGAAGTCAATTGCATCGAGTCGAAGAGTCCCGTAGAAATTCCCATCGGAGCGTGCGTGAGATTTTCTTGGCGGAGCGGCTGATTCATCGCGAAAGCAGGCGCCGGCATTAGCATTTATCATAGTCGGAAACAAAAATATAGATTATCAGCTATCGGTGGCTCGCGAGGACTTTGTAACCACGGTCATAAATATTTCCCACTTGCCACGCCATTGATCCGACGCGGTGCGGCGCGACGCGCCGCCTGTTCGAGCATCCGTTGACCGATAACTCGCATTATGTCACGTCGTGGCCAGTAATCGACGAACAAACAGCGTTCGTTACCTTTCGACGACGTTGCCCGGGGTTATGAATGGGAATCATACGAGAGAAACCGCTCCGGAGCGTTCGCTGCTCGCGATCATGATTTGTAAGAAATTCTTGCCCACGTAAACAGCATGAATATATTATCGATTTTCAAACGTCATTGTTTGAATACGTTTTAGAAGCGTTTCTATGTTTTCACTTGAGCGTCGATATAGATTTCATAGTTGTTATCTATTTTTAAGATTATCTTTGGCCACGTCATGGGTTGTTGATCGTCGAACTAGCATTCTTAGAGATAAAAGCTTGGAGGTCTTACTTTACAAACGAGTTGATAATTGTCTTTCTTTTTTTCCAAAATATAATAGAATTGTAAGGCGTTTGTGCATTCGGAGCACCCTGTACATTGCAGCCTACCAGTTGCAGGACGAGAACTGGCGCCCTCTCGCTGAGGTATTCCGTCGACGTACCGGTGATTGATTAATAAATATTAAACGGTGGTACCGAGGTGGCTCATATTCCCGCTCGTCAATCAGCCGTTTTATGGCTCAGAAGCCGTTAGAGCGACGATCAAGTTTCCAGTCGTAAAAGTCACTGATACGATGTCCGAAGTTTTCCTAATCGAAAGACAGATTTTCACCTACTTTTTCCTTGATCGATCGATCCCTCCATCGTATCAAACGATTTCTCTTTTAATATTTCGTATAATTTTTTCGCCGTTTCGTTTCATTCGAACTGGAATCGTTTCAATTCCTCCAGACGAATTCAGTTCTACGAAAGTTTCGACTACTCGAGGCTTTCTCCAAGGAAAAGTCGAAAGAACGCGTATCGATTCCGCTGCGGTAAAGGAGGACCGTGTGCGTGTGTATTTGGAAGCATGCATGGGACCGCGGTGCGAACGCTCACGCACGAGTATGCAATTGGCAAAGCGTGCAGAGGTCGGTGCAGCTACTTAGGTGCACGCGAGCCTCTGCTACAGCTTCGAGTTCGGGCTAAGATCGACGAACGATTCCTGTGAAGTGGCGGAATGAAAACAGGCTTCGACTGGAGAAACCACGGCCTGGAACTGGGTTACGGAATACCTGACGCGAGCGCAAAAAACGCGTGCCGACGAGACGCGTTGCGGAATCAGCCAATTCTACCGGTAATTGGAACTCTCTGTTTTCATTCGTGAGATCACGAAAAAATCGCCCCGAATCGAATCGACTCTCGTAAATCGCTCTAATAAGCTAATTTCCGATACTCGAACAAGAATTTTGCAAATTTCTCCAAGTATTCGCCTATAGCGTATTGAATCGTTGGCTCAAATTGAAAGTGACTGTGCTTTGATAGCTTCTAATAGTCCAGCTGATACATAGTAGCTTTTTCTGATGTCATCGGACATCAACGGTAATCTCGTACATATAAGTAGTTATATGTCGCCAACGATTAAATTGGAGTTGACGGTGTGTGGACGTTTCAAGATTAATACGATGCAAGTGTGATTAACGCTTTGATTGCCACGATTAACAGTAAATTTATTTTACAAAAACTGACTTTTTGCAAGAATATTGCAAAGAACACGACACTGAATACTTCTTTGGAAATACCTATACATGTATCCCGTTGGAATTCGAGGAACACGTTTGAACGGCTAGGTTCCAGCCGCTTTGAACGTCAAGTCTGGCACGCTTAGCGACGACACGCGAAAATGCAGAACGTCGCGATGCACGCACCATCACCGTGTTCTTTCCCTTTTTCTTTGTAATATCCCGGGGGTCATTGGTATTCTTGGACGGAATCTTAACGGCTGAACGGTGCAAACGGTCGACGTTCTTCCCTCGTTCCAGGAACGAGGACGTGTTCCTTTTCGGTGAAAAAATCAGCCGCGACTTCGAGCAGGTTTTTGAGTTCTCTGGTCTCGTGTCCCCCTTTTTAAGGGCAGGATTAAATCGAGTTTTTGAACGAGTCTGTCGGATGAAATATGTAGATACGTAAAGGGCACTTGGCGCGAAAACGAACAGCGAAGAAAGTGAGCGAAAGTTAAAAGTTCAAAATCGAACAACGATCCTTTATTCTTTTAAATGGCAATCGAAAAGTAATGTATTTTGTGGCCGGTTTGCAAAGTCGATCGGTCGCGAGTTCATCGCGAGAGGATAATGGGTTCGTGTTTTCCTATCCGTGCATTGCCCACGCGAACAGATTCCGTTACCGTACACTGCATGCGATATAAATAACGACGTGGTGCCTTTACCGGGCGAGTAAATCACTTTGTAGGCCAATTATAGGATTAATATTTATAGAGGCCACGCAACTGGCCCGTCACTGGCCGAAGGGACGCGTAATCGATGATAAAACAGCGTTCATCGTGTTCCCGGCTTCTTGCGATGCGAACGCTGCCATGCAACAAGACGTTCATTTATAAACCATTGGAAAAGGAAGCGATCAATGCTCAATTTCTTCTTTATACCCGTTCCTTAGCTGTTTCCTGCTTTCTTTTGCTTTCGTATGTTCCTGATGCGTTCTAAGAGAAAATCGAACGATCGCCAATTTCCTTTACAAAACGACCATTTTGATCTCTGTAAGAATTATTTGTTGGTTCTTGAATCTCGTTAAATTCCTGTGTACAAGAATTGTAATCAACAAACATTTTATCTTTAATCAAACGTGGTCTTTTGGATGAGCTTGGCGTTGCACAATATCTTTTGAAAAAAATATAATATAAGTGTACGAGTGTGTTACATGTAGCCTCCTCTAAATAATTGTCATCCCTGAAAGCGTTTAATGAAGCCGAGGAGACGGCGATAAAACGGAGACTCGCGAGGAGGGCGAAAAACGAAACTCGGAGGAAAAAGGGCTTTTGTAACGTCCACGAATCCTATTATTCCGCGGAGCTTTTCCCAGAAGTTACGGACTTCTCGTTTTCCCTTTTTCTTCTGGATGGAACGAACGAGAACGAAGAGGACGTCGATTCGGTCGAAGACTACCTTTCACTGACCTACGCGAGCGTACAACCGACGCGTTCCCAGAAACGACATCTACGCTCTTTGCGTAATCTCTCGAGTCGTTGGAACGCCAGATAATTAGGTTGTTGGAATGGAAGACAATTCGAAATTCTTCTGCATGTCTTTTGGCGGGAATTTTTCTATTTTTTTATGGTATGGAAGACGTATGGAGAAATAATCGAAATTGCATTTAATAAGAAATAATTATTCGTCATAGAAGACCATCAAGGAAGATTGAATAACACTTTGGCACTTGAAGCATTTTATAAATGCTCAAAACGTGTTCATCCATTGAAAAGGCATTTAATCACTGCCTCCCACCCTCTATCAATCTTCATTGTTGTTTACCGTTTCCTCTGTTCTCTATCGTGCCGTTAATTGCATTTGTTTCGTTGCGATTCGAATAACGAGTGTTTAAAAAGCTTCGTGTAAGTTAATTAAACCGTGTGTACGCTTCGAAATCCTTGTTTTACAGCAATCGTACTTCTGTACCTGTCGTGGTACAATTATATACTATAATGCATCGTCACGAAACAATTGTCAATGTAACTCTTCAACAAATTCTAATTCATCAAATTTGCATTTCAACTTCTAATCAATATTTTTCTTTCTGATTTCAGGTAAGAACTCAATCGTACCTCGGGCTACTGTAACCCCGTTTCACACCACAAACAGAAACCTCCCTCAAGGGAGAGAGAGAGGAATGCAGAAGGGTATAAAGGATCAAAGCTACTCGTCCCGTGGCATAGAGAAACGAAGGTAGGTAAACTGAATTTCCAGGTCCAATTTTACGTTCGCATAGCTGCGAGTGAAGTCTTAAATCAATTGCTGGCTGCTCTTGCGAAAGGGTGGGATGGTCCTACAGCGGGCGGAAAATGGGCAGGGTGTGGGTCTAAGGTTGCACTGAACTCCATAATTAGTTGGGAACCCGAAGCCGACGAAGCTCTCGGATTTAATATCTTAACGCCCTCCTTAACGCGTCCCGAAATTTCGTGCCGCGTTGCTATTGGCAAGCTACGCTACCTAGGCTTCAGTTCTCGCTGAAACTTTCCTCTCTCTCTCACCCTGTCCCTCTCTCTTTCTCTATACGCACCCTTTCCATCTCCCTCGTCTGTCTTTGGCTTGTCGCTTGCCACCCCCCTGTCTACGACTCGTTCGCCTTCCTTTTCGATTTCCAGCTCCGAAACTGAGGCCTCGAAAGAGAAGCAGTTCGGCAAAGTTTCTCGCTCCCGGGTCTCACCGTGGCCCGTACTCGCTCGAAAATTGCTTTTCCGCGCAGCTTGACGAGGCTTGAATCATTAGACTCGCGTGCAACGGTGAACACGTGTATTGTGAAAGAAATTTCACATCGAGAAATATTAACACCTTGACGCATGCGAGAGTCAAAGATTTCACAAACACGTGACGGTAGTGATATTTCGAATGATTCAAAAATCACGTGTGCACTTTGCAAACTCATTCTTTTGCTTTGCTGTCTGTACTCTTTTCATAAGAATTAGCAACTTCGAAGGTTTCTCTGTTTCTTGAGGATCGCCGGCACACCTTTATCGAGTAATTCATTTGCAGACAAATTTGATATTTTATCGCTAATTAATTTTTTCTGTTTGTCTGCTAGTAATTCTGTAAATAATCCACTCACTTTTTTCCCTTCTTTCAACACGCAGCACTCGTGATGTTCATTATCATATTGTATGAATAATCAGATGAATAACATGACTAAATCTTAGAACGAGTCGTTTTCATCGAATAATCAAAAACGCGTTCAGCAACGCGAAAAAATGGCAGCTGGTGTTCTGCAGCTCGCGATTATAAGCTTTGTTTTACCGCGGGAACACTTTGCTTTACAACGTAGCCAGCCAAGCGCTGATAAAACGTTCACCGGTGCAAGTGTTATCTGTACCAAACCACCCCCTCGCGTTTTACACATTATCCTCGGGACCCATTGAATATTATAACCGTATCGGCGTATAAGCTTCGTACGCTTTTATGCGACACGACGATCGCAGATTCACCGATTATCACGGGGGCATTCTGTATCGCGGCGCGGTGCAAAATAAAGCGAACTCGCTTGAAATAGTTTAATCGACGTGCACGCTTGACCGAGAGATCGAAGATCGATACCTTCCGTTTCGTGTAAAATTATCGCCGCTTCATAGTTCACCCGATGAGAAATACAAGAGTTTCTCTCTGGAGTTTTGGATTATTCAACTTCTTGCCAACTATTATAGATTTTCTGTTCCCCAAGAAAAAGTAAGATTGCTCGTATCGTCGTGAACTTACCGAATGAAATTTATTTAGTTAGATCTATTTATTGTCTTATAAGGTAGCATCTTTTCCGAAAATAGAGTAGAGGAGATGGTTGGTGGGATAAGACCGCAAAAGCAAACATTTTTCTCGGAGGCTAGGGCGCGTCAAGTAGATGAAACATCTGCAAAAGCAGATGGCAGCCACGTTGTCGTTGGAATCGGGAGATAGACGATCGAGAAGCTTGTGGCAGATGGCACGTGCTTGCCTCCGTTATCTTATTTCCCGTGCAATTCTCTGAATCTTCCCTAAATTGCTTAAATCGACCCGACTACCGGCTTATCTGATGTTTACTCATATATTCCTATCTAGAAGATGTCTATCGGGTAATATTTTATTTCCCTGCCGGGGGAATAGACGGAACAGTTGCGTCGTTTTTTTTCGAATTAACATTTTCAGTCAAATTTATTTCTACTCCAAATAGTGAAGTATTTTCAAGCATACACGAAGAATCTCGAACGAGATTTTACCGTTTTCTGAAATCGTGAAGCGAGAGGGTCGAATGTCTGATCAATTTCGTTTAAAATATCGTTGGAACGAACTCCGCGCAAGGTACAATCTCTAATCACCAGCAACCGGAATCCAGGGCAGAGGTATTACACAGAATTATTTGATGATCGGCGAGATAGATCGGGGAAATTTTTCAATTACGTTCCCTTTTAATTGGCGCGGCAAGAATTTGATCTGGACGAGTCGATGCCAAGAGTACTGGAGCGCGAGTTCCATTGGCATGTATCGAATATCACAAAATTTTCGAAGGAAAAAGGAAAATTCTTCGTCTACGCGCGCTCCAATATTTCATCTCTCGCGTTCGATTCATCGATTAACATTTCAACGAATATCTTCGAGTCTCGTAGCATTCTTTATAAAAATTTAAGCTTCTTCTATTTTTATTAATAAATCAAATTATCCGCTCGATCGGGCAACCTGACGATAGATTTTCATTTACAATGCTAATCGCTAAGTTGTGAATATTTCAGTGAAAAATACGGTAGAGGATTTATTTCTGCATGCTTCTCCATTACTTCGCTTCCACCCTTGTCAAGCTTCTTCGACGAACGTAATAATGGCCAAGCACGTTCTGCATAGCAATATTCCAATGATTCCTCGCATTAAGCCCTCAGAAGATTACCTTTAAAGTGAGTGGAAGGTTTTAATCGACAAATTCTCGTTCACCAAGGGCTAATTTTTTTCAATCACCACTGATATTTCGACGCTTAGCGTCGGTCGCCTCAGTGTATTTATAGGATTTAATCGATGACACGGTTATCCAGAGGCATCGGCGCGTGACCCGCATATTCCTGTTGCAATTCGATTCAACGTTACAATGTTGCCACTTGCCTCGGATGACGTGTATTCCAATCGTCATCCTAGGTCGCAAAGATAGCCTGTTGGACGGGGGTTGAAGGGGGGGTAGAAGGTTGAGAAGACGACTCGCGTTCGTTGATTGATTTCGGCTTCAGACCGATTCTATTTCCACGCCAAACGTCTCCACGGGACGAATCAATTATGTAAACGATCTTGAGCGAAAGATCACGGGGAAATGTGGATCAATAAGATTGAAGAAAAAAACAGAATATGGTACATAGCATGGTTTATATATAACCATCGCTTATGAATCATTTAATACATTGAATGCTAGGAAAAGAATGCTAGTGGCGAATGCTGAGAATATTTTACCGTTTTTCATCAATTTCCTTCAAAATAGATTGCCAATAATTTTTAATTGAAAATACTTGATAATAAAATTATCGCGAACGAACATGACAATATATCTGTAGTGCAGTTGAGAAACACAGAATCAAAGGAATCATCAACCACGATCATCGCTATTATTACCTTTCATTATCATAGTAATGAGCGAAACAGCCTCTTAAACTAGTCGTGTATTTTAATTATCATAAATCTAGTTATGCGGCAGGGGCAACACCTACACGCGTCCCGCTGTTTAGAGCTGCTAAAGTTCGCTTATTATTCCACTATAAACACCGTAATCAACGCTAACCAGGGCAAAGCGTCATGCTATCCTCTTTGTCTCGGGATTCAGGTTAGAAAAGTTCACGGTGCACCCCTAACACGATTATGCTAAATAGGGTAAAATGTTAAAAATAATCGCGGAATCGAGTTGATCGTTATTAATAGACTTCTATTATTGACTCCTTGTAAGGGAAACGTGCTTAAAGGTATAATAAAGAGGACAGTGAATCCAGATATACTGAGGTCATACATGTATAAGTTTTTATTTCCTGAGTTACATCATGTTACACTTTCATCGAGAAGAAATAGCTTTCATGTTTCGTAATTAATCTAATCAGAAAGTGAAGATGGACACGGTAATAGAGTCAGGCTACCCTTGACGCTTCAGACCCGGGTCCAGACGTTTGGAACACTTCAAAAGCGTGACTATCTAGCTAAAAAAAGCTCAAAGCTTTGCTTCCGGCCATGGATGCGATACGAAAGTTAGGAGGTGCCCTTGGCTAGTACGTGACCGCGCGTTTTCACGAAATTTTTCTTCCCGCTGAGAAGCGTGGAAAGTTCGCTTCGAATTCCTGCTACGTAGACAGAAGCTCGAGAGGGATGCGTACCCTGTTACTACGTGCTTCTTGGAACTTTTCGATGGCGGATGCAAAGTCGAGGCTGGCATAAAATTGCTTAATCAAAAGTACTGACTATTCGTGTTTTCTCGCATCGTATTCCAACTGGAAAAAGTTAGCTCGTTAGATACGGCTAACTTTAAATAAAGTCAGAATGAGATATATTAAATAATCAGTCGAATACGTGACTTACGGAAAGATATTTTTCCATTCACTTTGTACGTGCACATTTATGGCGCCAGCCCTTTCTTTGTTTCTGTTACCCCATTCAGCCCCGACCCCTAGGCTTCCCGTCGCTCTTCCACTTCCGTCAAAGTCACCGAAGCGCATTGAACTCCCAACAATGTAGCTATCGCGCTCGTTTGTTGACGTTCGCGTCGGCAGTTCTCCGGTGCATCAGCGACCTTTACGAATGCAACAGCGTGCACGCCGACGTAGGTGCACGCGGCGCGTCGCGACGCGTATGCTTTTCGCATGAGAACGCAATCGGTCGGCTCGCTTATATTTGTTGATGCACACAAGTCTCGTTCGCGATCGGCTCGCAGGATCGCATCGCGATCGATCCGCTGGATCAGCGAGTTTGCTCGATCGGGACAAATACGACCGCTTTGCCGTCCCCGGTCCTTTGTCGCGTTTGCATGCGAAAATTCGAGTCGAGTTCTCTGTATTTCGCGTCCCTTTGTCGCGGAAACGAGCGTGCAAAGTTACGTTCAGGGACAATTCGGAAGTGGAATCCGAAACACGGGAAATTGTTTAAAAAAATTGCTAGTTGGAATTAGCGTTTGAAGGAAGTCGCAAAAATTTGATGTTGGTTCAAGCCTGTTCGGTTCGAATAATCGTTGGTGATCGTTGAATGATTCGTAGTCGATTATGAAAGCGTTCGGGATAGAATCTGGTTGATGGGATTCGATTACTTTTTAATGCATTAAACGGCAGTTCGTCCGGAGGGCATTAACTCGATGATGTCACTTTTAATGCAACACCCGACAGCTAATGGCAACAGGTATGGGATTTTTCAACCGTGTTATGAGGTTCGATAACTTTGAACGGTGCCATTTGCCGCCATAATTTCATCCGCGAGAATAGCAATTTTCATGTACCGGTGTGCGTGTGTTTTAATTCTGTTATTTACTGCTCGCGGTACCGTATCAGAAATGAATTTTTTACACGCTTTTATCCGCAACACTCGTCTCGACACCGCTCGAACGAAGCGCATCTAAATCCATAGGACGATTTATCTCGAGAAAGCGACTATCACGGTGCAACAGCTGCGTGAAAGGGGCAGTCCAAGAGAAAGAAACGACGGCGAAATTTCAGCGAAACACAAAGTTCCTTCGTCGTGTTGTCGAAAGTTGTCGAGCTACCCTCGGTAAATCGAAAACGAGCGTGTCGACAGCTGCTGCTTCGAAAGGCAAGCTGGCCATCTCTCCAGGTATCCGCTGTCAGCTGGAACGACGAAAACTCGATAGCTACCAGGAGAATCGTGAAGGCTGATTCGCCAGGCGTACGAAGCCACGATGATCCACGTAGACTCCTCCCGTACGAGCGTAACCGGACGATTACCTCGATAAATTTCATGAATGGGCCCGCGGCAGTCATTGACTCCACTTGTGCTGGCAGCATGAAAGAAGCGAAAAAAAGAGCTTCTATACAAGTGGCCCCCTAGGCTCACCCCTTCGAGCTCTACAGCCGACTAACCAGCTACCTCCCTCGGTAACACCACCACTGACTCTCCTACTTCTCGTTGCTGTGTGTAGTGCTTCAGCGTCTCTCAAACTCGTCTGCCTCGTGATTCGAAGGCGCACGGTTTCTTCCCTTATCTTATAAATTTCATATTTTACCTCGAAGTCGAATGATATAAATTTTGAAAATAGGTACGTCTTATGTCACACGAGAACATGGTCGCTGCAGTATGTGTTAATTAAAATGATGAGATCTTCGACCTGTAATAATAAATAGGTGAATATTCTGGCGTACCTGGTGTAACTTGTCTTGTACTTTAGGATCGTATGCAATTCATAGCATCGTTAGTAGTTGAAATAACTTTTGAAGGAAAAGGGTCGAGCGAAAGGGTTGCATTGAGAAACGCTGCGCTAAGCGGCTCGTTCGTGCGCCTTCGTCAAAGCGCGATGCACTTAGCTGCCGGCGTGTACCGTTTCGCGTTACGCCATTGTGAAGGGCCCTTGTCCCCCGGCACACTTCCCATTGTCACGAAGAAAGTCGGCCCGTTGCATAGCGAAGTGTGTCGTGCAACCTGTGCGAGCGTTGATTTATTTTAGCGCCGTTGCACGCTCTTTCGTTCGTTTTCCTCGGTAAGTCGGTGAAAATTTTCGCGAGTACCTTAGCCGCCGACTGACACGATCGTTGCTAAAGGTGAGACAACGCGAACCGGATGAAATTACCCACGTTGCTGGCTACGTTTACGAGGAAGCTAGCAGAGTAGCGCGGATCAGCGTCGAAACGCGGCTGTTCTAGGTTTACGGAAGACCGGTTTCTCCTGTACGAACGTAATCGAGCAGCTCTTCTCGGCTTTGCTCACCTTTTATTGCGTCGCACTACTGGCTACACGCTGTCCGCGTGACGCAGAATTCTAATTCCGGGCACCATTTTCTTCCTCAGCAAGTATGCTTACCGTTCCGACGGTAGAAATAGAATTCGTGAGATTGTTCGAGCCGAGAATTTCACGATTACTTGCGTTCCAATTACCTAAATTGAAAATGTTTCAAACTCTCTGAAAGTTAAGATAAAGTTGAGAAATTATTTATACCAAAAAATGCGTGCCAAAAAAAGAATGATCCGGAAAATTTTCACGCTCCCTTCCTGCCGCGGCAGAAGCTTTCTTCCATCCTCCATTCTTCTTTTAATGAATATTTTTGGCCGCGATTTCAGCGTGCTTAAGTTCCGCCGTTGGCCCGGTACGGTTAAAGCGTGCCAAGTAGCCACTCGGTTGAATTTTTAATAAACGTCATATTCACGTGTTTTTCTTTCGGCACTGGAGAACTGGGTCAGTCGCTATGCGCGTCGCTTGCGAGTAAATTCGCTGAAGTAATCCCAGAAAAGCGCCGTCGTGTTCCTTGCCACCGAAAAAGCGTTCATCGGCGTTATCGACATCGTGGAACACACAAGAACAGCGGAATTTTTCCTGCTAGATAACGATCGAACGAAAAAGAACCAGCTTAGCATCGAAATTCTTCGCTATCTTCATGGCCGTTGCTGAAGATAAGCAGCTGGTTCTCTAAACGAGGTCTCGTAAACCCGTAGAAATGTTTTCGAACTACTGTATACAGACGAAACAGGTTGTCAGAAATCAGGTAAAGAAAATAGAAAAATAAGCGGAATACGTTTGACCTTTAACTTACTAATGGAGTTGAATCAAAGAGATCGCTAAACACAGACATATTACTGAAATGTTGCAATAAAGGAGATTGACGAATGATCATGTGGCCGTAGATTCAATAGCTTTACGACTTCGTGACGAATCATAAATAGTTTGGTAAAAGCAGCACCATCTTATTGAAAAGGTATCGATCGACTACCCTTCACGACCAGGTCAATCGATCAGGAGATTAATCTCTGCGCCCTGGAAGTAATCCGCGTATCAACGCGACTATAAGGTCTCGCGATTCTCACTGTTCGCGTAAAATTGAATTGCCTCGTGACTTGTATCTTGCTCCACGGTTACGAGCTAACGGAGATCTTTGATCATAAATTTCATAGCTCGTGTGCATCATCGTTGCCCCAATCCTCGTCTGTCGTATTCATGCGCGACTGTTTCTCAATCATCGCTAGCGTTCAACATTCGCGCACACTCGATTTAGTCGTCTGCGTTGATTATGAAGATGAAGCCTGCCGTTGGTAATGCATGCAGTAGAAGTTGCGTTATAAGATTAATGAACAAATAGCCCTCCCCATGGAGAGAGGCTCGGATGAGACAGAGCCAAATATGGCACCCTAGCCCTCGGCTCCCATGAATGATGCAACGCGCGCGAATGCCCCGCCATTTACAATCGAGTTATTATGCACCGTGCGCAACGGGACATCGGTTCATTTTGCATTTTTTTTTTTTCTCTTTTGCTTTTTGGTAGACTGCAACTTTTTTTAACGACCGCCAGCGGGGAAATTTGGTGCACGGCTTATCGGTGCTTCGTTGTTTCATGCCCCGCGATAATGTGCCGTTTAAAATCATATCGAACGAATGCAGTACGCAAAAATTCGTAACTGAAGCCAAATTATGCGACTATGACTCTTGTTGATTTTTATCACATTGCAAGGGTTAATGCCTAGAGCTAGAAATACTGTGCGACATCCGCATGTTTGCGCGATTCCATTAAAAAATCACGTTAATTACGATTGAACTGATTATCGCTACGAGCGTCGGTGTTTCGCGAGAAAGCGCTCAATTATTTATGCCAGCTATTCAGCAGGATATGAAAATATCAATGAAAATTGGACCGCTTCCACGCTCTCTCTGTTCATTCTCGTCGATTCTGTGCTGAAATTTGCAACGCGCCAAATTATCCGAATTCATTGAAACGCTTCGGTTGACGAGCAAATCTTGACGCTTCTGGTCGTCGCGGAAATTTAAACGAAAACGTAAACGAATTTTGTTCCGTTGAAACGACGCGACGTCGTTTGGTAGCGAGTCGCGAAGCGTGTCCCCGGTCAACGATAGCGTAACGCGTATCTTCGTGACGGAAGGACGCTCGTGGGAACGTAATCGAGCCTTTTAATGAACGGATTACAAGCGAACGATAGCAATTTGCAGCAGATTATACGCGGCCGCGAACAAGTTCCGCGCTTGCGACCCATTTTCTCGCTGCACTAGCCTATGCCGTTGTACGCGCGTGCGGTCCTCGGGATAATTAATAATGGATCGATGCGCGAGTAGACGATGAAGATCGTGCTGGTTAACGACCAAGGGTCGAGTGCTGAATATAAACCGTCGATGACAACCAGGATAACGATCGTACCACGAGAAAGACGATCGAACACGAGGAGGAAGAATGCAAATTGAATTCGACTTTTTCAGTTCGATTGTATTATTCACTTGAAAACTAAATAGAACAGATATCGAAGTACTCGTTTCGCTTTGAAGCTGTAAAGTCTAAACGGGAGAACGACTTGATTCATTTCCCATACAGGCACACGCATTCATTACATGTCCGTTCGGCTCACATGAGTTTACCATACAAATAAGGTTAGTTCCAGGAGTTTCTGGTCTTCGTTAACGGAGTCGGTTGAGTGAAAGAGAGTTCAGTGAAGGGTCGAACGAGAAGGAGAAGCGGGAATCGTGAAACTTTCGCATTGAACACTACCGGTATTGTTTGCCTGCTGCCTCGAGAAGGGAGAACAAGGCGACGTTGTAGGCCTTTGCTGGTCGATCTTTTCTACTCGCGATAACCGACCGAGTTACGATTCTGGAAAACATCTTAACACACTTGCCTAGAACCGCTTTACTTCTACTTTCTTTCTCTTCTTCGTTAACGACGATTGATGAACAATGGAGCGACGTTTTACGGTCTCGATAACTAGTCGACGTAACGCGTAATCGTTTAACGCTGTTGTTGTCCGTCGATCGCAAACATCAATTCGGACGAGCGAGTTACACGGTTGTCGGTCGCGATTTCGCGACAACGCTCGGACGCCCGCCGGTAATTGCCGCTAATTTCCTCTGACAATCGCCGGGCACGGATCCGAATTGTTTCAACGAGAGCCATTTACACTCTGTTATGTCGTGCATCGGGCCGGCAAACGGTGTCGTACAACGGAAAGAATGAAATTTTCCCGGCATCCCTTTTGCCCTCGTAATTCGGATTAATTTCGCGTCGTTCGGAAAACGTTCGACCGACCGAGTGCTTTTTTTAAAGCGGAAAACACGAACCGAACTGTTAACCCTTCGGTTTCGTCATCCCCTTTTTGTTTTTCAAAGATCGATGGATGCATCGACGAGTAGCTTCGAGTCGTCGCGTCGCGTCGGTTACCAACAACGTTTTTAACAACCTTCTCGACCTTTCGACCTCTCTCGAGAGAACCTCGACACTCGAGGATCGAGTGTTTGACGGTGATCCTCAACAGAAGCGATCGGGCCACCCGTGCTCTGATGTAGGACAGACCTCGTGTCCTGTTCGTGGTATGATCCTTAAGCTCGTTGGATTGAAAACAGATGAATTTTCGTATCGGATTTAACGAGTTTTACTGATGCCTGGTAATAAACGTTAGCCACTTTAGACACGTTAAGAGCGCACAAAGAGTTATAATAAATAATAGGTCCATTCAACAGCTTGTAAAAGGAAACGCTTAGAACAGTGGAATATATGCACCCTTGAGCTGTCTGCAGACGCTTTACGACTGCAGCAGACAAAGTTGCAAATTTCTTGCCGCATGTTGCGGTGCATATGCGTCGAAAACTGCAGCAGGAGGCGCAGATGCAGCCAGATGCGACTGCGGTGCCTGTTGCGTTTTTGACCGCCCCCGGTTGTTTTACAAATTTAGAATTAACCCGTCTGAAGTATCATTTCGAGGATATCTCGAACGTGAAATTTGTGAATCAGGATGTTTAAAATTGATGATTAAAATTTGTATCTACGCGAGTCAAATTTAAAACACACAGGGACTCGTTGAAGTAAAGTTAGAAAAATATTATTAAGAAGAGGGGCAATTTGATCGAGCTCGCAACGAAAAATCGTTTGGTCAAACTGCCCGCGTTTCACGAACCTTTAAGCGATTTCCATCGAATAATTAAACCCTTTGATAGCCGTCACGGTCTCAAAATTAGGCTGTCACTACGAGGGAAATGAAAAAAGTTGGTGACCCAGATGTGACCCACTGCGACTTTCCACTAACGTCCCGTATATTGGCTCTTTTTTTTTACACGATTTGGGAACCCTTTTGAGGGTAGATTCACCCGAGGGAGAAAGCATGAAGCGTTACCCTGTTAGGAAAGAGAAGTGGAAAGCTACCGCTTTTTATTTTATTATTTGAAACTTGTTGCTTTTCGACCAAGGATTGAAACATAAGGAACGAATATTTTCGTACAATTTCTCTATTCGGTTACAAAATTCTATCTTCAGCATCAACCTCGCGATTCCGTAATCACGTCGTTTCTCACAGAAAACTTAAAACATAATCGACAAACAAGAAAGTACTCACTAGTTGTAGAAAAATTCTCACAGCTCCACTTTTTTCACAAGTTTTTGCTCTTAAAAGTTCCATCAAAGCTGGAAGCTAAATAGTTGCGAAACTTGAACGATTTCATATTTCTTCTGGAATTTCTTGGCGCTTTCCACCAAGCGCTTAAGCATTTGATAACGTTGAAATTACGATCCTAAGAAATATAATAAAATGCGATGTTAATAGTTCGCGCCCACCATACCTTTGTATTATTAAAACGACAAGTTTGACCGACGAAACTTATTCTTGCAGTTTGTTCTTTTAATATCAATTCCTCCCGCAGGGAACTTAGACTATGTTCCTTCTGTCTCGAGAGGAATTTAGAATTTTTGGCTTCAGATGTCGGCGACGCACGGTACTTACAAGGGGAACTACCCGAGTGTTACACTCACTTATTAATGAAACTTTGCTAGCTTGTAGAGCTCGTCGAGCTGAACACGCCTATACCCCCTTTTGGGGGCAGATGGCTAATTGTTTAAAAGATATTAACAATTACAGTTAGTTACTCCTTACATTCTGAAGTATGACAAACTCACATATACAACTCGCAATCTAGAGATCCACGGTTCAAATCCTTGGTTCCCAACATTTTTTTTTTTTAATGATAATTTGTCTCTTTTTGAATAACAGTTACATAAAAATTATCATAAAAAAAAAAAAAATTGTTGGGAACCAAGGATTTGAACCGAGGACCTTCAGATTGCGAGTCATGGATCCGCTCCGTGGTTAAACACACGACTCGTAATCTAAAGGTCCTCGGTTCAAATCCTTGGTTCCCAACAATTTTTTTTTCTTTTTTTTTTTAATGATAATTTGTCTCCATTTGAATAACTAAAATTCTATATAATTCTAAACTAAAATTCTATATTTTATTTTGAATAACTTAAATTCTATAAAAATTGCAGTGTATGTAATTAATTATTAATAAATGCAATGATTATAGCACAGCTGTAATAGTCATTCAAAAAGAGACAAATTATAATTTAAAAAAAAAACTTGGGAACCATGGATTTGAACCGCGGACCTTTAGATTGCGAGTCAAGCGTTTTAACACGGAGTTAACCGTTTGTATGTGTGAGTGTGTCATACTTTTCAATGTAGGTAGTAACTAACTTTAATTATTATCTTTTAAACAATTAGCCGTCTGCCCACAAAACGGGGTATAGGCGTGTTCAGCTCGACGAGCTCTACAAGCTGGCAAAGTTTCATTAATAAGTGAGGGTAACACTTGAGTAGTTCTCCGTATTAGACTCCATAATGCTTCCTATCATTTTTCTTCTAGTTCATTCTTATCTGAACACTGTCAAATGAATGATCGATAAATGGAACGATGCTTAGCGATTGTATAGAAGGAAAGAGATTTCAGACTCACCACCGAGTGTCTCTTCAAACGAAGTAGGAGGAAAAGGAGAAGGCGAAACTGACGGTTTTTCATTTCAAAGGTACACTCGTGGCCCCGCTCAAACGCAAACTGGCCTCTTTGTAAACGCCGCGGAATTCTTATTTCCAAGTAAGCTCCCAAGAAGAAGAGAGGCTCTTCTAATTCTCTTTCATAAGCGTTCAGACAAACAAGCTGCAGTTTATGAGTGTTGTTATGCTGCGCGGAGGTCGGCCAAGACTTACTTTTTAAAGATAAAAACCACTACCAACCAATCCAAAGCTTTTAAACATCAGATCGCTGCGATTGTTTACTAGAAAACTTCCGGTTGTCGCTTTCCTGATTTTTCAAGAATCATTAGCCTTCAAGCGATCATCGAACAAAAAGGAAAGGCAATCGTTTTGAAGCCGATCGACGAAAGACACGCGAATAAAGAATGCCAAAAGTTTTTCTATAAATGAACCAGTCGCGTTGATCTCCTTTCAATATGGCTGTGCTTAATTGAATTTCGTTTGTCCAATCAGACATTCAAATTCGAGGCGGGCTCTAGCCGAAGTTCCGGTGCGGCTACCAGCGACTCTTTTCATTTCCCACCAGTTTGATTTTAATTGAACGCCAACAGTCGCGCGAAATATCGGCTCGTGCTACGACTACGACAACGATGACGACGACGACGACGACACTGACCATCAATTTTTCTCGATTCATTTTAGAAAGTGGTGTCCCAGTCGAGGGATGTGCAACGAACACATCCAGAAATCGTATAATGGAGGGGAAAATAGTTGCTAATTCACTTTTCAGTTAAAAAGACTCGAGTTAAATGAGAATGAGACGCGGTCGCGTCGAACTTTAGCCGAGTTGCCTGAACGTTTCATTAAAATCCTGTTCATTAGACATTACCATATCCCAGGGCGCGATTATTGGAAAAGTAACTTTTGCACGGGAACTTTGTGGTCAGTCGAGTCGCATCGGCCGATCGCGTTTTATTCGCGATTATCTTGAAACGATCGAACAAGCAAGCTTCGAAACGACTCAACGAAGGAGACGGTACGAATTGAATGAGCAAGTAGAAATCGTGCGAGAGAATCTCGAGAGATCGAGGCGAAATAAAATGGACGGTTGTACAGAGGAGAGTCTGTTAGCCAGCAGGCCAAGGTGAATTCGAGGGAAGTGAAACTTCGTAAAGCTTCCCCTTCCCGCCCCTCACCCCATAATCCCGCGATCTCGCTTGACGTGAACCATGGGAATCTTCCGATGAGACTAATTTCCCCAAGGAAATTCCTGGGGATTGGGAAAATCAGTGGCCCAATCGATTCGGGGCGTCTCGGTGCAGAGAAATTATTCATTCTCGATAAAGAGCGTAGTCGTTTGACGAGCCACCGGCACCTGTGGAATCGCTGAAATTCTCCACTTCTTGTCTCCCCGCCTTCGACGCTTCCATCGATTGCACCACTTTTTTCTGCGACCAAACGGCTCCCAAATGATCTCGTTTTAAACCTCTTCAAACGCGCAGACTAACCCGAAATCTGTCCCTTTCAACGACTCCGGAAAATGTTATCCTTGACGACGAGGAAAGATCATCTCCCCTTGGGCTCTCATCTTCGAACCTATTAACAATTTAAATTAGGTTAACGCGAGAAGGTGAAAATTTAGGAAATTTCGCGCAGATGCGTCGGGGAAATTTGCGAGATTGTAAATCAGCCGTGTTTCGACGAAGAACGCCGCGACGCGATCGATCAATGGTAAGTCGATGCTCGCAGAGTGGACATTAATTGCTGGCTTTTATCGGGAAGAAGCGGAAGGGAATGGGGGACGTTTCACGGCCTAATTGTCCGTCGCGTCGGTTCGTACGGGCACAGACTTTTCGAGTGGTCGCGATACAGGTGACTTGTTACCGCACTTGTTACGCGTCGTTCGCGGTGAACAGCGAACGAGCTCTCCGCGGACCACTATTATTTCGTTGCTACGTGTGTAGAACTATAAACGAACGATCTTGCGGCCTGGGGTGTGGAATTTTTGTTATAATCGATGGCTATTTTCTCTGGCATGTAAAACACATTTTTTTTTTTTTTTTTTTTTTCTTTGGTCGAATAACCGAGCTACGAGTTAACTGCAAAATCACTGTTATACATCTACTCTTTTGCACGTATTGCTCGATTGTAACGTTAGTTCCATGGAAACTAAATTCCACCTCAAATATTATGATAAGAATCAAATCAGAACGGAATCATTATTATCCAACGATTGCAAGTTAAACAAACGCGATAAATCGTCGAGAAATTGAACGTCTTATCGACGGTACGAAGTTTCACGCCATCTTTCCAAGTATTCGAGGAAATTCTTTTAGTCGAATCGATAGGCAAATCGACGACTACGAGGAGGACGTTTTTTCGAGTAAAACGGTGACACCGAAACGGTCTCAGAAATAGAATAGCGGAGGATCGTGGTAGGCTAGAAACTTGTTTGGAGTCCTTGGATGTCCTCAACGGTTCTTAGCAGTTCTCAACGGTGCTCGGCGTTGCTCGTTGGCCCAAGGCCGCCTCAGAAACGGCCACATTCACCGAGCCTGCATTCAGCACCGTGCACCACGTCTTTTATGAACCTTGGGCCTTGAAGAAGATCTGATAGCGAATGCTTCGAAGCGTCGTTACCGCTTGCTCGCCTCGCTAACGGGAAATTTATGTTAATTAGCCCGCGCGCCCGTTCCTCTCCGTCTACAAACTGACGAGAAATCTGTCCATATCCGTGCAACTTGAGACCGTATGCAAGCCTATAGAGGAGATGAGTCAAGAATTTCGGATGACATAATCGTTTGAGGATCGATTTGAAAGTAGAAGCCGTGACGAAGATTTTTTCAAGAAAAAATCGAAACGGTAGTCGTTACGTCGCGAGTCTACAAACTGGTTAAGCCGCAAGATAAGATATCCAGCATCGCGGGCAGATTTTATCGCGGGCAGATTTTATCGCGGCCTCTCTTAGCATATAGATCGAGGAATAGCCTAAACGGGAACAGGATACTTTTTCTCGTAGCCGTTTCATGGAAGTTCGTAGAAACGAACCGCGCTTCAAGATCGACTTTAGATTGGCAAAGTGTCTGAACGGGGGAAGCAAGTGTCGCGTCGCCGAAAAGTTTGACTATCGGAGATGAGCAACGGCGAACTCGCCATCGACTATGCTACTGGTTCGTGGAACGAGCCTCGCATCACGCTCTTATGAACTCTAGTTGGAAACGACTACTTACGTAATTTGCATCTCTAAACGCGTGACGCGAACGTTAACGCGTTCAGGTGCGCTTGCAGGTGCTAAAATGCCAGTCCGAAATCGTTTGGCAGGAAAAAATGGTGAATTTAATAACGTGTGAATTGGTTACATAAACCAGCACCCGGCTGTTTTGTAACCTATTAACAACTTCGATGTTGTTTTTACTACTGTCTGATGAATCGAAGCAACATTTGGTAGATATTCGAGGTGATTCGAAGTGATTGCTAGGACTACTAAGTCCATCGCTAACGACGTCTACGTAACCAATCTTGCGCACAGCTACGTAAATCCTCGTCAACTTCGTCCCACTATGTGCCCACCTCTTTACAACTTTCTCTCCCGGCGAGTAAAAAGGACGACGACTCAGCTTGTCCTGACAGCTGGTCCGCGCTGCATCGTGGAATTTGCATTTTTATTGGTATCTTATGTCCTACGAAAAGACGAGTTTCTTCGTGATTGAAAAACGATCCAATAAAGTATTCGAAATACTTACATTAACATCTCATGTTCGAGTCACGGTGTTAGCTCAACTTTTCTTTGCGATTTCATTTAAATTCCTCGCGGTCGTAAACGCAGCTGTCGATAAATGAAATTTTCAAGCCCGGGCACGTTTGATATTTTCGGAGGTCTAGCCGGTGCAACGAAACGAGGCGATTTTACTGCGATTTTACGTCCGCGAATGATGTCAGCGACGAACACATGGTGCGTGGCCGAGAAACGAGATCCGCGAGCAGGTAAACGAAACGACTATTGGAAGGAGCTTCGCAGACGTTGCGTAACGGCACGACCATTTTTACCTGCTTAGAACCTTGGTACCAGTTTCTTTGCCTAGTTTAGAATGAACGCGAGAAGAGGCACATAACGAGCGCGGCCATAAAAGCGAGAGTATCAAAGTGATAAACAACGTTAATCGGAGCAATTAGACGCTCCGAAAGACTTTTAAAACGCTTCGTTTTCTGATAACTTCGCCTTTGATGTTTCTTTTTATAGAAGATAGAGTCTTCTTTAGGAACTTTTTGAGTTTTCCAGAGTTTCTTTGATCCTTGCTGTCTTTAGAAATTCTTTCCTCCCGCCAAGTATACTGTTGTCAATTAACAAGTTTGCAGAGAAACTCAGTCGTGTTCCTTTTTCAATCGATTTTCATTGTTCCAATTTGGAATTTGGATACCTTTATAATATCCTCGATCGTGCATGCGCGATGCACAATTTTAAGGACAGAAACAGCATTAATTTAACAGTTACAGAACGGTACGAAGTTCTCGAGGCATTTCTCTCCGGCGAGACGGTTCTCTTTGCTCGGAGAAACAGCCGTTCATAAATTTTCCGGCCGAGATGTCGGAGTTCCGCGTCCCATTAGGCGGTTTAGTCCGTGGTGGAACGATTGGATTATGATCAAACGGCAGAAAGCAATTTCGCGGTGGGCCCGTTCCTCTTAGCTCTGTTGTGTTCCACCACGAGAATGCAGCATAATAATAACAATGTATCTCCGACGTACAAGCACATGCATCGGGATCGTATTCTCTGTTGGCTGTCTAATAGAATTTCACGTGTCCATTTAAAACAGAAAAGAGAGCCAGAGAAAGGGGAAAAACGAAGGTAAGTAAAGAAGGGGAAAGGAAGTCAATTAATGATTATAAGGCTATCGAATGAAGGCTCTGATCAAAATTGCAGAGAACCAAAGAAGAGAGTGGATAGATTATCCGTCCATTAGCATCGAAAAGTATCGCGATTGAATATCAAACGCAGACTATCGATCGAACACGCCTGATAGGTACCTGGTACCTCGAGTTTCGGTCGTGCAATTTATGGTCAATCGTTCAGCATGACTAAACCTGGCGGTCGGTTCTGGTCGAAATTATACAAAAACTTTGCTTCATTTGAAAAATAGCTTTATTTTTTGTTACAATACTCTACAATAAATAATTTGGTACAATAATTATTATGGTTGATCGAAACTTAGGCTTCGAATACCTTCGGTGTATGTAGCTTTTCATTAATGTGTGTCCAGTATAATCGCGCGAATGCCGGCCGGAACCGGGTCGATATTCCTCTGGTCGTTCTTCCGGTAATTTATAGTTTCGTGTTACGACGAAGAAGCTCCATGAGCAGAGCGTGGAGCTGAATTAGCCCGAACAAGGAAGTTCGAAAATTATCTATGTCGGACCGATCTATATTTCTCCGGGTAACCGTCGGTTACCGGGGCTAATTGCTTGCGATGAATTTTATCGTCCCGGAAAGGAGAACCGACAGCGGAGGAACAACTATTAATTGTGTTTTTATTAGCTGGTAACAGTTGCTAACACAGAAGTTCTTGGATGTCGTTTGGCAAAACGATTCTGTCGCCGATGAAAATATTCTTGTGGAAATCAGTAATTGATGAGGTCAAAGTACGGAATGAAAAATTGCACGTTAATTTCCTTAAAATATCGCTACCTTTGCAGCTATCAGCGAACAGCATTACGAATTCAATTTAATCAAATAGTTAGAAAATAAAAAAGGAAAGAGACTTCTGAGTACCATTACCAAATTAAACACTGAATGGAAAACGGAAATCAACTTTTATTAAAATGTACCGTACCAAATTGACCGTGCATCGCCGAGGAAGTCGCTTTAATTCTGACGCGAATCGGTCGCGAGTCACCATCCGGAAACTCGTTAGCGAATCGTCCTTCCGTGGTAGGTGTAATTAGTCCTCCCACTGGCTGTGCGATTTGTCGAAGTTCCTTCTCTGGTGCCAGACGAGGAAGAGGGAACTGCCTGAGGCACTGGTTAGGAAACGACCGAACTGATAACAGATTTCCAGATCAACGAGAAGGTTACATTAATCAAACGCATCTCTAATGCATCGAGAAAAAAGAAGATTTCTTTCTCGTTAACTCCGAAACATTCTAACTAACGATTACCAGGAATCTCGTATTTCACTTAGAAGCTCCGTCACGATCCCAGGACTGATCAGCGTTAGCTGACAAGCTAGAAAAGCAAAGGACACAGCACGTAGATGATGATACATCGTATAAAGTTTCCAACACGTGCATTCCTTTAGGTAAGACTGCAAGCCAGTCAAAAATAATGAACGCCTCTCTGTCGAGCTAGCTAAATTCGAGCCATTTCTTGATCCCGTATCGAGTCGCAATTACTGTATAACAAAGATTCGTCGGCCACTCAAGATTACCTCAGGAAGTGATCCATAGCCTCAGAGTCCGGTCATTAGTCGGGAACTTCGGAATTCGCAAGAACCAGGACGGATAGATCGATGTTCGACGAGATCTCGACTAGATTCGAAGCCAATCTAAATATTTGGAGCGATGCTCGAGCGTAATTGAAGCAATTTCGCCGAGGGAATTATTTCGAACTCGAGTTTATATCGTGGCATCGGATGGTTCTCGTACGTGACTCAATATGACACGTCCAATAAAGAACGGTATTGACTGAGCCAAGGGGGTTACAGGGCAAGGGTAGGATCGGAGTTTAGGTATTTCCAGAATCTGCAGCGGAACTTTTCGATTCCCTGGAGAACCTTGGCGAGCAAGACAATGTTTCCATAGTTGCGGCGCGAGCTGGTGAATCCAGGCTTTTCGAGGGACCAGCCACGACGACGTGGCTGATGACAACGAGAAGAACATAAGAGGCGACCAACAGCCGACCGTTTGGAAGCCCGGCCGAGTTTCGTTCCAATGGAACTTTCATGAACTCCGAGGCTGTATGTAACGAGGATTTAATCCACTGGCGTAGGATTCTCTTCTTTAAACGCGTTTGTCTCCTTTGCATCGTGATTCGTCGAATTGAATGAACGATGAATTCACTTTTCCAGCAAATACACGTACGGTTTCCCGAGAGAAAATCTTTAGACGGTCGTCGAATATTTCCTCCGTAAACTTCTCAAATACTCGTGACTACGTACTCCCGGTACTTATTTGTTCTGCAAGTTGGTATACGATATCGAAATATTGTGAAACTAGCGCATGAGAGGTTGAGAGATCCGTCTGTTTCGTGAAATACCATTACCGTTTGCAGAAGGAAGTTTCGCGTATCGCGACAAGAAAATCGATTTCAATACCCGCGAAGCCGGCTGAAATTGAGTCGAAAAGCAAAAGTAGAGAGAGCAGCCGGTCTACCCTCGATGTTCACGCCTTTGCGCGATTCTCAAGCTGCATGCAGCACGCGTCCTCGTCAGTTTTCTAGCTGCTTCCACGGGTTTCTCTATGGAACTTTAAAACTTTAATCCCGACCCGACGTGGTCAGTGGTCGAAGATAACTCAACAATAGAGCTGCCGGCGAACAGAACGCGGACGTGGGTTGAAAAGCAGCGAAATCATAATTTCCTCGACGCTGTTATACACAGACTGATTCATCAACTGCAGCTTCGTCTTCGCGAATGATAATTGTTTCTTCTGCTATGGGATCGTATTAAGGAGAAGCTTTTTCCCTACGGAACATTAACTTCCTCCCTTTACTTTCCTCGACGTTTCCTTGATTTCTTCTTCATTTTCCATTAATTCTGCGTTAAACAGCAAACGCTCCCTGCAGACGTGCCATTCTAATTGCTTGTCCAACGGTTACTAGCTTTTTCTTTTTTACTCTTAACGGGTTGTACGAATGATAAACGATATTCGTGTAAACCAGGTAATTTGATGGTTATCGAGTGGAACGATATATCAATTATAAATCAATCTGATAATGACGAATCCCGAAATGAAACACGATCGCGAATCGCCGCGATAGATATCGTAATGATCGGATGCGTTTACATCGGAAACGTTTCCGGTTGCGCGGTGGATCGTGTTCGTAAAATGCAACCCACTGTCTGTGTATTTTCCCCGAGTTCGTTAAATTCGAGATGCCGTTGACCGTGTGCCCGTGCCGTTAATGGCCCCTGGCCAAAAACCGGTGAAACCGTCGAACTTTCGAAAACTTTCACGGATAGTCGCGGTCCCGGAGGCGGTGCTCGAGGAAAGATTGAAAAATTCGTGCACAAAAGTCGTGACGTTGTCACTTTCTGTTGAGTAACATTCCCGTGAAATCGTCGAGGTTCGTGAACTTTGCCAGGGGAAATAAACATCAAGCACGTTTAATGACGCGTAAACCTACTTACACGTTGTTGCTGGTAGTCTTATTTTTCTCAGTGCCGTTATCTAGGTACACCTCGTAAGGTATAAGAAAATGTTCGCTTAGAATAATGGTGTCTAGAGCCGAGTCGGCGTCGAGCGAGTGAAAGTTCCAAACGAAATGGTCGTGATGCTATTAAATACCAGGGATGAAGAAAGTAGTGGAAAAGTTGCGAAACGGTGACAGACAAGTAGCGAGGAAACTGGATCACGCGTGTGAAACTGAAGGAATTAAAGTGTTTGTTGAAAGAAAAAAAAAAATTGTGAATATCGCGGAGACGAAGAATCCAATGCTGTCTCGAGATTAATTGCTTTGAAAGTTGAAGAAAGTGTACTGCCACACTTGAAGACATCGTATGAGAAATAATGATTAATCAGACGCATAATTAATATTCCAAATTAATTGACGTAACTTTTACATAATTGTTCGACTAGCTGGACGAATCGCGTCGCGAGTTTTGTCTCTCGAGCCACATAGCCGGTTCGATATAACGCGCGATCTTGCCAAATGTTACGCAACGATTCGCGTATTCGAAGGGGGTCAAAAGCCTCGAATCTATCCTGTTCCTTGGCAAGAATCTTGGATGCGGCGGCGGCGACGCGAGTCCGAGCGTGCGGCCGCGTGCTTAATGGAGCGCTCGTCTCGAAGATGTTTCTTCGTTCTATTCATAGAACAACGAGAGTACGAGCAGTCAATGAGACAACATTGTCAGCAGCTGTGACGATGAGGCTGCGTTCTTTTCGACGTCCTCCTCGATGCGACTCGAGGCCGCGTTCAATCGGTGTCGATGACCGGATGCGTAGGCAGACACCAATTCGTTGCACATCGGAAATTCGAAACACATCAGGAAAAATTTATTGGAGATTATAGATTGCCGATCAATTCAAATAAGTACGTGTATTTGAAAGGAAGGGAGCGATTCCAGAGGGATGGACTTAAAGAGGCTGTATTCTTGGTTTGCTTGAAAATGTTAACGAAACGACTCGATGTCAACATTTAAGACGACCGCGTTCATATTTACGGTATCGATGAAAAACGAGGCTCGGGTGAAAGATATTTCGCATGTTTCAGCTATCGATTAATTTCTAGAAAAGGGCTCTAAGTACTGCGCAACGAAGGCTCGAACGCTGCGCGTATCGATCCCGTCTTGCCGGCAGCTCCTCTCCTTTCTCGGAACGGTGCGTTTTTTCCTCTTTCTCCCTCTACCCCTCTCACTTTCATCCCCGGTTTCTTTCGTTCGCCTTGCTCGCACCCTGTACTACTCTCCGGCCTGCTCTCACCCCCTGCCGCGTCGCGTTGCTCTTCCTTCTTCCTCTTTCAATCTCTTTTCTCTGTTCGCTTCTTTCGTTACGCATGGCGGGCACGAAATCGTGTCGAGACCTACCGTGAAAGTGGACCAATGGGGTAGGGTGGGTCGAAAACCCCGAGTCACGTGAGCTTTGACTAGCGAGCGTTACGAGGGTGGATTCGTGCACTCATAATTATTTTTCTCTCTTTTGATTTTTTTTAACGAGCGGCCCCGCTGGAGTACGCGAGAACATAGAATGAATAGATGACAGGAGGGATAAGTTGGGAGGTTACGAACTAGATGGACGACGATTGGGGGAGAGAAAAAGAGAGAGGAAGTATCGTCAAGTTCCGGGAGACGTTGAACGAAAAGAAAAACGGCGCCGGTTCACGAAACAGAGAGGCTAACCGCACGAGACGAGAAGCGGGGATGAAAGAAGAAAGAAAGGCTTTAATGTTCTCTTCACCTCGTTTTTTCCTTCTCCTCCCACGAAACAGGATACGCAACAACCGACCCCTTTTTTCGATAATTCTCGTCGGATGAGTGGGAAAGTCGACGTTCAAACGCTTTTGTTCTTTCGCGATCTGTTATTTACGAACGATCAAACTGAAGAAATTTAAGGTGCTACCGTTAATCAAGGGTTAACGCGTTGCTTCTCACGCGACGATAATTATCGTCGCTTTAATCCCATCAGTTGCAAAGATCGTCGCGTCGTGTCGTACCGTGCGAATAGGTACGCGGAAAAAGAGCGTCAACGAGGATGAAGAGAAACGTAGGGGTTGCAGGGTGACACGGTGAAGGGGTTGCTGGTGAGAGTCTGAGGGTGTACGGGTGCGTGCAACAGCTGCTCTCGTAGGTCAGTTTCGCGGCGCGTGCATGTGCCAGCGGCATGCACGGATTAGGATGCAGTTGCAACGGATTACGGTACGGGTTCGCGAATCCGGAAGAAGAATGGCGCCGTTCGTATTTTGCCACGAACGATATTCGAGCCAATTGATAACGAATCCTGAGCAAGGAAATACCGTGAGCTCGTGAAAGACGTTTATTACTCCATGGGTTTGATATACGAGAATCGTACCGGCACGCGATACAAGCTAGATTCAAGGAATTAAGCTTCGTAAATTTGTCGCCAGTATTTTTGCCCCTTTTAAATTGCGATGAAAGAAAATAATGTGACCTGAGTCGCATGAAAATTGAGGCTTACGAAAAAATTATTTGAAACCTCTACCGTATTCTCTTTCAAAGTTGAAAGAAAAAATAACCGTGCTTGCATAATTAACCCTTTATTCCTAGAAGTGAATTATATAGCAATATGTAAATTGTAGGATACATTTGTCCTGCACGTGAAAAATATCGAGAAAGAACACGATATATAAAAAAAACAGCCGTTGGATTGTCTTGCAAATGCGTTTCGAGCGTAACAACCGCATGCAGTAGCCACAAATTTCAAGTCAGCAATAGTTGCGCCCGCGTCGTAAATCGCGACGTCTATACAGTATCGTTACTTCGTTTCCGGTGGATCGTCGGATCTCCCGTTAACACGCGAACCTGCGTTAGTTATTTGACACGAAAACAAAAAAAAAAACAAAAAAAAAGAAAGAGGAAAGAGAAACATATAAAACTGTCGAATTCGCAAGCACGCATTGCCGATGCGGTTTTTAGACATCGTGTATCGACACTAATGGCTCGTTCGGAAGGGTAGCGTCGCGCTTTATTTTTAAAAGGCAGCCACGACCCTCGGGGAAAAAGTGCACCACGAAATGCGTACGATTTTATCATTTGACGCTCATGCATATTCATCGGTCGCCGACATGGCCCTTTTTTATACGGCCACGTGTCTGTGTTCCCTGGGTAAGCAACGGATGTACCGAACGTCACAACCCTGCAAACGCAAGGTTGCAACTGGTGGTGGTATTAATGCCTCCTTTTTTTCCCTTACCGACCCTTCCTATCTCTTTTTCCCTGCTTCTATTTTTGTTTCGTTTCGTTCACGGTTCTTTGAAAAGATATTTCGACTTTTAAATTTTCTTAATTATATCGAACACGGTCAGTGATCATCTTCGACGAAGACCATTCTGTTTTCAAGCGTACACGAGCGACACGCTCGCCGTGAAAATAGTATGTTCCGTATAAAATTAGCTAGAGTCGCCTCGCTGTCGGCAGACAATGATATCCGCTGCACGGATGAGCCCGAAATCGTAAACGCTCGACGAGGACGCGTTCTCAGCAATCGTCGGAATACTTAGCTTCGCTATCGCGTTCATTTTACGAGAACGCGTTTACAGCGGAACTCGTAGTACCCAGTGAAATCGTCTCCGCGGTAATTAGGAATTCGCATCTCGGTCGAGAGGTCGTTTCAGGAAGCGACAGATTCGCAGCACGATGTCCGGTCGGCTGTTATTTTCGGGCTGCCAAAAGTGACTTACACACCGAACGACGCTCGTGCATAACAATAGCTGTCTCTCCTCGGTCTGACAAGAAAGTTCAGGAATTTTATAGCTTTGCAATACGTCGTACATGCAGGATATTTCGCGCGTAGAATATTTCTAACGCGACATCCGTCGAATCTGAACCGTCCTCGGCCAAAAGGATAATCGAAGGTCGAATATCGAGGAGTATAATGAATTTTTAACGTGCAGAAAATCCATGAGAGTTAATTCAAAACGGCGATGCGTGAGTAGCAACGTGACGGATTGCTGGCTCGACGAGCGTAGCTGCTCAATATTAGCTCGTTAACGTTGCCTTATGACGATATACGTATAAGCACAATAGAATTTTCGATGGCGCAATCGTGCAGCTGTTGCAGACTGCGTGTAGATCGTCTTGGAATTCGCTTCGAGAAAGAAAAGTATGCGTGATCGTTGGCAAGCTATTAAGACTCGGTTACTCGTACACTAAATTTTCTATCTGTTCGAGCAAGCATTAAAAACGTTCGCTTGTTAGAGTCACCGCGAGGGAAACATCAGTTCGATCGATTTCTATTTCGGTAGCCTCGTTTCCTTCGACAGTTTGGAGGGAACAATTTTAACCACGAATATTGGTTCTCCCGCCAGAACTATCGACGATCAATCGAGTTCACGGAGTGTTTTAAAACGAAACATCGTGTCACGTTGACGGGAATATTTTTAGTGGAGCCTGGAACAAAAAAAAGGAATGTAATACAATTTGCATTTAACTTAATTACTGAATAGTTGAAACTCTAAAAGGAGTTGAGGTTGGAAACTAAGTTGGCTATTTTTGGTTCTTTAAACGCAAACCGTTTAGTCCGGGAATCAAATTGGTTTATGATCGATATGAATCGATGGACTCGATTTATTTAAGGGATAAAATCGAAATTCAATTTCAAGATTAATTAAAATTATTTCACTGTCGAACACGGTAGGGAAATATAAATGGAATTAAAGCGGATGATAGGATAACTCTCTAACGGTTTGTTAAAACCGAAAATGGTCTTTCAAATGTATACAATTACATACTACTGTACTATTATCTTACTCTTTTTTTTGTAACCATGAAATCGACGTTTGCGAAGGTGGAAATATCTGTAAAATGGAAAATAACAGGCACGATAAATATCCTGGTGTACACGGTTGAAAAGCACCGTGATCGTTCCGCGGCGTAAACACGGAATGTATCGAGCCTCAACCCGTTCCCAGCTCTCATTCACTCGGAATACAGCGTACGCATCGAACGAGCGAGAGAAAGAGAGAGCGAATCCGCTCGAATACGTACAACGTATGTAATGTACGCTGTTAGACGTCTAACCTTGGACGGGAAGCTTTCCATCGTACAGTAGGACACGCATTCCTTCGTATGCTCGGCTGGTATGTCGAGGTGAGCAGCGGCATGCAACGGCATCCAATATTCGCCGATAGGTCGCGGTTACGACCCGGTGAATTCCGTTTGCCGCATACTGCGTCCCTCGTGCCGCGCCAGCTGCTTTTAAGAGTGCCACGCGAGCTCGAAATCGGCTACGTGATTCCTCCTCGCTGATTACGTTCGTGGCGAAAGAACGTTTCCCGCAGATCGAATCGCGACAAGCGTCCGACATTCCCCGTCGACGCGGTGTCTTCCGGAAAATTACAACCGGCCTCGAATCCGCCAGATTCAGGCTGGTACCATGAAGAAACATCGAGCAGACAATCAAAGTATCGATTCGAGAGTTTCAAGCTGCGATTCGCAGGCTTCTAATTTAATTTAAGAGCACTTTTGCGTCGGCGAATATCGGCGGGAAATCTTGTGCAAACGATCCGGAGAGGACGGCGATTAGGTTGCTTCGGATACGCCCTTTCGGTGTTCCAACGCCCCCGTATTGCATACACATTTATGCGCATATTCATATCTAAGGCTTTTACCGTCGCGCTGCAGCCTTAAGTCTCGATGCACGTGGGGCAGGCCGGTCGGTTATTGCCGAGCTGAAAACATACCGCACGCGAACTTAACGCCGCCACGATATGGCTCCATTAGGCTGGCTTCGAATTCTGCGACGCGATGCCACGATATCTACGATGGTATCATCATCGGCGTGTATAAGCGGCAATAGTATCGGAAGGGGTAATTTGTAGCTAGTAGCTCAATTTATAAACCCCCGATGGAATCTTTCGACCCCTGTACTCGAAAAGCTAGACCGACGAACAAAATCTGCAAGAGGCTGCAAATTCAAAGAGCACACTCTCGCGTGTTTCCACCGTGAAACGATACAACAATGTACCATCGCCTAGGCAAGTAGTCTACCAGCAGCAATAATCAGACGAATGCTACGGATACGTATGTATGTATGCATCGCGAGAAGGGATGATTGCCGGATCACGGTGGAGCTCGCCACGAGGCTAGAAGGTCAGCGATCCGAGGGAAAATCGAACAACCGGTTACGAGAGCACTGGTAGGTACTTGTCCGGTAACAAAGTGGTTGCTGCTCGTAATTCGTTTGCCGCCACTTACGGTGGTATTGGGCGAAACGGTGGCGATACAGTTCAACGAATCGCGATTCGTTCCAGTGGCGGGAATAGCAAATCCCGCGCTCGTTGTAGCTATCAATTACGAAACGATAACTGTTTGCCCCGGCTACGAGATAGAGAGGCGCGTTATCAGCCATCCTGCCGCATAATGGATTCATCCCGACCATCTGGATTCGTTTCCCTGTCCCTTGTTCCGTCTGACTCCCCGTGTTTTGTCCTCCCTTCGCCACTTCAACCCTCGAACCGTGTCCCTCTTCTTTTCTCTTTCTCTTTCTCTTTCTCTCTTTCCTCGCTGACTCTTCTTTCCTTCTGTCTCTCGGCCACGCTTCCTCTCTCCTCCCTCGCTGTATCTGTAGTCTACGCCACAAAAGCGAGCTCGACCGTGCTTGATAATGAAACGGTTTCGCGTTTCGTGCCGTTGTTCGCTGGGAACGAGGACGAGACAGAGGGACAGAGAAAGAGAGAGTAAAAGTGGGGGTGAGAGAAAGTACGAATTGTGCCTTGGCACACACAGTGGAGTACTACATCGGAGTACTCGACGTAGAATGGCCGCCGACCACGAAGCACGGACAATTAAACCGTTCTGTCGTAAAACTCCCGTTATAACGCCCCCTTCCCTCTGCACAAGCCCTCTTTCCACCGAGACTCCCGCTTACAACTCCGTCGTTTCTCTTTTCGCGCGCGATTCTTCTCCTCGCTTGTCTTCCATTCACCAACTCTATCGTGACTCCTTCCTCAACCCCTCGCTACGATCCCTGCTACGTTTCCTCTTTCTCCCGGTCCCATGGTCTTTTGTGCCGCGGCTTATGGTGCTCGTCGAACGACACTCTCGATCGACGCCGCACACCAACCGAGCGTTATGCAACCGATACCGCATGTATTGGATGCAACGGCAACCTTGTTTACGTGTGCACGCACGCAACAACCATTCGGATCGCTGTTCAAATCGGCCTACAGAGGGATTGTGAGAACGAAATTTCTTGCTCGAGGGCTTTATTATCTCTGGGAAATCGCGGACGAATCACAATATCGAGTGGCGCAATCCGGACGAGCTTGCGTAACAATTAATTATTTATCTGTGCATCGCGTAACGAGCGTTTCATTGCTGATTATTTTTGCTAATTGCAACGATCAGCGTTTCACCTTCTGATCTCTGACACCCACGCCAGAACTATCGACTTCTTCCTTTTTAGAGCCGAAGACTTACCGTTCGTTTCCTTCTCGCATGTAAGTACATAAGAATCGTTTTGTTTTAATTATTCGTGGGTGTTTGTATCCGTTGCATAAACGTTCACCGCAGAAAGGTTTGCATAAAAATTTTACGCATTTTTTCCAAGTTCGTTAGAGTAGTTTGCGAGTTTTCGTGTAAATTTTAACGACGCATCGTCGCGCTCGGCGGACACTTTCGATTTTTAATTTGTATCAAATTAAATGCACAGTACCGTTCTAACTTTTATCTCGAAATCACGTTACACCGTGTCTCATCATTATACGCGCGTTGTCGCGTTAGAAAAGTTTAATGCCAGCGAAAATGGTACCTCTTACCAGGACGGAAGTGTCATTTTAATAATTAATCAACGCGTCGAAAGCGAGTCAAAATCTACTCTAAAAATATTTTCTTTAAACGGAAACGTTTTAATGGTACATAGAGAGGCAGCGAACGCGTTACACCGAGAACGGACATAAACATTTCCCTTTCGGATAGCTTTGATCTGGCCTGTTGGTAAAAGCCCGCAGGAAGAGCCAAGCGACTCCCGCGTGGATTCTCGGCTCGATCGGACTTAATCGACCCCTATAAATAGCCACATTTCAGTCTGGATACTTGACGATGGTAACACGAACCCGTGGGACGTTGTCTGCTCTCTGTTCTACCCACGTTTGACCCGTCTGTTCGTCTTTCTTCGCAACTCTCGCAACAGTCAGGCCGTACGATGGATCGTAAAGGCTCGTTCACATTGGTGGGAATGCAGCACGTGGGTGGATAAGCGTGGTTCTCGTTTCCGCGGGCCACTTGAACGGTCATTAACTTAATTAACAGACGACGTAACGTCCGACTGCTTCGTTACGACTCGTCACGAAAGGAGCCGGTCATTCTTCTGCGGTCGCTGGCTTGACCTTGGACGGCTTTTAATTCGCGACAATAAGCCGGCGCTTTTATACTCTCCTGTCTGATCGATTGTTCTCTTAATTAACTAGAATTGCGCCCGTTGGAAGTATCGCTTTGGGAGTCGTTTTTTAACCCGTGCTGTATCATCGGATGTTCCTCTTCGCGCTTCTTTTGGTCGGAATGAATCTTCTTTTAATGACACAGAGTATCAAATTGATACGATAATGTTCCACTGACTCAGTCAGTTGATGTGTTAAATTTAGACTCGAATCACGTTGCGAAAATATAAATTGACTAATTGTTGCGTAACCTTATTAGTCATGAGTTATTAAAACTTCCTACACATCACCGTGTTTATCTCCAATTTCAGAGTTCAATTTCTTGCGAAACGAATCTTATTAATTGAACGAAGTTCGGACACTGTTAAAAATGGCAGCCCTAATTTTTTCTCGGGTTGAACGAGTAATTTACAGTTTGAAAAATACCCCATTTCAGTGGAAGATAGGTCGATAGACCCGTTGCAGCGACGGCATCCCCCGGTCGGTTCGCATCTTAAAATTCCTCGCATGCCCGTCTGGCGGAGTCCGCACGGATCAGCGTCGGGGCGCACTGCTCGCGGACAGCCGTGGCATTCGAAGTAACCCGCGGCAATATTTCACCAACACGTGCTCCCATTGGGTATCGAGGGACCCCGGTATTTCGCTGGAAGATCGAGCCGACCGAGTGCGGGAGACAAATCGACCTCGAAATGAAACGGCTGTCGTCGATTTGATTTACGTGGCCGGCGTAGCGGCGTTCATTATTTATGCGTCGACGGATCGGGAATTATTGAACCGCAGGGTAAAAAATGTTCGACGACCCTTCCGTCCTGCCTGCGAATCCGCCATTTTGCTTCGATACGGATTGAAGAATACGGGAATGTCAGTTTATGAATTCCATGGACGTCGGTTAATCAGGTCATCGTTATCCAGAACAAATACACCAATGACTCGTGACGATGTTATCCATGGAAATTCGGTCATTCGGCAAGCGACTAGCAGACGGCATAAAGAGGAACACCAGAACAACGGAAACGTGTATGATAAACCAGCGGTCGTTGATGCACGCGAAAAGGCTGGCTCCTCTGCGAGAAGAAAAGAAGCAGAGCCGGGAGAAAAAGTGATTCCGATGTCTGGAGTCATACTCGAATGGAAGACGCGGCTCTCCATCGATAATCGATATTCGTTATCAAAGGCAAAACCGGAAGCGGAATGTCTGTCGAGTGGTAACGATACGCGGACCCTGTATAACTGTATACCTTTATACGTATGTTCAAAGGCGAAGGAAATTCTGCTTGTTCCTTGCAGATACACAGAGGCTTACGATACTCCATCCACGTAGTGTGTATCGAGTACGTTCGCTATCTATCCTCTTTATTCCTCGTTCGTTGTATGTCTTTTTCTTCTTCTTCTTCTTCGTCTTCTTCTGCTTCGCCTTTATCCTGTTGCAGCGTCGTTCGAGACACGAAGAGCCGCTTTCTAAGAGTTACGCAACCCGTGCCGAGCCGTTCGTTCGTTCGTTGGTTGATTATTTTTCAAAGAGCCGCGGTTCCAGAATTTTTAAATGGCGGTTGAATGAAACCGGTTTCTCTTGGTCTCTTTGTTACTCTTTTGCTCTTGCTCCGCTTCCCTCGTGGCGTGCTCTTCAGCTTCGTAGCGGATCTCTCGACGGTACTCCAATCGTGCGTTGCGTGTCTCTCCTCCGCTTACCCTTCGCTCGTTACAACCTCGAGATCCTTTTTCCCTTCTTCGCTCTCTCCATATCCATTTTTATTGCTCGTCTTCTTCATCCTCAACGATGGCGAAGGGTGGATAACTCCCTCCGCCGCGCCGGCTCTCCAGACGTTTTCACGGATGCGCCGCCAGGCCGTAACGCGGTGTCCTCCTGTTCTTCCTCGATTTCCTACGGCGAATACCTATTCGAATACCGATACTCTCAGTCTTTCTCGTACGTAATTGCGATATCTTGAACGCGGAGTCTCGCTAGATGGATCGAATTAAAATCTTCGTTCGTGCTTCGAAAGCGAACGATTTCGTTACCGTTCGCCATTCGTAGCGGAACCATTCTGAAAATGGGAATGGAACGGCTTCTCTCTCGTTTAAAGTTATTCCTCACGTTTTCCTTGCTTTTTACGTACACGGTAGTTTGAAATTTTAACGAGTATCTGAAAGTCGGTCGCGAATTTTCCGACAAATTCCTGGAGGAAAGCAGAAAAAACTTTGACGACGATTAATCAATCAACAGGAACGGAAACTTCGAATAGCGCGGCCTGTCTCTCGGCTGCAGTTCCCGTCGGAGCTTACTTAATCTGGAAAATGACCAGAGGGCGGATAATTAGCGCGGCAATTGCCAAAGTTTAATTGGAAATCCGGACGAACCTTTCTCTTCCGCGAATTCGCCGACCGATTGTTTATGCTCGCGGTCGTGAGTCGCGGTTTGCAGCTGCGACGAGCGAAATGGTCTACCGTTAGAAAGTTGAAATTATGGCTGACAATGCAAAATGGTAATGGTTTTTCTAGTTTCGCAAGTTTTTAGAGAATTGTTCGATGCTTTCATTAACCGGCTGCACTCGAACGCTTAGCTTCGCACGAACATTATCAAACTTGATCGTAAGTTATAGAAATTTTCAAACAAACGAGTATTTTTAATAGTCACTCGCTAATTTCATCGATAATTAGAAGGGTCGATCGTTTATCCTCTCCCGTCAGATTCGTGGAAATCTTTGTTGAATTCAATGAAATTTCTTTTGATAAATTATCGAACAACATCGTCGAGCATCCAACAAGTATCGCGATTGTTCAGTCCCTCGTAGAAAACAAAGCTCGCTCTCTTCGTTCCTTTCGTTTAACGCATTCAAACGAAGACCGTCCTCGATCCTGACGTTGTGCGTGCACAATCGAGGAGGAAGAAGTGCCGTTTGTTATCCTCCCCAGCGGAGTCGGTGAAAGAAAGGAATAGGAAAAGAGAAACCGCGAGTTGATTCGAAAAGGGTTAAAAGCACAGGGAAGAAGAAAGCAGAAAGGGTGGATGGATGGAAGACTTTTGTCGGCGAAACTGTACGGGATCCGACGCGGAAAAATTAAGATCGATCCACTTAACTGCTCGTCGAGAATTCGGGGTGCGTTCGTGGGATTTCACGTGGTCGAAGTAGGGGTTAGGGTGGCCCTGCGCATCGAAATAAAGTTATTAAACCTGGGATGGGGAGAGGGTGGAGCCGCCGCAGCCCCCTATCGACGTTATGCGTACGAATGAGTTATTCCTTCGCCTTAATTCCGTTCCATTAAGCCGAGTACTTAAGTGTCCGTAAGGCAGGGAGGGTGAGCCGGTCATTAAAGGCGGCATAAACATAGCTGGGTTAGGGGTGGGTGCGTATACCGTTGTCGCGATAATTCCACGGGGTGGAACGATCGTAATCTGTTTGATGCGGCAAAAGAAACCGGATAAGCGGAAAATATTGTCGCACGACATAAAACATCTCCCTTCGTGACCAATACACGATTGCGTCACGTTGGACGTGAGTCTAGGGGATGAAATCGACCGCTCGCTATGATTTTGCAAAATTATTATTTTTGTCTTTCCTGTCCCAAAAACCGTGCGATCCCCTTTGCAAGATCTAATTAGAAAAATACATAAAAGAAGTTTGGCCATCGTGAGGCAAGTGGTTAATATTTCCAGGAAAACGATCAAAAGTTATCCGAGGCTCCTTTGACCGTTAATTAATACGTCGTGAACAGACCGCAACCGAGGGGTGACTTTTTAATTTCGAGAATGTATCGCGTCGTCGAGCGTTTTCTTCCAATAAAGCCGACGATACTTAAGCCGCTTAAAGGTATTGTGTGTTTTGGCGGGACGGAGGGACGACCCTCGAGGGTTTCTGTCGCTTTTTTTTTTTACCACAGAAAAGGACGTTGTTTCGAAAATATTCCAATCTGCCGTCTCTTCGAACAGCCGCGGGGAGCGAAAGTTGGTTGATCGAACTTAATTGAATCCGATTAATTGATATCGGATTTTCAAACCTCGCGTTTGATATCTTGTCTGTGAAGTCGTAACCAACGGAACGGAGCATAGAGGTCGATGGAAAAACAGCGACCTTTGAGGAAATATTAATTCGCAGATCGAATCGTTGATTTTTGCCGGTAGCGTAACAACTTCCGGTAGGGGTAGGTTCATAGACTTGTCTGCTAGCTCAGACAAGAATCGGCCAAAGGGGATCGTGCAGCGGACAGAAGGAAATTAATTCGTAAAATTACCACGACCATAATCGCTTCAACGCCTAGACCGTGCAAAAAAAAAAAGGAAGAAAAAAGGTCGAAGGTACAAGAGATTGCAAATTAACGGTGCCTTTTAACGCAGCTTCGCTGCCGTTTAATCTCATTGGTCGGAGCCATTTCTCCTTTACCTGGCCACTTTTTTAAAAGCGTCCACCGACATCGATCTATATCATCGATTCTACCTTTTTCCTCGCAGTGAACGTATTTCCTCTTTCAACGAATACCTCGCTGTATTATAGCGTTCTATGAGTGCCGGTGAAAATGTGGATGATTTTTAATAGACGATTGATGAATTACGCGAACTTGAAGGATGTAGAAAAAAATCCCGTTAGGTAAACCACGATTAACCCTCGCACGAACAAGCTACTTTTCCAAGCGAGGTTCAATGATCTGTATAGGTTCAAGGCTGGAGGTTCACTCGTAAGGTCATGAAGAAATAATGAAGCAACCTTGAAACTATATTTTGCACAGTTCGCGATAGAAACTCTCCGAGTTTCGACCCCCGCCTTATAGACGAGGGTGAGGTATACGTGCCATTGGATTGTAGCGTGTTATAGGTCGCGTGACTGAGAATCCACTCCATATCGAGCAGTATGAATTGCATAGTCTTCTTAGCGTGTAGAAATAGCAACAGAGCTTCGAAATAAATTTCTCAACCCCTTGCGTTAACCCTTGTGCGCGCAACCAGGTAATTGTCTACCAATTTCTATGCTTCGTTTCAATAATTCTTCTATAAGGGTTAACTTTGATAGATCGTTCGTTCACGCTAAATTCAACGGTATAACCTTTTAATAATTTCGCAAACGAATGAACCGAAATTTCCCCGAGGGACTTCTGGATCGTACTCAAGGGCAACGAGTTTTGAAATTCGTGGCACTCGATCCATTCGCCACGGCTGAGTAAACGATGACACAGGGGTCTGTAGTGGTGTTAAGCAATCGTGATATTAGGCTATCGAGCGTACCAGGGTCAAACGAGTTCACCCTTCGGAAAAAGTGAAAGAGAGCTAGGAGAGAGGGTGTTGTTTTTCGAGGGAGAACGAGAGAATTGGAGCGCGAACGAAACCGTGCAATAGCTCGTGCACCGAAACGCTTCCAAGTGAATGAATAAATAAATAAACAAATAAATATGAAAGTAAGCAGGAGAGACACATCGAGCGTGGAAACGTATAACCGGATTTTGGGAAGCCGAGGATATTCAGCGGTTCTCAGAGAGCTTCTAGAATGCAATAGGTAAGGGGTGTCGAGGTAGTGGAAACGCAGGATTCGTTGCAGCTTCTAGAATATTTCCTTCTTCGAGGAAAGCATCCTCTTCCTTTAATCTCTATAATGGACGAACGGATTCTGTCTTTCCTGTCTGAGAACCGAGATCAGAATCCTGCTTCGCGAATACTTATTAATGAACCAAGGGATGCTTATGCGTGTGTATGTTTAGATTTAAAGTATTACCTTAAAAATTCAGCCTTTGAAGTTGCACTTTAAAGCTTCGAGGACCCGAGACATCATTAATTCAAATCCTGAGTGAAATTCTGTCGAGAAATCCATGGTTGTTTCAATTCGCGTGGCAGAGTGATCCTCGCGAATTCCGGCTTCGGCAAATCCTCGAATCACGGCCGAAGCGTCGACGCGCTTTTCCGAAAAACATCTCGAAAATCAGGGATTCCTGACGCGGCGCCCCGAGGAAGAAGCTCGAACGGATGATGGCGGCGGGATTTCCTCGTAGCACCAGAGGAATAGGATTCGTTCGTTCCCGTTCGCGTGTTCTAGAGTCGAGGCACCAAGCCGGTAATCGATATACGCGTCTAGCGTAGCCTTCATCCCCGTTTTCCAGGCAGTTTTTCTTCTTCGCTTCCAGCTTCGACGTCCCGTCATGTTTCCTTCTTTGTTTTCACAAGCGTGCTCCACGATGGAATCCTCTGCAGAGGAAATAGCCGTGGTTTCGAACCTGTCCACCGAGTCAACCAACCCCTCTCGCCTTCCTTCGACTTCCTCTCGCTGCTTTCTGGCCTTCCGGCCAGGCCAGCTAGGTCGCGATTGCGATCTCCACGTCTGCCTCTGAAAGGACACTTTTCTTTCTTTTTTTCTCCTAGCAATCCGTTATCGTGTGTGGGTTGCTTCTTTCTTCCTCTCCACCCCTGTCTGCTCCTTTGTCCTGGTTCCTTAGGCTCGAGCTAGATGGTCCTGATTGCGTTCTGCAGCAATCCAGACTTTGATTCTTCGAGGAAACGTCGTGACCAGTCATATATGTTTGTATCGGACTGCTGTTTTCCACTATGCTTGTGGAAACGTGTGCCTGGAATGTAGATCGAGACGTGTCTTTTGCTTTGGAATGCGTGATTCAAAGTGAAAGGCATCGGAATTGAGCAAGGAGAAGCGACATCGCTTTTGATTATGTGGGTTTTATATTCAATTTGTGTAGGATTATAGTACTTATCTTTTAATCAATTCATTTACATGAGAATTTGAAACTCGGCGTCTGTTAACTATGGACATCGATGCTTAGTTCGCTACCTTCATTCTTAGCCGATATATCACAGATACAACTTTCTCTTTATTTGGAAAATCATGTAAGTCCAATCGACGAAGAAATAGGCAGGACGATCGGGGAAACAGGCATCGAAATTGAAAACGCTTATTACCATAACACGTAACAGATGTGACCACGCGAATTACACAGGGCAATAGCTTCTGGGGCTCCCTTCGATCGGTCATTCGACTCGGCATCGTCGAAACGAATTCCATGCGGTATACAAGTTGACGGATCGAGCCATTTCCAGTCGACGCGTCTGTTACGTTTTCCAACTGGACCTGGAGCTGGCTTGTATAAATAGCCGCAGGGAGAGAGGAACTCTTCGTGTTCCTATGTACGCTGTATGGCTGTAAAGCGACTGCTTTATTGCGACATATGCCGCGACCGCGATGGAAATTTAATAAGAAGGCTGCAGAGTTAGCCGAGCCTCTCTCCGTTCTCTTTGCGACTTCGATGAATGTTTCAGCAGGGCCAAACAACGCTGGAAACCAAACGTTCCCGGACAAAATGGAATTTAAAGAATTGAAACTCGTGATTAAATAAGAGCGTTTTGCCGTTTTATCGCGGTTCGTGGTTCTTGGACGGTGGAAAACTCGTGCCTAGTAAAACGATAGAACGTTTAACAAACAGCTAGCATTTCGTTAGAGTTGGTTAACGAAATACGAGGGTCGAGTTTAGCTGTGAGCCCACCTGTTAGGTCCTGCAGGAAAAAAAAAAATGATACCCTCAGGAACTTTCGAGCTATTTGGATGTTCGAAGAAAAGGATAGCGACAAGTTCCAGAGGCATCGTTACGGGGGAAAAAGGAAAAGGCTTGTAGAAAGTCGTAGCACGCGCGCCTGTGAGCTACGTCGAGCTTCGAAACGACAGTGTAGCTGGCGGCAAGGATTGCGGCTTCAACTTGGCGGGAAAGTTCGCGCCAAAGTTTCAGCCTTAGGCCCGAACTGAAGCGTCCTCGGGGAGGAATTTCGAGGGGACGCGTGGAACAAAGCATATGTCCTTGCCGTCGCGGTCGTTTCTGGATAAGAAAACTAGGAAAAGTTTAAGTATCCTCTCACGACAGTCCAGACGTTTCTGTCTCTCCTGCGACGAGGCCATCGCGAAGCTGGAATTTGTTTTCCTGTCTTAATAAATGGCAGACGCATCCGACGTGCCTCGTATTCTCCGCTGTTCTCTTCTTTTTCCTTCCCTCTTCAATCCGAGGTCGTTCGGTTATTCCTTTCCTGGCTGACCTTTTCGAGAGTGCTTTGTCAAATTGACCTTTGTGATTAGAATATTTAAAAGTATCGCAAAAGAATTTTTAAAAACTTCTATGCTTGGACAGTTGAAACTATGTACATATGGCTGAGTATGTGGTTGTCTATTTTAAGTATAAAAAATTGATAAAATGAAAGATTTACGTTCGAATCTCGCCCCAACCCTATCGAATGCTTTTCTCTCTATAAAAATTTGATTCTTCGCGCAAGTAAACCTTTCGTCGATACTCGTTCATATTTTAGTTTCACTATTCTAGCTCCCTGAAAATTCGGCAAAACCGAACAGCAACGGAAACCTTGTTTCTTAATTTAATATTTTAGGAAAAATCAAACTTGGAAAATATAATCCCTTGTCCCGTAGATTCGATTAAGACAGTTCGAATTAAAACTAACAAGGCATTTTATTTTTGTTCCAGGTATGTACATTTTCACGAGTAATCGGTATCGACGGGAAACAGCGAGTGTGCGAAGAGAAGCAGAGCATAGGGCTGGGTAACGTATCCACGAGACCTTTGATGAAAGTTTTACCAGCGGTGTTGGATCTCCCTCGTATCTCAGCCCATTTAATCTTTCACGCTCGTCCTCTTGACTCAGTTTCCCGGAGGTCGAGTGCACGCGGAAATCGAATTCACCTGCGAGCCTTGCCGTGTGTCCACCGGTGCTATTCACGTTCTAATCTGGGCCAATGAAGCGCTCGTTGCCGGCATGAATGAAGAGAGCCTCCGTTCTATCTCGTTTCCTCTCCCTCTCTCTCTCTCTCTCTCTCTCTCTCTCTATCTTTCGCTCTTCTCTTCTATGCGATGTGTGTGAGAGCTCGTAAACGCCACGACCTGTACTTGCCGTTCGAGGACGACGATGACACGTTTGCTGGAAATAGAAGCTCGCGTAAGGCCCATAACGGTGCACACTGAACAGGTCTGTTTAAATTTGAACGACTCGCATAATCGGGTTCTTTCCAGATACTTAATCATACGCGATCATTCGCGATAAGAAGTCGAACGATGATAGATGAGATAGGAATTACGGAGTAATAGGTGCTTCTATGACTCTTAAAGACGTATGGGGTAGACGTATATTTTCCGGGTACGAGTCAGATACCCGCTGCAAGTAGGTTAAACCAGACTCCAGTTCTTGAAGTAGCTTAAACTGTTTTGATCTAGATGAAACTAACTCCCCGTTTCGAAAATGTACGGTTACTCGCGTAGCGGGTTTTGAGATAGGAAGAAAGTTGAAAACCGCCGCGTTCCTTGAAAATACGAGCAATTGAGAAGTTTCGGAAGTATTCTTAACGCGTTCGCTATAAACCACGAATTCAACCCCCGGCGGCGAGAGGGGATTTTAATTTTTCATTGCCCTAAACGTTAATTATTTCTCGAAAAATAACTTGTTAAAAATTTTACGAATAATACGCTGCTGAAGTTGCCTAGTTGCTCTCGTGACCAACGATGCTAACAGTGCAATATTTCCAGAGAACCGTCGAGTCAAATGATGTTTGCTTCGCAAAGTGCTTAAAACGAATGGAACTTGTACGCTCCGAGGAGAAGCAGAGAAATGGGAGAGAAAAATATAAGCGAGTAGAGTTCTCTGTTTCCTCCTTTTTTTTTCCTTTCTTGTTCGTCTCGAAGCACGAATTAGTATGCTGGAAAGGAAAGCAACGCGCGATAATGCAATATATTCCCGTGGAAAATGAGAGCGCGTTAAAGAGCGCTGGCTGTGACCGCGCGTCCGCGCGCGTATATCTAGCCGTGTTTATTGCGTGGATGAAATACCCTGGGGTTAGCAAGTGCGGCTATATATGTATATATGTAACACAGCCAGACAATGTCCGTGTAGACCAGTAATCTTGCCAAAGTTCGGCCCGGCGATGAGAAACTCCCGGGGATTGGTTTCCAACGCGCTTGGTATTCATCGCGGCGACTCGAGCGTGCGCACGCTTGATTAAGAAATTACAATTCGTCTTTGGCGCGCTATTCGAGACTGGAAACTTCCACTTCCATTGCACATCTCTTCAAGAAATGACTCTAACTGATAGCTGTGCTACATTAATTCGAAGCTTCAAGTTTGAGAAAAACAACCCCCTGAATAGCTGATCGTCGGTTTTCAATTAGAATAGTCTACAACGAAGACTATTTAGTACAGCATTTAGAGGAAGTACCTTTCGACGACCTCTGTCATTCCCCTGTCTCATCAACCCTTTTCCCTCTCTGTTTTCTGCAACCCCTTCTTCCGCTCGTTTCCCTGGAATTCACCGTTCCTCGATTGTTTTATTTAGCAACGTTTCAGATCCAGTCGTGTTATTCATTCCTTGATCGTTAATCTCGATTTTATTTCTATTTTATATTTATTGCAACACACGTTAATTACATTTTCCCAGTTACAAGTTGCAGAATAATCATAAAACTAGTCATATTTGTTTGGGAATAAGTAAAGACAAAGAGTAAACGTCCCTTTCGCGTGTTATCCACAGGATTCATTTGAAGGCAAGTTTCGAATTCGAAAAGTTGGTTCGCACGTACCGAGGGAGGTGTTCGTTCACAAGGGGCGGTATGAATCTCGGAACGAGCGTAATAAACGATCCCCGGCCGTTTCCACGGCAACTGCATTTGCGACACGTCAAACGAGCATATATTAGACGGCCGCGTTGGAAAGCGATCGACAGAGAGTTCGGAAGATCCGTTCATCGGTCGTTTCTGTTTCCGCAATCTCTGTCACGAGCTAGTGTCACCGATTCGTTCAATGCAACGCTTTCACCCTTGTTCGAGCGATGAAGTATGCGCGGAATGCTATTAGCTCGGCCACCTGATCGTTCTACGGAATGTATTTACCGTGGAAACGTTCCGTAGCAGACGGGGTCACGAGCGTACTGCGAAAAGGCACGAGTTTTTTCGTGCGTGTAATTCGGTTCAGAGCGCGCGCTGTCGCAATGAACGCGTTTGGCAGCATGAAAAAAAAGGCACATTTCGTTTGTACCTATGAATTTTCTGCATCAAGAAGTGCAATATTTAAGGTATTTCAATGGAATATTTAGAACGTTTAAATTTCGGAATTGTTCCTTTTATTAGAGTACATAATTTCGACAGGGATTTATTTTATTTATACTTATCGATCTTCGAGCCGAAGTAGGGGAAGTGGAAACAAGCCACGAGTCGCCCGCTGTTCTCCCTAATTAGCGGACGTTGGATCGGCTCCAAGAGTATCGTAGGTGGACAAGGGCCGGAACAGACGCTGGAACCGCAAACGTTTCGCATTCCGGGCAGCCGCACAAATCTCGTGGACACGTATCTGACGTTCTGGCCGAGGAGAACAGTCGGCGCGGACAACGATGGTCGCACTCCTGACGAGGGACGATGGAAGCCAGCACGGCGGTTTCGGAACTCGATTCCCTTCGCTGCTCCTTCACGGATCGACAAACGCGTCTCCGACACTCGATTACTGTTACGCGTCCGTAGCAGCCTGCGTGAAACGTTTCCGAGCCGCTCGGCTGCTCCAATTTTCTTGAAAATTAATGATCCAACGAGGAAACCTGTCGAAACGATACGATTACATTACTAGGCAATCGAAAAGCAATGGAATTCGTGGAATGAAAATGAAGGTAAATACCTTTCCTCGTACTTTTGTCAGTCATATATGCGTCGCAGGAGAAGTTGTACATGCGTAACGGGAATAATTTAGTTTTCCGGAAAGTTAGGAGCAAACTGGCATCCTTTCTTCTTCCATTTTGCTCTCGAGGCGAGTCCTCTTGAGAGAGAAGTGGGAGGACGGTTACCAAAGGGCCGCCTACGGGGTTTACGACCCTCGAAAGGCCCTTGGCTAACGACGTTACGCGTCCACCGACGCGCCCGGTATACTTTAGGAGCTCTCCAATTAATTATTCCGCGGGATTTTGCTCCGATTTAATTACGGTTCTTACCATTTCGGTCCCTTCCTCTCGCATCTCTCTCTCTCTCTCCCTCTCCCTTTTAACTTCCGTCTACTCTCTTCTTCTTTTCCTCTAGCCAGTACTTATCTTCGTCGCTTTCAGCGACGGCGTTGCTGGGCCGATCTTGAAAGGCGAAGATGTGGATGGATTTCTTAATTAGGCGAGACGACTCCTCGGCTCGCACTTTAATTTTCTCAAGAACCACCGCTTGACGACCATCCTTCTCGCGCTCGTAATTACTTCCAAAAATTATAACGTGTTCTGCTCTCTAAATAACCCTGTCCAGTGTGAAACGTTTCCCTGCTCTCTTGTCCCTACTTTTTCCTGGCAACAAGAACGTCGATAAAAGTTCGAGGAACAACAATAAATCGAACGTACTCTCGACTACACCATGGAAATTAGGGTGGCTCGTCGCGCGAGTTATTGGCGTGTAACAAAATCGAGACGGGAGGGTGTACAATTTCTTTTTCTATATCGGTAGATGCCAGGTCTCTTCCTCTGCGAAAGACGACCGTCTGAATTCCAGCGGAAGTTGTATCAATAATTCGTGAAGGGAAATTTTCCCGTTTATTTCGGGTATCGAGATGTATCGATTGTATCATATACAGAATCTTTAATTTGTTACATTGGTGACACTTTGAAGGAAGGGAGGAAGTAATGAGCTACGAATCAAAGAACTTGTACGCACAGTGACTTAGATACTTAATTTATTTCAGATAACAATCGAACATTTTTTCTCAGCCAACTTTCCACGAAGGTGTCCCCCTTTCCTCTCGCGGCGAAACCGCAGACGAGCGTGCGTTACGGAGAAAAACGGGAAACTAAATAGCTGCACGACGGCGCTCGTTCGTACGGAAAGCCTCGCAGAAAATCACGCGTCAGCTCCAACAATTTTGCGGTCGCGGCCGACTACGGCAGGGCCGTACTACTCGCGAGCGGTCTGCTCGGCTTCTGGGTCGTTCGTTTGCCAAGGGGGATGGACTTTCCCACTGACGCGGCATAAAATTCCAACGATCTCCGCCCCTCGCCGAGGTAATTTCTCCTCCTCTCCCTCTCCCTCTCGGACCCTTTCTAATGTCTTCTTCCGCGGCGTGCATAAACGCGTGCCCCTAAAATGAATTCACTAGCGGCCAGGGCAGCGTCCTGTCCCATCCCTTTTTGAAATTTCTCGCCCGTAACACCCCATTCTAACGCGCAAAATTTAATCTCCCGCTTGCAGTGCGTTGAATTAAAATATATGTGCAGAATGTTCGTCGGTAGGTACATGGAATGAAAGAGCGAACGAGAGAGAATAGAAGAAGGGCGCGCACGAAGGTAGCGTAATGAGAACGGAGGATTGTTCCGGCCTGTACGCGCCTCAAACGGTATTTCAATTTAATAATGGCGTTTCATTACGCGGTCGAGTCGCCGGTGGTCGCCGTCGAGACGACGCGACGCGACGTATCGCTTTTGACCGAACAACCGTGACGAAACGTTGCGCAAACCATGCGTTTTTATATGTATTTCCCCCTTACCCTTTCTTATGAAGATTCGCAATTATGTTGGCGGACAACATTTCCGGTTCACGAGGCTTTAAAGTAAAAGTTTATTTGCGGAAAACAGATTTTTCACAAATGAAATTGATAATGTAACGTTATCGTTGGACGACGTTGTTTGAACTGGCTTCAATTCGTGACTGCCCCGTTACAACGAGACTCCTACGCTTCATTCCGGCGAATCCCCGGGGAAGGAAGAGTGTACCCAGCTGAATTTGCGTCCTCGCGAGGTGTTTAATATGCCGGGACACGCGGCGTGTTCGAAGAACATTAGCGACCTCCCCCAGAATCAGGCGAGGGGTTCGCGCGAGAGGGGTGACCAAAGCTGAGGGTGCCTTCTCGTTCTGACTGACGGTAGAATCGAAACACCCCCTCCCATTCTTCGGTAATCGTCGCAAAAAAAGGATGAACAGCTAATGACGCGAGGGTTGGGCTGGTGATTCGGAAAATTGTGGCCGTATAATCGGGCTAATATCATCGATCCAATTCACGCGTACCCGAGACACCTCTTCGTTCTTCCTCTTTCGTTTCACCCTTCTTCTGCCGCGATCCCAAGCTCTTCTTCGCAGACGAGGGGGTGAACATCTGAAGGAAATTTCACTAGGAAGCTTCATTTGCCACGGTGATGCCTCCGCTTAAAGCCCGCATCCCTTCCGTCACGCTTGTCCTCGAGGATCCGCAAAGAACTCTGCAGGATCCTCGAATACCCGCTTTCCGTCATCCGACGATTTACTTTGAAGCGCATTCGCTTTGAATTCGTGACCTCGCGAGCTTGTTAATTTCGGAATGCTCGTACAAATTTTAATCGCACACGACTTTTTCCAAGAAACAAAAATATGAGTTACGGTTATTACCGTTGAAAAAAGGGACAGCATTGCAGGCGATGCAAAGCATGCTGTTGGTAATACATTAACTCTGTTCCGTGTACGATCTTACAAACGATAAAGGCGGTACGCTTTAATTTGATTTACTCGCGCGTGCCTGGAACACGAGACGCGGTCGAGTCGTCCAACTTCCTGTTCCCGGAACGGCTGCGTCTCAGGAAGCACCGAACGTGAAACGTAGGCGTTATCTACGAGCGTCCTAGTCGTACGATTCGATCTTCCGTCGTGGCTCGCCACTTTCCAGCCCGAAAGCCGAGTCATGGAAATTAATCCCGCTCGAAGCCGTTCCGTTACGCGTCCTCGTTTCCCTTACGTCCGCTTTCTCAAGATTTTTCCTACCGGTTCGACCGTCTAATGGAAACGCCGTACGAATATGATACCGTATTCACCCCGTATCCTAACTCCTCCCGTCCCCCATTCTACCCTTCGTTTGTCGTTCGATCTTCTTTGCTGCAGTCATTTCGAATTCGCCCGACGACGCTCGGCGTCAGCATTTCTTGCAGCCCGCTGCTTCCTCCTGACCATCGTCGTCCTTCGTTTCCGGAATGACAACGTCTACAACGACGACGAGAACGACGGGAATTCGACGTTCTAGCAGCACCGAGGATACACTCGTTCGTTTCAGTGTTTTCACGAGTAGACGGACATCTAACCCAGCCGGTGCTGTTACCTGACGGCGATCGTTCAAGGAAACCGATTCTGTCAACGATCAGTCAGTCTTCTTCTTTCATCTCGTTTCCCGCCATGTTTCCTTTCGTTATTCGCCGGTTCTCGGATGTAGCGATCGATGCTGGTACTCTTTCGATTCGACGAAGCGATTCGTCGGATCGAGAGGATATAATGGAATCGTTGGTAGAATGGAAGGAAGCGGGGGTGTAGGGTCGCTGGTTGCACTCGCAGAAGGCGTCCCGTCGGCAAGAAGTTGTAGGTCGGGTACACGATGCATCTGGACGATGTTCGTAGCATTTGCTAGCCGAGTCTTACCACCCTCTTGGGCGCCATCTATCTACTCTCGCTCTTCTACCGCCCATCCCACAGGAGTAATTTTCTTCACTACCTCTCACGTTTCTTTCCCCGCCGGGTACTTTCCTTTTTCATTTTCCCTCGTCCGTTCCTCGGGCTCGTCGGCCTGTCTCCTCCTCTCTTTAACGAGCTCAGCCGGCTCATCCGCGTCCCGATGTTCCTGCTTGCATGTAGAATCGCCGTGGCCGCAAGAATTGCGTGGAGCGTTCGCCACGCTGCGGGCGAACCGCTCCCGCGTCGAATGTCTCGCGGGAACCTCGATCTACTCCTCTTCTTCTAGCTCGCAAAGTTTATCTTCCATCCGTGCCTCTCGCCGTGCCGTTTCTCTTCCTCCTCTCCGTTACTCTTACCGCTACGCCGAGTTAATTGTCTCTTTATGTACCTTTGGACGACGCCTCTCCACCTTCTCGAGGACCTCTCGTCTCCATTTGCGACGACGAGTCGCTTAACGATCGCACGCCTCTGCTATTATTAACAATCGTTTTCAACCAAGCGCAGACTTTTATTTCGAAATTTTATTATCGCGATATCGCCAGGTTCCCACTCTTTCCTCTCTGTGCGTCGTTATAATCTCATCGACGAAATCTGTCGTTCGTTTCGTGCTTTCCCTGAAACTGGCAATTACCAGCTGATCGTCGAACGAGTCCAGTGAATCATAACGCGTGATTCATGGGCATACGTGTTGCCGAAGCGGCGGACATAAAATACGGCAGAAAGGCAGATACTCACGTGTTCGCCTCGTTCATTGACGGGGGGTCGGTACACAAGTAAGGGGACCCCTAGCGACTTCGACGACCCCCCAAGATCAAGATAACAAGCTTACGCCCCTAAAGCCGGCTTAATTAAAGGCCATTCGAGCGAAATCGCGAGCACCGGAATGGCGGCTCCGAAAGCAACGATTCGGTCCGATCGAGCTACCTGTGCTACAAAACACAGAGATCTCATCCTCTACGGATAGCTATTATCCTTTCTATTCTTTCCCAGAGAATTTCGGGAAACTCGACTCTTCAAACCAAACACTCTATTCGCGTCCCAGCGTCAACGACGAATTAACGCGCGATTAATTATTCCCCCGGGCGGTAGTCGTCCATAAACGTAGGACGCGTGTAAACGAACCGTACCGCGTGTGTGTTTGGTCGGATACGCGTGCGTGTACAGGCTGTGTTTCTAGGCCATTGTCGAAGGGCTCGGTGCTCTCGGTTTAATTGCGGAAACACGTGACCGGCTCGTTAAAAAAATAAAAGGAGAGGGAAAACAGAGGTCGTCGGTCTCTTGGTTCCGGGCCCTTCTAATACCCCATCGTGCGGTGTCCATCGAACACGCCATCCCCTCTCTCGTTATTAGGAGCAGTCCGAGTTCCTCGCCTTTTTCCACCCCTTGTCTGTTCAGTTGTTCCGCGTGCACACGGCACGCGTACGCGTAAACAACGCGATCCAGAGTAAGCAGGGTTGGGTCGAAGGAAAGAGAGATAGAGAAAGAGAAATAAGGGAACGGATAAATGGGGTTAAGGTATGTTGACTATGGGGTGGGGTGACAATGAAAAGGGAGGCGAGATAGGCGTGGACGAGGAAGAAGGGCGAAACAGGTGGAAGAAGGGAAAATGCTCGGGATCGCCGAGCAGAAAAATTTCATTATCCTCGCATTGAATTGGGATCGAGGGGTAGGTCGGGGTGGCTAAGCGTTCCTGAAAAATCTGTCGCCCCCTGTCGATTCAGCTTGCGCTCGTAGAGTGGTGCCGCTGCTCGTTGAACTTTCGCGAGGGACTCATTTAACTTCCTTCGTTTCAAAAGCAATTATTCCGACCGGGGCACAGACGATCGTTGAACGGTGAAATCTTTTCTCATCGCCATCGAACGTGGCTACCTCGCTCCGGGAGTCGACATTTTTCACTTGTAAAAACCTGAGAAGCTTAATTTTCCTTCGATCGCCGTCGCGTTTAGAAAATTTTTAAACTTATGCGAACGAACATTAGTGAAAAACAAAAAAGAACAATTCATTATTTAAAACCCTCATTACTTTGATCGATGCTCGATTATTTCTTGTGGCTCGTTTTTATCTCAAAACCGTTTATTAACATTCCCGGCACGCGTACAACAAAAAATGGGGTGATCGCTCGTTAATAAAACTTTCAAACGACGATCAGTCAGACGAATCGGCTATGGGATTAACCCCTTTAATAAATGCTCACTTGAGTTTTAATAACGCCCCGCGTTGTCACTCCTTCACGTTCGGCGTGTCGCTAGACAGCGAAATGAAATTTATGGCGCGTTGAGACCCCTTTGCTTCCCCTGTACACCAGCTACCGCTTTACCAGGCGACGATCATTCTTTTTCATTCATATTACAAACTAATATTGTCGCGCCGGAAAGATGAGCGAAACGCTTGCATATAAACACGCGACTCGACTATGGTTAGAGGAAGAGCGGCATAGAATACTCGGTTCTTTATTAAAAGCACAACTTTCCCCTTCGTTCGTTCCACCTACAGTCTTTATGGCTGCTAACCACCACTATAGGATCGCTCGTCTTCTAGCCATGTAAGGATTCGCTGATCCTGGTCCAATTGGCGGATGTGTATTTAATCGTAACCCGTCTCAGCTCTGACTCACGTCCTTAATCGCTCTTTCAGATGATTCATCCTTAAAACTCATTCTGTTTATTCACACAGGATATTACGTGCACGTTTCCGTTCATCATGTTCTTGGTAATAATGGTAATGATCGATTTGGTAAAAATAAAAACGCCGTCTAGTGAAACTTTCAACAAGAAACTCGAGTTTTAAACGCAATTCCAGGTCTTAGCCGAAGCTTCGAGGCAAAGTGTTTTGTCGTTGTATTTGAAGGGTAACCTTGTTGCGCTTAATTGATGCTGTTGTTCGCAGAAGATTTCGTAGTTTCTTTCTTCAATTAAGTCTCGAAGGTTTAGCGTTTGAATTTTATCGAGAATACCGCGGTAAAGGGAAAACTAAAATGTTGAAAGAAATCTGAAAATATGCAACACCTCGAAGAAGAACTAGAAGTTAATTGCACAATCGTGTATTGCACGTGCAACGATATTAAAGAACATCATCCTTTCCGGTACTCGACATACTCGCAGACATACTCGAGGGGGTGGCAATTGCACGCGAGCAAAGGGAGTCGCGCAGTTTACGGAGTACGGTCGTCGCTGAAGGAGACTAATTCGCGAATTTCGAGCGGGAAACGAAGGTGAAAGACCGAAGAAAACGGTCGCCGACGGTGGTGGCGGCGTCGGATGAAGGAGGGTGGCTTTCAAGTCTAGGGTGCAAGAGTCGGGGAGATAGCGTCGCCTTTGAGAGGGTTGCGAGTTTCCGGACGACAAGGACCATGAAGAGAAGGATCCTTAGATTTCAAATTAAAGAGAAATTCGAAATACCGACCACTTTCACAAAGCCGTCTGCTTCTCTCTCGATTCACTGTCCTCCGTTCTCTCCGCTCTTGGTTCCGCTCTATCTCCTTTTTCGGCCTCTGTACGCGCTCTCAACCTCCTCCCACCCCTTCTATCCACCGTATTTAAACTTTTCAAATTGAAATTGTTTTCGATATCCGAGCGAGTGCTCTCGAAAGTGGGAGGAGAGCAGTTAGGAAGACCATGAACGGCCTCGTACACGTTTTCATCCCCTTGCCGCATCGCGTCGTGCATTTTCTCCTCGTGCCTTTAGATCCTGAGACGATTCTCTCTAGCACCCTCGTCAACCTTCCTCTACACTCTGCTTCGACTCGCGACTCGGTCGACAGGTTTTTGAACGCTTTGAATATTTAACTCGATTCCGTGACCCACGGCGTATTATGCCGCGCACTAATTACGACGTAATTTAGAAAGTTCCCGTGGTCGGATTTTTCCCTACCCCCTTTTCATCCGCTGGTCCTCGACGCGACGTGTTGTCCGCCACTTCAGAATTCCAGCAATTTACAGCTTCCGCCGGTTATCCCGTCGCAGAGGACGCATTAGAGCGCAGCGGTAACGTTCGTCGTCGGCGACGACGACGAGAGTCGAGAGGCTCGTTTTGCGGCCGAGTGTCTCCTCCGTTCGAATTAAAATCCTCGCTAAAACTGGCCATCCCCACCGATTCGGTGTAGCCGTTCTTCTAATTGACGCCATAAAACGGACTATTGTACACGCGCGTAAAGCTTGCTCGCGAATTTCATTGTCGACCATTCTCGTAATTGTTTTATGCGCCCTCTCTCCGACACTCGACCGATCGATTAAAGCACAGATTTCTGGGATAAGATTGTATTGGTCCTGGCTTCGCTTTACCTACCCTTACGAGGTAATAATAGTCAATTATAGAGCATTCGGGTATTCAGTTAATTGAGGAACAAGGATGTTTATACAGTTCTACTTTCTGCTCGACATTTTTGAAACACCATTCCTAATTCTGCGAACAATGAAAATTCACAAACGAACGCGTTTTCCTCGACCACTCTGTGGCCACGATTTATTTTTCAATCGTGCACGTGTACATTGTGCCGTTGCGCCCGATGTAGGTTGGCAGGTTGGCGACGTTCCCTCTGCACGCTCGACCGGCAATCGCATAACAAAGTAGCGCGAAACAATGCTCTGTTTCTCTACCCCACTCTCTCTTTCTCTTTCTCTTTCCCTCTCTTTGTCCTGTCCTCTTCCCTTCCCTCTACCATCCGTCGTATTGCATTTCTTCCCTTTGCACCGATGCAGAACGTACAGGCAACAATGATATCGCGCGGTAATAGCGTATGCCGGTTCTCTCGTAATAATCCTCGCGCTGTCTGACCGCGTTAGGCTAGAACTACTGAAATTCCAAGGCTGTTGCGGCTGCTAATAGGGATTACTCGCGGATTTTCCCAGCCACGGTGAGCCGATAATGTCGTTTCTATTGTGCTGCGATAATCGAGAGGGGAAAACACGCTTACGTGGACATCATAGATTTCCTTGTTGGTCGGTGTCGAAATTGTTGAAAATTTCCTTGGCAGGAATTCTTACCAATTTCATTCTGAAAGCTAATACAATTTCGGATAACGGGAAGTTGTAAGTTAAAATATTTAATCGAAGAATTACACTGATTTCCTCTTTTCCGGCGCGCCGTTATAAATAAGTAATGTCAAATCACGTCGTATCGAGGAAAGTTTGATCAGTTCCCGGTCGCGTGCCCCAACGGCATGACGGAAAGTCGAACGATGCTTGCATACTTCATGACCCCTGTTTACAAAGTTTCCATCCTTAAACGAGCACCGCGAGATCACGTCTGAAATTGGTACTTTGTGTCCACCTCCGTGGTGTTCCCCTTACGACCGCATTTCACGCTCTATATCGATCCACGTGACTCCGTTTCTTCGTTTTTCACAAGCAGAAAATGAAGTTTCAAGGTACCTAGAAAAAATAGTCTTTCAAGCTTTACGATTGATTCGCGATTACCGGAAAGCACAGTAAAAGAGTTCAAAAGAAAAGCAGTTGAAGTTGAAGGTTCCAAGCTCGTCCAAAGTTAGCTCCGAAGCGATTTTCGCTGGACTTGATTCCTATATCTTTGCGCGTTAGAAGTTACTTAACTTTTGATACGCGACCGTTCGAGGACTTCCTTAATTTCCGGCCACGCGGACTCTTCCGGATGGCGTTTTACTCGACAGCAGACAAGAATTCATTAAGGTTTTAAGGAGGCGTCGTATATATTCTTCTCCGAGACGACGCGACGCGGGGTAGCGCGACTTACCCCGACGCGAGACTGTGACGTTAAATTTTTCGGACAACGTCAAGGTTGTTTGACGGATTTTCATTTCAATCCCGGAAGAATAAAAATCTCTTTCTACATATATTTTTCCATACGAAGATTAAACCAGTTACAATTTTATTTTCGGTTCGAACGCGCGATCCTAGTTGTTTAAGGGCACTAAATACTCAATCCCCAGTGTGTGCCAGTTTTCGTGGATACGCGAGCCCGAAAACATAAATATCGCCGTGTTCCAATTAAATAACTCCAATCGGCGTATATCAGGAAAATTTACGTTCCAGTTCGTACACCCGAACGATTCCATCCACCGATTCATCGCCACTCACCTTTTATTGAAAAAAAAAAAGGTTTGAAAATAAATGCGAAAAAAAATAGAGAAACATCTAGTTCAAACACGGACGATCAGAAGCGCCTTTGGTCCGTCGATATCGTAAGACAAGGTATCTCGTGTAACATCAAAGACGAAAATTGGCCCTTTGATCAGGTCTGAGAACGCTGCTGGTCCGAGGTTGGCTGGCCGTATATATACCTTCGTTGTAAGCCGCGACACGATTTTCGAGCGTCTCGCCGGTAACTCGTAAAAGAGGTCGAGGCGAGAGAGTATCGAAGAGAGACGGCGCGTGGCTCGAAAAACCGCAGCCTGTGAAATTCGACGCTGAGGTAATTTGAGAGCCGTGAGAGGGTTGTCGGTCCGAGGGATAAGCAGGGGACGAGGTTTGACGGTGGTTGGTGGCGGTGGTGGTGGCGGCGGCGGCGGCGGTGGTTGGGGGTGGAATTTCTGGGTAGGGTTTGCCGCTCGGGTTTCTAAGTTTATTAAGTCCTACCGCGACTCGCCTTATCTAGCACGGGGACTGCAACCGCCATCCACGCTCTTCTCCTCCCTTCTGTCTCTTTTTCCCTCTTTTCTGGCTCGTTCTTCTTTCGTTCTATGGCTCTGCACAGACCGTAAATTCATATCTCGAATAATTTTCACCCGGACGCAGAGCCGGGCGACTTGGCCGGCGGCCAGGATTTCTCGTAAACTCTGCTGGCCAGCCCTGGCTTCCTGTACTGTGTCCCTATCCTCTCGAAACCTGCACGTTTTGCCACCTCCTTTCTTCTTCTTCCTCTTCGTTCTCCAGAGCAAACCGGAGAGCCTCTTATTCTTTTCCTCGCCCCTTACCGGTTTCGCCCGGATATCGGTTCAATCGTATTTCACCCGCAGACGCCATTGGGACACCGTCGAGAACCCACCGTCGATCCTAATGCTTCCATTTACCTCCACCAGGATATCGGGCCACCCTTGGCTCTCGTCGATAATCTTCTCTGATCACCCCCTACGAATTATTGTTTCACCTTTTTTCTCTTCGACATGTTTGAAAAATATTCAATTACTTCCACGGGACGGTACGTATGACGTACACCCTCGCTCGTAAGTCATTGGACACTTGCTATTAAATGCATGCAATATGTATTCAGTGTATTGCAATGGAAAAAGCAATTAAGCTTCTTATCAGCTGCATCCATTGATTGTTAACGTGTTTGGATTGAATTCTTAAACGAATTAGACGTCATAACCTGTCGAATAATCGCGTCGTCGCCCAACTTCGTCTGCCCCATCTGGCTAACGATGTTAGCCAAAGGGCGCTCGTTAGCGCGGCACGATCATACATGCGGCCATGATTGTCCTCTCACCAGTTCAGGGAAAGCATTACGTCAACCTGGACATCTTCAGAGACATCGCGTAACTGTGGAACCAGTAGAGAAATGTAATGCCTTCCTCGAGCACCGTTTCCTTACGCTCGGCCAAGAGGAAAGCAACGATAAGACCAGTGACTTTATTCGATCTTCAGTCGTAGTTTGGTTTGCATCGTTCGTTGCACTTTTCTGCAACTGCGATACCTCCCCATATTTTCAGTTATTCTGAATTTTCTTCTGAATGGTGCAACCCATTGAATCTTTATTTAATAAAATCTTACTTTCTGTGTTCCTTAGGATATCCAAACACATAGAATATTACCCCTAGAGCGTCGTTGAGTATGGCAGTTCTCCCTGAAATAATATTGGTGGTATAAATATCTCACCCTAGTTAAATAAATATTTCTTTTCTATTTCTCGAATTGACTCGTCTTTCCCTCGTTCAATTGCTCGCTGCAGTCGAATTTGTCCGAGCAGAGTCGTAATTTTTCATGGACGATTATGCGTTCTTAGTTATCAGTTCTTGAATGAAGCAACTTCTATGGGTCTCGTCCGATCAGCGATATGCCATAGAAACAGCACCCACAGGATTGACGAGCATTAGTATTCCTGGAACATCGTGGTCGGCCGTACCTCCTGGTGTTTTCCGCTTCGGATTTGCCCTTTTCTACGTCCGTATGATTGCACGGCCCTAGCCTCTGGGGTGCCAACGAAATATATAAAACATTTTACCTTTGGCCTTCGCGGTCTAGCTTGGCCTCTCCATGGTAAATACAAACACAAAGGGAGACCGTATAACTTGTCCTGAAAGAGGAAAATCAGAAAATGTTTATGGTCATATGGCTGCCCAGTTGTTGGAACCTGCGAGTGGAAACCTTTCGATGGTTTTCATACTTCCGCTTTCTTAGGAGCAAAGCGACACGTTAGTACACGATCGCTTGTAACTTCTATTAAGGTGCGACGAATAAAAAATCTATTGCGAATGATCTAGAAAGACTTGGATCATTAATCGCCATTAGCCAGGCAGCTGGATTGTCCGTCGCAGACACAGAGAGAAGCTGCGCGTGACTTGGAAGTCGCCGGGGCAGGGGGTCGCAGCAGAGGGTATATCAAGCATACACATCTCGTAATCCTGCTCTGCATATTAAGCGATCCTCGCTGCCACCCTGTAGCCCTGATATCGAGTATTCCGTCCCGGATAGACAGCGTTGGCACGTCACTCATGAACTCCATGCCGTGGCATATGCCGATGATTGGCCGCCGACCGTCAAACTCATCCCTCGCGTTTCGATCCCCGATCGTGTCTGCACCCTTCCGTATTCTCCGTGGTCGAAGTCCTCTCTGTATGCATCAGCGTCCGTCTGTATACGTGTGTTTGTGTACGCATACGTCAACGATTCGAACGAGCGTCGTCAAACATTTTGATTTCAAGCAGCGAACACCGATGATTTCCCGCCTAGGCGCTTCGAATGCTTTCGAATCTGGTTCGGATGAGCTTCGGTTGTCCGGAAAAACGGGTAATTTCGACGATCACGCATGAGAATCGAAAGTATTTTCAGTCACTTCAAAGATCCGCGTTTTAATGAAAATCTCGAAGCTGGTCGGTGTACCAGTCGCGTATCCGTTTTCATCGTTGCTGTCCCTTTCTGTCCGACTCCGGTATCAGAATTTCTATCGTCGAGAATTCGCCTCGTTACACCATGTCTTTACCTTTAGCTTAATAAGCTCGCTCGACGGGGCTGGACCGACTCGCAATTACGCTCTTCCGCGTGGTTTCCTCGCGTCCTGCTTGTAATTCACGTTACAGGTAGAACCTGCTGTCCCGCAGAAATTTCGCGTTTCCACGTTTCGTTCGTGAAATCGATTATACCCGTGTGTATCCCGCGGCGCGTCCTCGTGACCGTCGCGAGGGGAACTCGACGACGATTATTTATTTATTTTGTCCTCGGTCGACCCTCCATTTTCTCTCTTTCCCTCGTGTAGAGGGCCGCTCTCGAAGCGTACTTCGTGCAGCAGAATGGGACACGGTCCGTGTTCGCAATTTGATGGCACACGGTCACCCACGCGGTCGTGACACGTCCAACCTAATGAACCTCGCATGATAGAGTGCGACCACGGACCAGCTAGCTAACCAACCTGACGAATAAAAAAAAAATCAAGTGAAAAAGTGGGGAAAAAAGAAGAAGGAAAAGGGAATGAGTTAGCGGAAGGAGAAAGCGAGTAGAAGCGAGCGTAACAAAGGGAAGGAAGGGTAAGAGAGGAGGGAACGATGGGTTCAGCGTAGAATAGATAGAACGAAAAAGAGGGACAGATGGGGACAGGAAAAATGAAAAGCCGTCGACAGTGATTAATTGCATCGCGTCGCGCTACGTAACGAGCAATTAATTATTATCGGGTAATCAAATTGGCTGCTCTACTCCCTTCGAAACCCCACTTCCACTCATTTTCCACCTCCCACTTCTCTGTCTTGCTGAAAGTGTCGCTCTCACGCGCCTCGTATCCGTGATTTTTAATTAGTCGCGTGCGACACGCCGATCGTCGTCCGTTTTCACGCCAGAACGGATCCTTTCATCCAACAGAGTCAGGTAAAGTTGGTCACGTCGAACTTTTCCACCCTCTTCGTCGCTTATCGTCGAATCTTGATTCGTAGCTGAAACGTCTTATCAGAGCTCGATCGTCGATAAATATTATGCAAACGATCGATTCGTCTTTCTTTTATCTTCGTTCAAGACCAATCTGCCGCCACTTGGATCTCATCTAACGATAGCAACCATTTTTCACCCCTTGTTCTGCTTTTACTTGACCCACCGATCAGATGTGCGCGCGGCGTGCGTGCCCGAGACCAAGGTTCTCTCAGTTTTCCGCATGACCCGCGACCCTTACGGCGGATGTGTGCGACACGCAAGCATGCAAACGAACCTTATGACTCACCGAATCGCAGCCTGCAACCGCGTTCGCATGAATTATCCAAGAAAACGCGTACCGTGGAACGAACCGAACGTAGAAACAAAACGAGCCAGAGCTCGAGTTTCTTCGCGAACTTGATCGATCGCGTGCCAGCTTCGAGACTGGGCTAGTATCGAAATTATGCTCGCAATTTTCGTGCCGCACGAATGCCTCGTAATTTTACCACGTTAAAGCGTAATTTTGTTGCAAGGAGGGAGAAATAGTTATTACTAAAATTTGTCAATTCTTACGAATCGCTTATGTGCTCTTCCTTTATTTTTTTCTTCGTATAAAATTAACATATCAGATAAGGTATCTTGTATCTTTACTTCGAGTCTCGAGATTTCGAGGTAGATGAACTTCTCCATCCCTCAGCTCATGAAACGGTCGAACGCACCGCGTCGGTGGTCACTCGACGCCCGAGATCGGGTAGAAAGAGGCGACGAATTCAAAACGAACCCGAATCCGAAGCTGGCGGAAATGGAGAACGAACATGGCCGAGGAATGAATCACGTTCGCATACATTCGTGTTGGGGGACGCGTGCGCACGCGAATTCTCGGCGTCTCTCGGTCCCGTTCCAGGCAAATCCAATTATTCGAAACGAGACCGCAAGCTTTTACGGTCTCGTTCAAGCCTATCTATTTATACGCGGTACGCTCGGACCCGGGGCTTTTGGGGTGGAAATGTACGGAGGGCTACCAAGTCCCTTCCTCTTCTTATCCTTACCCGCTGGCGTACGGGGGTGGCGGAACACACGTCGACTTCCCTTCTTTTCGTTCTCTTCCCCTTTTCGGCTTGTTCCGCCACGGTTCTCTCCTGGGAGCTCCCGTCGATGTTCGCGTGTGCACCAGAGACCCCTTCGTTTCGTGGATCCGAAGACACACGGACGGGACGTAAAGTGTCGTTTTTAGGAGGGTGGATTCAAACGTGGGCTGCAAGCGTTACCGTTGTCTTTTTTTTTCTTTTTCTAAGGAGTCGGTCCGAAGGTGAATACTTGCGTACCATTGTCAAAGCCTTTTCAAATATTTAGAATGTTTCGTACTGTCATTCGAAGTGCAATTTTAGAGTGTGCAAGGTATACTCCATGTGTATGTAAACATCTTCATTGATTGTGCTACAATTTACTATACCTGTAATTTCTAGCTGTTATACAAATTACTTCCATTTGAGTAACTGGTTTGGTCGATAACGATTTGCTAGTAACTCGATTAAAATATTAAAATCAGTATACGTGTATGCTGCAATGCAGAGAAACTCGATAATTAACCTCTTATAAAACTCGTTTCCTTCATATCTGGCTATTTCGTGGCAAGAAAAAGTCGCGTTATCAGCCGAAGAAACGAATCAACGAGCAACAATCTCGTGCTCGAGCAGCTTCGAAGCTCGATCGTGCATTTACCAGGTTGCATTCTCGATGCACGTGCATCGTTGCAACGTGGCCGGTCCGAATACATTTATAGTTGTAATCGCGGCTGCAGGGGAACTGCAGGCGAACTGCAGGCGGCGTGCAAAGCCGACGACGGCCTCAATAGCTCGCTTCCGTGCCGACCAGCCGGCGTTATTGCCATCTAATGGCGACTGCCTACCGGCTGTGAACCCACCAACCTTTACGACTCCTTTAAATGGACAAGTTTACCGGTTCAACGAGGACAAACGCTGCTGCCCGTGGAACTTTAATCGTTCAGGAAAGAGACTGTGGATCGGTGCTTCTATCGGTCTAGCATCGGATTGAAATAAACAGCCGGAAGTCGTTGCTCGTCAGTGGCCCGTTTTCTGCCATCCGGTGTAGATAAGGTGCGATAAGGTTGGTACGGTTATTTCCCTCGAAATCGTTCATTCGTCGATGCGATCGTTGATCCGATGGTCAGCGATGATTGGTGTCACGAGTTTAATCAAGTAATTGCGATGTAAAAAATGAAATGGACTAATAACATGAAGTAGCACTTTAATAACGTAGATTGAAAGTATCTTCATACGATTAGTTTCAATGTTGCGCTCGATGTATTAATCACTTAGAAATCTTTAAAAATTTTCTGTAGTGATAAAAAATGCTTTACAGCTGAGTAATCAAATCCAGGATAGGCCTACTATTGTTTGTACCGATATCTAATCGCATTTCAAGGATCATTTTACGATCCACAAAATGTTAAATCTCAAGTACTTTCGTTCTTCAACAGGACTACCCGTTATTTCCAACGAGTTTTACGAACATTCTTCTTCGCCGTCAAGTTCTAAACGAAACCGATCCGAAAAGCAAGGAATATACGTTTTTAGCCGCCTATGGTTCGATTCTTGTTCCCGAGATCAATGACGTACGGGAGGGTCGAACGAACCACATTGCGATCGCATTAATATTTTAACCGTGTGTTTGCGATCGTCAAACAATCCTGCGGGTATGGCAAACGCCTGAACGCTGCGGTTCGATCGTCGTCCAGCCGAACGGGCGCCTGTTTGCCGTGCCTGGCGTCGTTTAATGAGCCAGGAATTCCGAGGATTTTATCGCCGTTGTGGCGTGAGTCCTGGTGCTCGCGAAGCGACCGTGTACAAACACGTGCTTGCATTTTAATGGCGGCAAAACCGTACCGTTTGCCGCATTTCCCATCGACCTGCTCGATCAATTGTTCATGAACCGTCCACCGGTAGTGCGGCGACCCTGACTGCCTCGTTTCCATCGAATACCATCTCCAAAGACGAACATTTGTACTTACATTGGTAGTTGACGATGCTCGATTGCTTTTCAAATACTCTACGTTCACCCCAGAGACTGTGCGATTCGACCACACCCGGTGAAATTAAAATCAAATAATTTAGGGTCCAGTAAAGTAAATGAAGATCGATGAGCTAGACTGTGAGGATACACGGGAGCGTGAAAGGAAGTGTCTATGGGAGGCAGAAATCCAGATACATTATCCGGTGCAGGCGTAATAACGGCGGTCCGGACAATCGGCAAGCTTGGCCAAATGGAGGTGAACTCCCTTGGTGGTCCCTTATTCTTCGTATAGGCGAGCTCGTATACCGGGCTTACGGAGGCCGCTGTCCATTTCGTTCCACCCACGAACAGGGTGCACGCGTACCGGTCCAACTCACCACGAGGTTGATGCACCCCCCACGAGCAGTCCCATCGGGACTGCACCGCGTTCGCTCGGTTAAAACAGCGGGACGCGTTAAAGGCGGTCCACGCGTTATGTCAGCTTCGTCCCTTGGCGCTATCCTGCTCAAAGATTGCGTTCACGGTAAAGTGCTTTCGTCTTGAAGATTACTTTCTTCTTCTGTCGAATTCTCGCGAGAATTCCACCAAGGTTAGCTGTGGATAAAATTGTTTTGGAGTTTCATGCTGAGGTGATTTTTCACGTTCTATTCGTTAACTGTTTTGTTTGGTCCGTTTAAACGGATCGATAGAAGGAAAATCCGAGATTATCATTTGCCTGTACTATATTACAAAGGTACACGAAAACGAGAAAAAAAGCAAACGAATACAGTATCTCTTTAAATGCGCCAAATATCCGGCTCGTCATTTTCACGAGAAGCTCTGACAAAAACGTGCCGGACGTTTCTCCGATAAAACGCGGAAAGGAACGTTTCCTGTCGACGTACCGACACGCGTGCAAAACAACAAGCTAGAACGCGACAATCGAATTCGAACAAACGGATTAATCCGATTTCACCCGTAGCCGATCCGTTTTCTCCTGGCGTTGAACAAACGCGACAAACGCGTCGCGTTTCGCGTTGAAATTGCCACGCGTCGAATAATTAAAAGGACCCCGGTTCGCTCTGCTGGCGAATTTTCGGCGGATTGCGGCGTCAAGGCTCGTTCTTGTGGCGCGCATCAGAGCGCAGCTGCGTCTTGAAATTGCCAGAAGACGCGGCTAGAAACGAGCGGCTAATACGCCAGCGTGGAAACGACGTCGCGACTGCAACGGGTCGGTTAATAGGTAGCTTTCGCAGCGAGTCGCAACAGCAGCTGCGTTAATTAAAACTACGTAACGTCACGCAACGCTCGAAGCACCGCCTCGCGACGCGACGCTCGCATTTACGCTCGATGTTGACGCGTACAACTTCCAGGCCGCTCGCTTCTCGCCGCGGCAATCTCCCGTAGGCACTAAACGAATGCCCTTTCATCGCTGCAACTACGATATTTACGTTGAAGTAGCACCACCATTTTACAGCCGGGTTTGTTACGCCGCTTTTCAGCAAAAGTGTTTGATACGGTGTTGAAGTGTTTGGAGTTTCAGTCGATAGGCAGCGACGTTCATTCGTTTATCAAGTGAAGGAATTCTAATTATTCGAAACACCTCATTTCGAAGGTTCGAATAACATTATTCTTCGGTTCCCTGGTTTCTACCACAACGCTTTTACAGTGTTTCTCTTTGTCATTGTTTTATCATCACCTGTTCCTTTAACCAGCACAATTTCGCCGTTTGCGCAAGGTGGAATCGCTTGGAAGTGAAACGATGGTGGAGCGCAACCGCAACCAGCGGTTGTGTTGTTTAATTAAAAAAGAGAAAAAAAAGAAAAGAGTGCTTGAATAGGGCCCTTAGCCAAGCGGAGCGTGTACAGCAGCTGGGATCTATTGGTTTATCTCTTTTCGTAGCTGCTCGTACCGATGTATACAGACCGGAAGAAGAAACCGCCGGCGCCACGTAGCCGAAGAGTTGACTAAACACTGGCCCGCGCTAGTATTCATTAAGAATTTCAAGCGTTCCCTCTGCTTTTAAAGCTGAACCACCGCTCCGAATTGAAATTCTCCCCTGTGGAATCTCTCGGTTCACGGAAGTGATGCACGTTGAGGTGGGTTTGTTGAGGTGATTCGCTTCAATCTGCGAAAGAATGTTGCAAAGCCAAGCTGCTCGCTTCAAATGGAACACGTTCGAGCTGCCAGTGTGAAAAGATGCAAACAACTGATTCCCTTATCCAGGTCATTCGTGAAGCTATGCTTTACAACATCACGCTCGATACTCGAAAATGAATTACACGAATTTACTCGAAGAGAGGCAGCTAATCTTAGTGTGACCTAATTTTAAATAAAAATTCAGATGACGTTGAAGAAATACAACAATTAGCCGTGCAATACTGTAAATTGGAAAGTTAGCGAATTTTTCGGAGATATCTGGTAAAAGAGGAAAAGAGGGATTTTGCGTTTTCTCGACTAAAAGTTTCTTTTCGCGGGTGAGAAAGGGCATGGAACGGCGGTCTCTCATTCTAGTCGGCTTCCGGCGAGCATTCGACCAGACCCCCCGGGATTCACAGTATATGTACAGAAGCGTACCACCATCCAACCCCCTTGTTCTCACCCCCGTAACCCGGGGACAGAGTCTCCGGCTTCTCTGCTCGCTGGAATGGCCGGTGTGACAAGGTACGGCACAAAGGAAAACTTTCATCTACCACCCGCCACGGAAACAGGGTCGCCGGTCGTGGCATCGCGACGCGAGAAGAAAGAAACGGAAGGTTTATTTTTCAGAAGGGAGCACAGCCTAAGATTTATGTCTACTCTCACCTGCTGACGCGTACCACGCTTTTTCTTCGAATTTCATGCCACCAGAACACGTCGATACTGGATGGTCCAATTTTACCAAGGGATCGATGCATAATCGGGGAAAGCAAACGTTTGAGCGAATGAACTGAATGTAAATAATTTGTATGTATTACACATAGAGGTATGCGGAAAGTGATTCTGGCTTGCAATTAATTAGCATTTTGAAAATGTATATTCACGACACTGCATTGGAGATAATGACGCAAATTCGAAATCATTTCTATCAATATGCTATTGTTTTCTTCCTCTCTTTATTTTTCCAGCAATCAGTTATGCATGCAAGTTATTTTTAAAATCGTGGAAGTAAATTTTTATGCGATATACGTACATTCTTTTAGAAGATAGAAACTGAGACAAAAGAGATTCAACCGGAGTGTATCTTGATCTTACAGCGTTCGTTCCTGTTTCTTTCTTTCTTTCATAATCTTACAATTCTTTTGGCTTGTATCTTACTGCTCCTTCCGAGACCCCATTGTCTTTTCATTCAATGCAAAGTGGGACAGAAATGTCACTGGCAATTTTATAACTTCGATCGTAGATTTTCTTCTTAATTCGAAGAAAATTGTTATTTAGTCGTCTGAAAAGTTGCTGGAATTTTTCATATCGGTTAGCTGAAAAGTGTCGAACTTTGTTGAAGTGTATTCAGCGGTGTTTGTTGCTCGTATATCGCTGAAAATTCGCTGAAAGCGTAAGTTATATCGCGAAACGGACCTTCGACGAGTTTTCCTGGTATCGACAACACCAAAAATGGAGCTACCGGACTGAAAAGTTTCCTTTAAGGTTCCACGTTGTTGCTCTTCCGGACGCCTTTCGACATAGTTGCTCGATATCGCTTCGACCCACGATTTCGACACGATTCCCGGCGTGTATTTTTCTGGCTGAGAAACGCTTAATACCTTGGAACGGTTGGTAAACGCGGAAACGAGTTCAAGATTCTTCTTATTCGATCTTTCATTCCGACGAAATGAATTTACGCGAGTAACTTATCCTACAATAACTTCGCTTTGTAACGAGTCTTTTAATTTCAGGTTCGCAGGAACGTGGTCTCGGGATGAAAACGCGAAACCAGAAAAAGCTTCTTTTGTGCCATTCGTGTTTGTATAGAATAGCGTATTGCTACCGAGTCTCAAAGCTACCGGTGCTTCTTTGCAACCACTTTAAAAAGTATAATTTTTAACGCGGTACAGTTTAACCGCAATACAAATATTGAATACACCTCTGTAACGAGCGAAACGTTACTTCTCAAGAAATTATCTCATTCTTTGATCCATTCAAAGTGTTATTACAATACGAATCTCAGAACCTTCTTCTTTAGGCTACTTAATTTTTAGTCACTTGTGCATCTTATCTCATGGACAGATTTTTAAGCACCGTCAAGTGAAATTAAGCTAAATTTCTGGACATCGTAAGTGTGTTTCGCGAACAGCTTGTTCAAGCCTGGAGCACGATACCTCTGGGCGCGGTGTGCTAAGCAATAGGTCGAAGCTTCTAATTAAAGGTAAATAATCGCACGCCCGGACAGCGCATGAATACGAGGCCGTAGGGAGCTCGTTTGCACCCTGCTTTCGCCCCGGCTTGACACTGGCCTCAGGGTGTACACGACCGACAACTGTGTATTTCGTGGAGACGGTAGCGCGTGCAGCCAGCTTGTACTAGAAAATTTCGTATTCCCTCGCATAAGCAGCCTCCTCCACTTCGTTTCGTGATAACGCGGAGCGTTTTGTGACGCCAGAAAGCAGATTACGAGCTAATGTTCTTGAATAAAAATGGTACTTTTTTGTAAGAACCTAATACCACATCGTTTTCATGTGAAATAACAAAATAATTGGAACCAAAGATTATCGTGATAAACGTACAAGGAATTTGCGGTTCGTTCCTGAAATCGGGTCAGTCTATTTCGGATAGGGCAATCACCCTCGACGTCAGATATCGGTCGGTTTAAAAACAGAACGAAATCATAGGATATGCTGTTTTTTTCAGAGTGTTTGAATCGTTTGATGTTATCGCGACAAATGGAAACGTTGTTTCGGGACCACGTATTGAAATATTTATTCAGAGAAGCGGCCGGTTCGTTAGACGCGATCACACGCGATCCGCGCCGCGTATTGACGTACACGTTCGTTATACTCCCGTGTACGCGTGTATTCCCGTCGAATTTTCATGGGGCCGGTAGTAAACTTTTCGCGAGTAATCAGTTTCGTCCAATATCACGCTGCAATCGTACCTTTTAACAGCGAAAATTCTACTTGGATAACTCTTTTGATCTCATTTGATGCTTAAAACTCTTACTTTAAGTTTCATATTTTTATTCTAACCGGCGCTAGTTTGGCGCCGCTCTGCGTACATATTGCAAAGCGAAATTCCGCTCTCGATACGTAAGCACGAAGCTCGATAAAGTTCACGATTAAACGATAATCATCGGTCAAAGATAGAGTCTCGATGGGTGTGTATTTTTTTACCGAACGCCGATTGGTCGTCAGCTGGCACACGACCGATTATCGGTGGTGGTGCCGGTTCGACTAGAAACGACCGGTTTCAATTTGCAGGTCAGGTTATTTGGTAGGTTGGAAAGGGGCGGACGGGTGCAGAGCCGCGGCCGGTCGGCCAGCTCGCCGGCAATTTGCAATTTCCTGCCAATTCTGCTATCTCGGCAGAGTACGCGTGTAAGCGGCCCTGCGTATGGCCAACACCATATTTCGTCGAGCCTTAATTTAGGAACGCCGAACTCGCGTTATCCGCGCGCCTGTTGCCCGCTCGCATTACCGGCCGATACGATGTAACCTAATCTCGGTAACGAATTCGGTCAACGTATTTCCCATCCACGATTCCCCCGAATTCGTAGTCGAACCAGGGCTACGCTTTCATCCTACAACGAATTGTCTCGCCTAACCCGACAGAGACAGATACAATAAAAGCTCGCTAATGTATGCAAAACGCGTAATACCCGGCCAACAGGGTGCTACGCTCCGAAACGAGCGCCACTCGAAGGAAACGCCGCGCCGGTCCATCGAGGACCGACGGCTATTCGGAGAAATTGCTTCGCAATCAACGAGCATCGAGCCGAAAGGAATATGTAAATCGAGAGATTTTTTAACAAGTTTCTGCCTGCCGGTGCGGTGCACCGTTTGCTTCTATTTCCTCTTTCTACCTCGCTCTTTTGTTCTTCCCGTTGAGTTTGTCACCGGATAATATTCGATTTTTGTTTTAATATCAAGAAATTTGTTTCGAACCAAGTTCAATTTTTAACGAAAAACTAAAAGCAAAGGTTTCTCTACTTTCTCTTCGTGCTGTAATATTCGTCAAAGTATTTCCAGCACGATTTCCATACGAATTCCCTGCGATGCTACGGTTAAACGACGCGGTTAACAAGAATTGAGACATTACGCGAGGAGGGCTTGCACCCTAGCGTGAATTAAAGCGATACACGAGTTGGTTAGAGCGTTGTAGAGAAAACGGCATCGAGTCAGTTCTCGTCGAGAGATTCAGCTTCCAGACGAACAAACGGCTGTCACCAATGGCCAAATCTCGGCCGAAATACATTTTCCTCCGTGTTTCTGGGCAACGCCGCGCCGGGATACGTTCTACACCGTACGGTCCACTAAATTCGGAACAATTGGAAATAATTATAGGTCGTTACGTCCAGAGAATAATAGCGAGTGTATTACGGAATCACGAGAGAGGTTGGCAAGGCGAAAAAGGAAGGAGGAGCGACGAGAAATTACGCGGTCGTAGTTGAAGCGTCGGTGTTACGCCTGACAACTATTGCCATTGTCTTTAATTGTCTAGAATTTTATTAACGATCCTTTGCATAATTTTTTATCGCGCAATAAGTGACGGGGTGTTATAAAAAAGCATGTCTGAGATGAAAGAAAGTAGGTAAAAGCCATGGAGCCATCTTGTCGCATATGAGATTCGATTCCTCCTATTCTTCTCGCTTCGTGATTTAAGAACCTAACCCAAGGAAGGTAAGGGCCTCTCTGTCCGTTCGTCTCTCTTTATTCAGTCGATATTAATTAGAACGTTTCACCGTGAATACAAGCTGTTCATTTTCTCGTGAAATTGAAACGGTACACACCGCGTTCGTCTATAATTACCTGGCCAAAGATCGATCGTAATCGGTCAAAGCTTAATAAATCCTGTACTTTTTCGTGTGTGTTTTCCTGTGATCCTTAACCTTTTCATTGCGAGAGGATTCAATACGAAGAGCATATCGCGGGTAACAAATTTTATAGCAGCGACAAGCCAAAGCTTTTGGTGACTATTTCAAGAGGTGACTACAAAGAAATTTTCTCTGCTAATATCGGCAAGTTTCCAAGTACATTGCGCGGTAACTCATAAAAGTTATTTACGATGTTACGTTTCATAAACGTGTTTCGCTTTCGTAAATACGAGATATTACATTTTCTAAACATGTTTTTCGTAAAGCGTAAATACGCCATGTATTTAAACATGTTTGGTTTTTGCGAGGTGTGAAACGAGCGGGAGCATAACCTCGAGCTAAATTGTTTTTTTTCCTGTGTTTTCCAGGTAAGCGCTAATTTTCACCGGTCTAAATATTTTCCGAGCCGTGGCTGTACCCCAGGGGTTGCCGACGAGAGGGTCATATAACCGTGGCAGATAAGAGGACGTCGAGAATCACAGGTATTCTAGCAACCTCCTTTATTTCTAATTGCATTTCGAGTTAATGGAATACGCTTAATCGCGCAACCGAGTCCGCCGGAATTCGAGCCGGCGATTCTGCAAAATTAAGCGGGTCCTTTTCCGTCTGCAAATCGTCCTCTTACGTGATATGCGAAACATTGTGCACGCGTGCGCATATACGCGAGACACATTCCTCGCGTTCGTGATTACTCCTCCAGCTTTGTTCTCATTTGCCACACAATTGTTCCGCATTGTTGCTCAGATTGATCCTGTTTGATGTAAAATTTGCCAAAATCTCTCCGAAATAGATGGCATAATCTTCTTTTTAAATTAAGAGGTTTGTAACGGTAAAAAAATTATGATTTTTATTCAGGACTTGAATTTGATTCGCCAAGTGTGAAATTAGTCTTCCGTCGTGTATCTCGCACCTACCGTGAAATTTACATTTTTTCATTATCCGAGAAGGTATTCAAAGTTAACAGGCACATTATTTTGCAACAATGATTAAAAAATCATTTAGTCGACGATGTTTATCGATGTGTCCATTAGCAGTAAATAGAAAAAGGGTCGGAACTTTCGTAACACGATTTGCACATTCCGGATACGAGGGTCCATTGTTGTTTGTAAACAAATACATACATATATGGAAGATATCGTATGGCCGTGCTTTTCCCAACACGTAGTCAGCCTTTCCGCTTCGTGACGACGACTTCCCGTATCGCCATTTTCTAAGGGATTCGTATTTCATTGGTGCGCGCAGAATTTCGATGTTTCCTTTGAATCTCGCTATAATTACTCCCCCGGGATGAAACAAAGAAACATGGCACAGGTTCCGGTGCATCTTACGCGAATTCTATTAGAAGAAGCAAAGAAACAGGTCAAATATTTTTATTTGTCGGGCGATCATTCGTTGCATAAGACGCGCATCGATGAACGGTTGAAAATGTAGACGAGATAAACTTGGGAACAGCACTTCTAAGAGCACCTTTCGTTTCTCCGGATATGTTTAACGTAGAAACGGCAAATCCGCGGTATCTCTTGGTCCCTTTTCTTCAAAGTTAAACATTTACGTCAGGAGGAAGAAAGGCAAACTGCTAGGGATAAACGGATCCGCTCGTTCTTTTGCCACTTTCGTATCAGCCAACGCACGTGGTCGCGAGCGAGAATCGCCTTCTTTCGGAAATTTCTCTCTGCACGTATCCCGTCTGCAAATTTTACGGTCGAGATTCTGTTCCAGAGCAATTGAGAATCGTTTTAGTCGATCGTAATAGAAATCGTTGTTTTATTTTAATTCAGATAATTCGAGTTACTTTTGAAATACAAGTATTTGTCTGTTCAGTTATCGAATGACTGTCGTAAATAAAATTGGTTTTGATTCATGCGGTTGATAGGTTTCTTGGTAGCTTTTGATTGAACGTTGAGGCGTCAGGTAGGTCGATCGATCAGCGGCCTCTTTAAAGATTGAATCCAGCATGATACACCCAGGAGATTCATAAATTGGTATCAGCTTACGAATTCAATAACGTCAGCGCGGATAAAGCGTGCAAGATTGAGCTCGTTCGAAAACAGTTTCGCCAATTTTAACGCGACGTTAAAGTTGCAACAGGAACAGATTGAAAACTCGATGAAACCTGCCCTGAACACGTTAAACGAACACACTGTGTGTATGCGTGCGTGTAACTGATCAAATTGTTGATCGTTTGTTGATCGCATCGATCTTACGAATATCCGATACCCGCAATTTTCTCTGGAGAATCGAGTATCGTAGCGAACGAAGCCGCGCGAAAAACAACGCGAATAAAAAATGGGAATTTCGGGGCTGGTTCATTTTTTGCGCTGACGTTTCGCAACGATACCGCGAACAGATTGGCGAACATTTGCAGCCCTGGCAAACAAAGCCGCTTTTCCTCGTAGGAAAAACGGCCACCAATTACTAGGTTATTTTTGCATAAACGCAAACGTAATTTCCTCTCGTCGGTCGGTCGGTTTGCCTGAAAGAACGCGGGATGCCCGCTAGAATTTCTACTTAATTGCGTTCAAAGGTCTCGGGATGCGGCGATTGCCTATAAATTTATCGTGCTTTTCTTCCATGTTTCAACCGCATCCATTCATCATCGTATCGCGTGATTCAAAGGGGTTAAAAGGTAGATTAAACCGAGTAATATCGCTTTTTCTTACTCCAATTGGGGAATAACAACTTTTTCACAATTAACACCGAATTTCAGTAGAAAGTTTTTAAGAAATTTCACCATCTAACACGACAGATAATCGACGTCACGGAACGATTTTTCGTCTTCGAAAGCTAAAATCACGAGCAACGCGAAACGTTCAGACGACGAGCGGAATTTCACGTGACTAATCGATGCTAACGATGCTTTAATCGCATCGACGCCGACGCGCGTTTTTCCACTCTTCTTTTTTATCCATTTCTCACTTAACCAAGAATTTTGGCACAGGGTGAACGAGAATCAGCCGAATACATCGATCCGACGATGTTCCAAATAACCGGTCGGAAGGGCGCGTGATCCTCTGCTCTATTTTTCTCCCGGGAACGATAAATTAAAATTAGCACGCGAGATCGTTCGGCGGGGTGGAACTGAATATGGTAAAAAGGAGGGTCGTAGCCGGGACGGGTGTGTTATTTATGCCTCGACGTGCACACTCTATCGTTCCGGTTTTTCCTTTTTTTTTTTGAGAGAGGGTCAATCAACGCTTATCGATCGATTTAATTTAGTCTCGACGTTCAGCCGGCTTTTTTATACGCGCAAAACTCGTGTTTATTAAATTATCGGCGCATTAAGCATCTGCGTTCCACAACGAGCTGCAAAATGCGCGAGTTGTTATGCTCGCTCCTCGAGCAGCCTCTGAATTAAGTGGTTCACCACTTTGCTTCGAAATATACTAGAGGGAGAAAGAATCCATCTTGACCTATCTTTCTTGTTCGACAGAAGTTGTTTCATTAGCGAGAGATCAGTTCGAAAATTAGTACATTTTTCACTAACTAGATAATGATCCTCTCCGGGTCTGGATATATCTGCACCATGTTTATTAGCCAACCCATATCTAATTGTAAGATTGAAAATCTTGAGAAGGGGGCTATAGCATTTAGACTTTCTGTCACTTTTGTATAGGCCAAATGGTAAGAGTTATCGAAAAAATTCTTGCGCCATTATGTTTAGTGGGTCAAAATCTCAACGAATGGCCGAAATTTTTCTTTTTTCTGCCATTTCCGGAAATGGCTGATAAAGGGTTGTCTCCAGAGCTAATCTCGCTCTAGTTCACTTTAGCTTGTTTAATTCGAAACAATCCTCTTGAAAAGTAAAGTAACAAGCCTGACCAGGCATACGCGCGAAGACATAGAACATGACCGCGTAATCTCGGTGCGTTTCGCTGTGAAACTGAAAACTCGTAAACATCGCCGGCAGCGCGGCTCGGCTAGGCGTAGGGTGCGATATACGCGTCGACCCTTGCGACATAAAGCACCGTTGTCTCGGCTAGGTTGCCGAGCCAACATAATTTTTCTCACTTTGCAACTTGCCCCGTAAATAATAGCTCCGTGTACGCCTCGGCCATAACCTTCTCCTCGTCCCTGTTGCTCGTTTCACCGTCGGCGTCACCCCCGATCCACCCCTATTCGTAGAAACTGCACTGTAATCCCGGTGTACTCGTAAGTTGCCGGCAACGAGAAACGAGGAGCTCCGCCGTGCTACGTTGCAATTCGCCTCTGGCCAGGTTTCGAGCGGGTTTGATATTTATGGTAATACGACACCGGGGGATCTATCAGTCGCGATATTCCGGCGAGATCGGGTGACCGCGATGGCCCGGGGTGCACTCTTGATCCTGAAAAGAGATAACTTCGGTTATCGAGCGAAATGAAATGCGAGCCGACGAGTTTCGTGTCTGTCACCCCCTTTCTCCGCCGACCCTCCGTCAGTTAGCTTGCGGGTTCTTAGTTTTCCTCGTTTTTGTTTTGCACTCACCCTGCCATGACGATTCGTCCCGATGCAACACGGAAATTTACGTCAAAGGTGGAAGCGAGCTGCGGAAGTTGATAGAAGTTGTAATTTGAAAAAATTCGAAAGCCAATGTAGGCGAGTGCGGAAACTAATTTTCAGCCGCAATAGAGTATTGCAATTTTGACCATTCCGAGGGTTCGGAATAGCCGCACCATAAACCTGGTCTCCGTGGCGAAATGCAAGTACCAATGCGCTTAGGTGCGAATTTCCCCTCCAGAACCTACACTGGAAGGAAGATGTCAAAGGTGGGCATTTTGCCTTAGAAACATCTAATTGGCGGAGGCGAAAAACACCTATTATCAGGTAGCGTTAAAGAGAGTTGACTGTGTATTCCGTGTGACGTTTCTGCCATCTCCGAATCCCTGATTCGCCCATACCATCCTACACCAACGTTGCGCAACGATTTACGATTTATATGCAAGTAACATCGCGTTCTTGGTGGTGGTTGATGGGTCGCGGTTATGTTTAACCGTATGTCAATTCTCAGACACGCTGTTGGCCGTAGTCGGCTCGATCGTAGCCAGATGCGCGTAATGGCGGCATTTCCGGTGAAATGGTGCGGGGTATAGCGTCGCCAGCGCAGATCCGTGTAGCCATTAAGCTTCGCGTCTACGGTCAAAGACGGTCGCGACAAAAGACGAATCGGTGATCGAAGAAGCAATAAGCTCGCGTTATGGCGTCTAGCTGGATGAAGTCGTCACGGAGGAAATGTCCTCGTCATGGAAAAATCGTGGCCATTCGTGGCGGACGTGGGCTGATTTCATTCGCTGTATTTCATCGGGACAAAAGACCTACCCATTTCCATTATGCCTGCTTGTTGGGCACGCGAAAGCATCGATGGCCAACAATAACTCGTTAATTATGTTAAAAAGTCAATGACGACGTGTTTACTTGGCTCGAATCGCTCGACGAACTTCCCCATTGTCGAGCTAATAAACGTTGCCGTGATAAATGAACCGAGGTTTCAGGGAAAACCGTTCGAAAAACTCCGCTCCACCAGTGCAGCGAATGGAAACAATTCACGGAAAAAGAAAAAAAAAACGATCGAGTAACGAGCTATTTTAATAAATCCAATAGAATCATTTTCAAACCTGTGTGGTCTGCACAGCTGGGGTAAACGGACGTTTGTTCGTTTCGGCAAAATCGATCACCACCGTGTGGTGCGGCGAGGAAATCGTATCGAAGAGCAACGCGATCAACACGCAACCAGCGTGAACAAAAAAAAAAAAAAAAAGGGAAGAGAAAAAAAAACACGTTTCAACGGCAAAGAGCACGACCTGATGGGCGTGAAAATTCGACGGGAAAAGTGACGATAGCGACGATAAGCCGGCCCGGGATACTGGGTTAAATCCACGGAAACGCCGTGGCCCGCGTCAATTACCCGTGCGTTTATAAAATATTTTTCGTCCGTGGAAGCCCGTGCCGGGAACACGGACGATGCCAATCAAGCTGACCGAACGCTGGCATTCATCTGTCAGTGGCGGATAATCCAGAGACCGCAGAGCTCCATGGTACTCGACGCCTCTCATCCCCTTTACCCTCTACTGTCCTCGCCAACAAGCCTTCGTTGCCATGAAAAATGCATTGGTTCAGCATGCGGCCCACCCTTTCAGCTAGTATAACGCACGATGTCCGTCGCGTGTACGCGAACAGCTGATTGAAATTGCACGCGAGCGTACTGCCTCTTCCGCTCGATTCCTCCGAGGCGAGGGTGGAGAACACGTTGTTCGAGGAACTACGAAAGGCAAAAGCAGCTGCGCGATTGCAACCCTGGAGGGGGGATTGAACACAGAATCGTTGGAGGGTAAAACGCGGTTTCGCCTGTACCTGCGAGCCTCGTTGCTCGAACGAAGACATCTTTTACCTTGCTTTCTGAGCGGAAATATCGAATCGTTTTCCGTTTGCCTCGCGATATTGTTCCAGATAGTTTGCTTCGTTTCGTATGTGCATATTTATTTATTGTTATTTTATTCCCGACCGAGAGCTGGATCGTTCGATCAACTTTTGCCTGTTGGCTTTGTAATTCGTTTTGTATATTGGCTGATTCAAAACACAGCTGGGGGTTATGGATTTCTTCTTCAGCAGAGTTCAATAGCGATTGCTCTAGGGAGAAAGAACATTGGAATTGTAAATTTGAAACATTTTTATTTATTAATTATCTTGTTGTGCAACTTTAACGCGCAAAGAATCGCCATAGATTTTTCAAACAACTTTCATTTAACTCGGTACATTGGCACATCGGGGCACACCCTGCGAGTCGGATATCCGAGGGATCTCGTAAAAGCACCGTTCTTGCGATTTCCTGGGGAAACGCGAGTGTTTCTATCCGTACGTACGGAAAGAGAACGATTCACGCGTGAAAATGGCCGGGAGTAGCTCCTTCAGCCCCGTTCTTGCGCTTTTGTTCCTGGCCCGATTCGGCTTTTCCACGGAACTGCGCTCCGAAGACGAAGCACTCGCTGCCACGCGAGTTCCCTCCTTTTGCCTCTCGCAGTTTCGCCATCACTAAAGGGTGGTGCCGTTGTCGGTGGTGGTAAAGAAGGATCTGCCTGGTCCCGCGGGAACTGGTGAATTTCCGGGTCAAGGGAGCCGGAATTGCTATCGTCTTAGGGACAGAGGAGAGGTCTTGGGATTATAGGTTCAACGGATCCGACTGAATCCCTATCGTCTACTTCGGTTGAAACTTTCAAGGCAAGAGGCGTAACCCGGCGTTTGATTTACCGTCGAAACTTTCGTTGTCGCGACTGATTCCGTCGTCTTTCGTCACCAATTAAGTCCTCTCGTCCTGCTTCGTAAGTCCCTCCGATAAAACAATGTGTTGCACTTTCGAAATTCCTTTATTAGGAATTCCACGAGAAAAAAGATAGAAAGGGTGATTCGGTTGGACAAGAATGGTTTTTCAAGATTGTACGGTGAAAATAAATTAAAGACCCTCGACCCTGCCTCGAACGGATGTAGAAGTTCCTCGCGATTTATTTCATTTCCAGGTCAGAAGAGCTGAAACTATCTTAGGGGCTCTTGAGGGCTCGGGATTAGATTTAATAGATCCAGGCGGACTGCTGCTCTCTCTATATACGGTTATATCCGAAGATAGACACTACTGACGTAAAATCGCCAGATTGCCAATATGCTCGTCGACGTGTCTGTCCTTCGTAGCCTGATCTACAATCGCCACAACGAATCCTCGTGTTCTCGCCTCATTTATTCCTTGCTCAAATCGTTTCTCTCGGATCCTCTCTAATCCGACTTTTTGTTTTCTTTCGTGAAACTTTGATATTAAGCTCGGTCGACCATGGGCAATGGGACCGTGTCACCCTGATCGAATCTAACTAGATTTATTCGAAAGAAAATTACTAATAGTAATTATTACACAAAAAGGCTTACCACCGTCAATTTTTGCTTCTCGTTTATTCAATGAACCACTTAACTTTTGAATCATCAAGTCACGAGTAACTGACAGAAACGACTTAAGAGAACGTGAGGTGTCCCCGATCTTATTATACCAGGGGAGCTTATGTAAATACTTTTAACGGGGTGTGTGGGTATCCATCCAAAATCTGCCGATGCAACTGCACGTAACATCATCGAGCTCGTTTACGTGATGTCTTGCAAGATTTGGCTCAGTGATGTGGCTAGAAAGGATCCTATTGTTTCGCTGTTAGAACAAAATCCTATTGCGAACCTGCCCCCCAAAGACAAAGCCTTTAATAACAGGCAGATCGAAGTACCGTTTGATCTTTGTTCTTTCGTTTCTCCGCCTTTCCGAACGAAACTGCATAGTGCACCTTTGATTGGATGCAAATATTAAAATTGCATACCTTGGAAAGCATCGTTTCAGAGTATTATTAATTACTTCAATTAATTCGTTGAAAAATACGTTGTCTCAACGTATAATGAACGTAGCAAGGAAATCGCAAACAGTAATTATCGCGCATTGTAACGTAAAGAAGATATTTCGGATTCTCCGCTTTGTAACGAAACGATAAATATCCGAGCTATACCGTGAACGAGCACGTTTCACGGTTCCAGGAGCACAGATAAAGCCGAGAGGTATTTTCCAGCGTTATCTTTCGAAAGGCGGTCGAAAACGGGATTAAAAAGTCAGCCAGAGGAAGAACTGCCGTGAAAAGAATCCTTCCATCGAATTCTACGAGACAACCCCTCTGGCCGCGATGTATACTCTTTCTCTATTTCCCTCCATTTCCGGCCTTCTTTTCACCGTTCTCGCGATTCTTCAACGTCATCGGCGACCGATAAACATTCGAGTCCGATTCTCCAATCGCGTCGAGCGTAAGAAATGGAAAGTCATAAGTCTGCGAATACGATCGATTACCGATCGCCGCGCCGGCTGTTTCTCGCCGCGTTGAAGCCCTCCTCGAGACTGGAAATCGAAGCGATTCCACGAGATTTTCCACGAACGAAGTGGTCCCGCTACGTGAATATGGAACAGGTACCTGGAGAGGACTAAACTTTGCGAAAAAACAGCACGCTACCATGCATATGCATGTCGCGAGTTTTTATTAATGGCCCGCGCGAAAGTCGGTTTGCCGACGTTCGAGCGGATTTTTCCTCCCGTTTTCAATGAAGTAAGTGCACGCTTCGAGGATCAATATCGCAACGATGTTAATTGCATTGGTACACGTATTGTAAGTAGAATAGATGTATGGTAAGGTGGTTTCTAGTGGCTCGATCGAAGTTGCGTTCAATTGAAAATGGGATGGATGCCTGGAAAGCTTTGGTACTTTCAAATTATGGAGGCTTTCAATAATGGTTTACCAAGGTCTTACGTACAGGTCATAGATTATGGGATACGATCGTTATGGCTCAAGCTACAGCTCGTTGCGGTCGGTCGTATGGTTCAGCTACTGAGAATGTTCGAACGTTTTGTATCGTTATAGCGCCGTCTATGTTATACTTAATGATACTGAGAAATAGTCGGTATAGTTACTAAATTTGTTGAATAAATTTTGAATCTGTGAATTATGTTATCCTGAAAAGCAAGGCAATAAGTTATATACAATTGATTTTCCAATTTAGTATTTAACCACACAGGGCGCTTAAAGGTATGTAATTAATTTGTTCTATAAATCTTTTATGAATTTCCTCGAATTTCGTCGCCTTTGTACCGTCGATATCAAACGCGTTTCAAGGTTGTTACCTATCGAAAAGTTGGAGGAACTTCCGGCAGGATATTGTTCTAGCAAGTTTCTCATCCGATTAGTCACAAGTCAATTCACATCGTGAAATTTCCAGGGGAAGTTAAACTTTTAATATAAGCGCCGCGCCGCCGGCCAGGATGCTATACATATATCATTTATAAGTTGGAATACCCTAATAGAGGGGTGAAGTTAAGATGGGGGTAGGCGCGCTATGGTATAAGGAGGTACTTAAAACTTTTTAAAACGTTCTCCAGGTGACGTTATGCTTCAATTATTCACCTTTCCTCTACAACCACCGATCGATTCTTTCAAATTTTATGATCCTTGCTTCTGGTCTCGCTAAATTCTCCTTTTCTCAAAAGAGCAGAGCTACGTTGCTCTACTAAATTTTTATTAGAAAAATACCGAATCCAGCAAGAAACAACATCGATCACAATATTTCAACGATGTGCGCGTCGAAACATCGCAAGAATTCACCGCGTTTCCTGTCGGAAACCAAGACAGAGCAAAAAACGAAACAGGGACGAAGACTTGTCCGACAAATTGGCTCAACGACGATTCCCTCGTCCCTCCAACCGTTCACCGATCGCTCCACGAAGAAAAGAGAGAGAGAGTAAAAACGTCCAAAGCAAAACTTTTCCCTGGTCGAAAGTTTTCGAGCGAGTGGCACACGCGCGGAATCAGGGTGAACGAGTCGCGTAACGCGCAGAGGGGAAGCTTTCGAAGCGTTGGTAGTTTCGCGTGTACAGCATAAACCAACTTGGAAATTGGATTAGAGGCATGGTTGGTCGGCCATGATTTTCTGAGAAACCCCCCTGTGCTTTAACGGCACGATTAATGCAATCAATGTTTCTAATCTAGAAATGCCTTGTCATGGAATCGTGTCTAATTCTTTTTTCTCTTTGTCTTCTTCTCGCCGACGTTTACCGATCGCCTGGATTTATCGACACGTTAATTTCCATAAATCGATACATTATTTCGCGATAAATCCTCGGTGTGCACGGGTCATATGTTTGTTTTCGGGAAATTTTCCTGTCGTACGAGCAAGGCGATCCTTCATAACCGACGACACCGGCGAAGATGAATGCGATTAGTGACAGGTACAAATGTCTTTTACGTTTACACGATGAACGATGCAATTTTTCGTTTTCTTTTATGAGAACCACTCCTTCTACACGTTTTTCCCGAATTCGTTGCATTTCGGGGTAATTTGTGACTCGAGGTCTGACTATTAACCGCTTTTTCTACTGCGCGTCGCTGAATTCGATCAACAGAATCTACGAATTCAAATTTATCCAGTTAAGTAATATCATCGTACTACGATAATATTAAAGATGTAGAGGGGGAGTCGCTCTCTGGAAGCTCCATTAAGAGTTATCTTTCGTTGGTTAAGTGTATGCCTGGAGCAAGGTTGACGCGGAAGGTGAAGCTTTTGATTCGGACGAAAGGGTTTCTGACTCGAGGCTGTCGCCGATCGATCGGCCGAATTACGCGGGCATATCGATAAAGAGAGGGGTGTCTGGTCTGTGGCGGATCTTCTGCAGCCGGCAGGTGGATAATGCCGCGTACACACGCGATTCTATCGATTCCGTATTCGTACAATGGCGACGGCAGGGTGGAGGGTGTAGGAGGTGGCGCGCCATTCACCGGCGCTGATGAGAACAAGCGGTCTCGTAAGGGCTGGAAAGTAAAAGTCTACGGCTGCGCTCTCCGCTGAGCGTATACGCGACCGAGAGACGGCTTGCTTTCAAGCGAACGACTTTCGACGTGCCAGCTCTTCGTGAATGAGTCTGGCCCGTCGTAGCCGTAGCCTCGAAACGATGGGAACACTCTCGGCTGATCGAGATTCCATTCGACTTGCTTTCCACTCTCCAACGTTCCGGCGCATCGTCCTATCTTTGCTGAATTCTTTATCGTACGCAGTGCTACCTGTCCTTTCTCTCGTTACGATAAGGAAATGTTTTCTATAGGGTTCCATTTAGAGAAATTTCACTGCAGTAATATCTATTATACAAATTGGGCTTTCATAGAAGCAAATACAGCGGAGGAGTTGAAACAAACGTGAAATTCTTTTGTGTATATTTAACTGCAACAACGATCATTCCCGTTTCGCGGCTCGTCTTTGACTGTCAGAAACGAATTAATCGGTCGGTTAACTGACGAGAGATACGATTTAAATATCCCTCTAGCGAATTTCGTATTCGTCGAACCGCGAGAGACGAAATAATTGATGGAGACGAGACGGGCTAAACGGAAGCAAACCTGGATACGTGTTTTTCTTCAGGGGGGAAAGTTAAACGTTACCGTACTCGTTACTGAGCTACGTGGTCAAAGAATATCTTGGTATTCTCATTCGGGGATACAAATGCCCCGGTGAGTTTCTTTACTCCGTTTCTTCTTCTCGTTATCTATTTCTTCTGCTTCTTTCAATTCGAATGCTCCTCTGCTGGATGCCGGGCGGATTGCGATCGCTAGAAAATTTCTACGGTCTGTGCAGGGTAAATAGAAGACCGAATGCAAGCGAGTATTTGATCAAAAAAAAAAAAAAAATAAACGCGAAATTGAAGTGAGTCGCGCATGGTCGAGTTAAATCGTCGACAAAACAATTCCGTTTAGCCGACGAGTTTTTCCAGGTAGAGAGAAACACGATTAACAGTGTGAATTAATTACGTTCCCAGTGGTCTTTAGTGCAATCGGTTCAGTTGATTAATAATCCTTGCACTTTTAAAACTTGTTGACTTATGTCACCGAACTATAAAGTACGCATCGTCTTCAAGATGAATACCGAAGAAATAAATTTCTCTTCTTTCTTTTAAAAAGCGGTATTCAACCTCTCCACCATTTGTCAACGGGAGAATCAATTTCGAAGGGGTCCTCGGATCCCGAGTGCATTCGCGGTAACGCAATCGGTGCGTCTTAACTAGTGCGAGTTCTGGTCGGTCGAGGGTTTGCACGTGCTTCGAGGCAATATCGCGACGTGCGTGTTACCACTGGTCCCGGGTTGGCTAGCAGTAGAAGTGGAATGGGCAGAGACGGGAGGATTCGTAAATTTCAGCAGCCGTGACGTCGTTGATATAACGAGGAGCAGTGCATTCCGGGCGTAGGTGGACCGTCCGTTTCTCCACTCTATTCCGCCGGAATATCCATTAGTTACAGCAGCACTGTTGACGAAGCATGTTATTTCCCCTGTGTACAACGTCTGGCTCCTCCTTCGTCGCCTGCTTCTCCTCCGTCCTTCTCTTTTCATCTCTGATTCGATTCCATCCCTTGAATTCGCGTTCGTCTTCGTCGTTTGTTCGTGGTTTTGGTGATGAACACGCGTCGAATTCGCTGTGATTGAATTTCGCTAGGGGATCCGTCACCATCTAACAGAATCTGCTGTCTCACAAAGTTACTTCCTTTTTCGACGGATCTTTCCATCGCGTTTTAGAGTTAAAGTTCAGGATGATCTTTGAATAATTCGTCGAACAGAAAGTATTTACGATTAACACTGACAATTTTCACAATTTATGCCGCAACGAAATGTTGCGTTCCAGTAGCAATTCGACTTTAGAGTTTCAACGAAATTTCCATTAATCTCGCAGCTAGCAAATCGCCATGTAAATTAACGCGAACGACGTTCTCCAGAAGGTAGGGAACAGGGATTGCGATGAAAACCGAAAGGGCTCAGTTGGTCGAAATGAAAACGGTAGTATATACTGGCATCGAGAGAGATGGGGAGTGTGTCCCCATTTGGAATAGGAAGAGATCTCGCTAACGATTTCCTGCTCGCCTCTTTGTTCGCACTAAACGCGTCGCGACGCGGCGGGCCAAGGCTCGAGGGACAAGGAAATCCGGAAACGCGACAAAGAGTTCTCGTTGTTTTCTCCAGCTTGCCGAAATCGTTGACTTTCGTGCCTGGCTGCCACGTGCGTCGGATTACGGGGACGTAATCGTTGCCCTTCATCTTTCACGATCCGTCGCTTCCCATCCGGTGCGCGTCGACTTAGTCCGGAAGTTAAATAAATGATGGAAGTCGACGAGGACGTGCAGTCGGGGAGGAAGCTAAATAAAAGACATACACGATCATTCGAATGTCGGAAATTTGTTTCGCCACGCGTACTGTTCCGAGGGTTGGATCATGACTCCCCAATGTCATCTAAATCGGAATAGTGACTTGCATTCAGTATTATCAAGGCAAAGAGTTAACCGCTTTCTGTTCGAAGCATTCACAGCTGATTCTAGTATCATTTACCCAAAAGATACTCCGGAAGCAACGAATTATAATCTCAATTAATGCGAAACCCGTTTAAATCGCAGCTATACCATTCTCCGTGGAATGCACGGCACCGTGGGTTCCGTCAAAATCAACGGCACATTCTCATGGTAATACCGCGCAGCCCAAAATAATTTCCAGCTTACTGGGCGCGGCTGTTTCCGTTTTCAGAGGCAGCAGGGTCCGCATACGCGTATAATGCACGTGCGCAACGTGGCATGGAGAGGAATCACTGACGGAAGAAATAAATTCGTCCGGCTATGGCGGACAAGTACGGGACGATGGGAGGTGAGAGGTGGATGAGAGGGTGCACAGGGGTGGCTCGGCGTCGCGAATAGATCGGGGGCGACGTATCGGACGAAAATCCCGACAGTGTTAATTTTCCAGTGGACGGTTTCCCCTGGCGGAAGCTCTTGGACGTTGGCCCGCAGAGAGCGGAGAGAAAACGTAGCGCGGACGACTGCCCGCGTTCCCCGCGGACCCCACACACCCTCCTGCATCGAAACCATTCCCCCTCCAACTTCGAAATCCCTCGTCAGAACCCTCCGCGTGCGTAGAATTATTGTTGATTAAAGGCATTGTCGGATACCTCGTTGAAAACCCGCGACGTGGACTAGCGGCGATGCATTCGACGAAATTGCATTTAGTGGTTTTGCCCGCGCCACGAGATACGGAGGGGCTCTTCTCGTTCTTTCGTATGTACCGTGTGCTGTGCTGGTTTTTCGTTAAATATGGAGTCCGAGGAAGAGTTCGCGATTGATATTCAATCTTTCGATGATGGCATTGTTCGATCTCGACTCTGCAATGGAAACTGTTGACACATCGAGGGGTCACCGGTGATCAGCATCACAAATTTCATATGATCGAATTGTTAAAAAACTAAACGTGATCGAAATTCATGAATTTTCGAGAACTTCTCTGTACGCTTGGGTATATTGTTCTGACGAACAACGTCGATCTTTCGAGCCGTATCAACTGACAAGTCCATGCTCGAACAGGAACAATCGAGGAAAAAGGTGAAGAGGAACGTGTCTATCGATTTTGCGGCGCACACAATTTACCTACAGGGCAAATATTTGCTAAATGTCCAGCTTGGAGGTTCATCAAATCCGCATTACGATCGGCGGCTTCGGCCCGGCGGAAGCTGCAATCGTAATTTCGCTAATAAACATCCATCATCGATACGCGATGCCAGCTCATTACGTGGCTACGTCGATTCCGGCGTTGCCTCCTCTGCCCCCGATACCGAAAATCATCCGCAATGGCGGCTGGCATTCCCGTGGCCAGACTTTTGCCGTTGTCGGTTGACCCGTGACGCGTTCCCCTGTGGCTATGACAGAGTCAAACGCACGCATACAGTGTTCGGCGTGAGAGGACCGGGTAGATATTTTATTTCGGACTCTGGCTGGCTATAAATCGCGTTAATGGGGCGATTCTTTAGGCTTGGTTCACAGTGGAGAACGAGCGGGACCGAGTGCACGCTCGATTCGACCACGAGGATGGATCAGCTCGAGCCGAGGAGAAAGAGGAGTAGAAAGAGCGTTAGGTATGCAAGGGCTGGGGCTTATGAAGCAGCAACCCCCGTTACACCCTGGCGATGGTATGCTATAATCGCGAGTCTGCCCGATAGTCGGGAGACCAAGATGTCTGTAAATCTTTATAACGACGTCGTTACGACGTCGTTTGTTAGAGGCGCCACGGCGCAAAAGACCACCCTCCTCGACGATGACCTCGACCCCGACCACCGTCTATTCGTGACACGCTTGGTAGAAAAAAGAAACAAGTTTCCGCGCAAAATGCAGCCATTCAGCTCTATAAGCTTGATAACGGATAGGCGTCGCAGGGAAAAATTACGTAGATTATATAGGGACGGGGTGGTATGTTGATGCGAAAATAGCTTCGAGTCCTGCTCGGGGGTGTTATTGTAGCTTGGTACAGCGAAGGATAGCGAGATCTTGAATTAACAGCAGGATTGAAAGGTTTTCGCGTTTCAGAAGCTACGGCTTTGAGAACTATAAGTAGATCCGCGCCATTTTTTGTCTTCCGCTTAAATCCTCTTCCGACGCTTTGTCTTTCCAAGTTGCATTCTTCTCGGCGTCGCGTCGAGGCGAAAAGAAACCGCGTGAACGAACTCGGAGAATCCGCTTGAACAAAAATTTCCACGCGTCGTAACTTTTAGCGGATCGTTTCGCGCCGTGAATCTTTCTTCTCGACCACGATCTCTATTTAAAGATACGAGTCCAAAGCGATCTACCAAAGAATATTCTCGAGGATTGCAACGTCCACGCGAAAGGTTAAAGGGTTCATTACTCGAATTTACATTGGTTAAACTTCATTTCATCGAATCTCCGCGATTTCAACGTTTCGACATACAAAATTTCAATTTCGTTCGATGAGTGTTTTTAATCCGGATCGGATGTTTTTTTAAACATTGGCTTCGTTCAACATTGAATTTCTCCACGAAAGGAGCAATAACATTGGTAGCAGTTTTTCCGACGGATTAATCGGAGCCGCGATCAAACTACTGGATGTTTTTTATTTACTTGCATAGAAGCTGTTGAAAGACGCGAATTCGATCCGGTACGTAAATACCCATGGAAATGGACGAGGTACACACGGGATGTAAACGCGTCTCGTCGAATATGATTTCGAAGGTTTCCAATTTTTGTTTTCCCTGCCCCTCACCCACCCTCTTTTCTCGCTTCATATTTCCTCTCGTTGTTTCGCGTACGGCGAAATGCGTGCTTGAAACGAGTATCGACGCACTTGAAAAACGCGTTCCATCGATACACCATCATTCGGATTGATGCGCGATAAACTCGCGCGCACACATCGCCTCCACCACCATCGGTACCGACAGTGCTACGCTGCAATTTCTCTAATTGCATGCTTTTATCCTCTGTGTGCAATACTTTTCGCGACTCGTGACGCAGCCCGTGCCGAGGGTACTTGATTTCCATCGATTGAGTTTTATCGCCGCTGGAAATATTGAAAACATTTTCGTTTACCGTGTGCCTTCGAAAATTCGCCCTCCGTCGTCCGTTTCAAGAGCGACTCGCATCCACCGATATATTTTAACATGTAATGTTTCACCATTGTTATTCCCCTTCCCTTTCCTCCATTCTGTCTCATTTTTTATCGACTGTATTGTTTCAACAGTCATTTTCGATAGTTCTTCCGGGTGCTGGTCATATCGTAATTCTCGATTCGTTCTTTATTTCGCACGTTGATACGTATTTCCCCTCGGAAGAAGCTTTTCTCATGCCCGAGATAGTTTCGCACGACACGGCGTTTCTAAGGGATGCTGTCTCGCACAAAGCGTCACGTTCGCCCTTATCTTAGCTCACGGCCGGTCGACGCTGTTCTTCCGCAAGAAATCCCGGCTGCTTTTTCATCGGCAGAAATCAGGGAGCGTACGGAGAGATCGTCGCGTCGGTCTGATCGTGCGTGACACCGTCTACTGCAACACGAGGTCTAATGGAAAAGGCTTCGTGGAAAAAGCGGGACGCGAAAAATCGATCATGCGGTAATGTTTCCGTAATGCCGACTGATGCGTATCTGCAACGGTATATACGATTTCATCACGGCCGAACGTGCTCCGCGGACTTCGAAATAAAGCTACCCTTCTTCCTAGCTCGAAGAAGAGAAAACGGGAGCTGTATAGACGCGATGGGAGCAAAAGAGAAAAGAAACTCGGCACTCTTAATCTCGAAGGTTTATCGAGGCCGACGTAAATCTGCCCGAACGCCAGGCGTTTCTCCTGTACCTTATCGACCGAGTCTCGATAATAGACTTACCCTCGGCCCGTGGTGTACCTTCGATCCTCTCGCTGCTCCTTCTCTTACGCGTCTTCCAGGAATCAATTACAATAATACAGCGTGAGCTTCTTCCGTTCGAGTAAACGTCAGTCGGGCTAATGCGATTCCGCGCGTCGGTTCCCGAGGATGCACATAACGCCGGCTGAAAAGTGGAACTCGCTTCCGTTCCAGCGAGCGCGACTGGACAACGACGCTCCTACGGGTACCGAGGTCGAAGAGTCGGGTTAATTAAGCGGAAGTTTCAAATATCTTGGGGCCGAAAGTTCGCGCGTGGCAGAGGACTCAAGAAGTATCAGGAGCCGGAGTAATTAAAGCGCGACTCGACATTGTGTATGTGCTACATTTGCGAGAGTGAAATCGCAATTCTTGTTGAATTTTATTACGAGTTTTTGCCGGGTTGCAATGTTATTTCGGTAACGAAATCAGCCAAGTATCGGGAGGTAGGTAACTAAAGTAACGATGGTCAACGCTCAACTTTAGCTAGGGCGAAAGGGCGCAAGGGTTGGATAGTAGGTTAACAGTGTTTCTTAATCATTTTTACTACAGCATGCTCGAACAAAACTCGTCCCTAGCGTGGAGACGTTGGATACAAAGAGACGTTTCTTATTTTGTTTTATCTACCGACGGGCGATTATAGGGAATGGACGTCCCTGTTCCGATGGACGGTATTAATCTCAGACGCTTTTCAAGCGTTATCATCGCGATATTCGATGCGGCCACGCGTATATTCGCTCGCCGAGTCGACCAACGATGGCCAACATGAATTAACGCCCGTAATATTAATAGGATGTTAAATTAATATTGTCCCGCGGAGGCAAATATAAACCCCAGCGAATAATATCGTTCCGTGCAACAGTGAGCAACGACATGGGAGTGTCATCGATCAGCACCGATATTGCTTATAAATTACCGTGTTACCAACTCGCCATTACTTGTAAATCATGCCCCGTTCGTTATTATTACATCGAACGGGAAGCATCGAGAGCGTACAAGCGTATACATTCAACGATTCTTCTGTAGGAATTAAATGCAGTATTTTTCTCACCAAATTTATTCAACAATTAGATATTCGTATAATTCTAATTAGGGACGAAACAATATTCTGTATAAATGAAAGCTTTATTTCGTTCTTCGATTACAGCCGAATTCGACCGATTTTCAATAAAGTTTGACTACTTAGGGCTGCTAGTGTAATAGAAAAAAAAGGGTATCTCCCTTTCGTAGAGAGGATGGCTCTTCTTCGCGATCCCGTTACTAGCAGCAATCGTGAAAGATAGGAAAAAGTGACTTTCGGTGTCTCTGATCGCAATCCAGGTCAACCGGGGTCTGTCCTCGACTCGTGACACCGTCCTCGTGGAGACGGTGCCCGTAAATAATTCAGAAGGAAAGGCGCCGAGAGGCTTTGCCCGGTCTCCATGACGACAGATTACAGAGTCTGAGGATGTGCACGGCCTACTACGTTCTCTATCCCGTCTCTTCTTCAACTCCTTCTGTTCACTGACGAGGCACGCTGCTGTCTTTCTCCCTAGCTCTCCGTGTACGTTTGTCGTCGATAGCCTTTGCCGACTCCTAAGAACAGAGAGGGCGGACTCCAAGAAAGCCAGCGTAATTTCGTTCTGCGACGATTCTAACGATTTCTTCAACATCCTTTCGATCTACCTTAGATTTGCGAAGTTAACACTTTAACGACCACATAAATCGTAATAATATGTTATTTGAACGCTCTACATATATATTCCAGTGAGTAGTTAGGCGAGAACTTCTTGAGAATTGCTATTTCGGTCCATCCCTTGGTGGTTGGTACACAAAGCGGCGGCCCAAGACGATCAAAGTTCCAATAAGTGTCACTTCCTTAATTCCCAAGTGCAGGGTGTAGATATTCAGGTCGACGTTTCGTACAGGAAGGATTGAACACAGTTGATTCGCTGAATCTGACGAATCCCAATCCTGACGTTCTATTCTCATCTAACCTTTGTTTAAAGTTTTGCAGCCCTCGTGATCGGAAGAAGGGTTAAACGCGTTCAGTCTTACCGATTTCGCGCATCGCGAATCGAAATGAGTTATTTATAGTGGAAGATGCTGACGGGCACGAGACGATGTCTGGAGAAGTTCTTTAATAAGAATAAAACCGTACGACCCGTGTACATAATTCGTTCTGTTCAGAGTCTGCCAGCTGCATGAAGAAGCGGGACGAAGGTAGGGGCAAAGAGGGTTTGTGTACGGGGCCAAGGATGACGTGCACGAGCGCAACAAGCCGTTCTTTCTTCGGTAGCCTCCTAATCAAAGTAGGCTGTCGTGCATTCACGGCCTAATTCGAGAAAACACGCGGCCCCTTTCAAGCCTTTGATCGCCCGTTACCATCGCGTTAAGTGCGTGTACAGTGTACATACACCGACGGGCCAGAGCGAAGTTGGCTTTTCACGGCCTGCCTTTTCACAGGGCACTCGTTATTTCTCGTGAAAGAAGTCCCGACGACCAACGAATGAAGCTCCTCCGTCCCGTCGGGAAATTATTTTCGTTGCTTTTTAAACGATCCACCCCAGTCCTCTTTCTCTCCCTCGCTCTCTCTGTATAGCGATTAGTACGGCCGGTGTTTGCGCGAGATACGTTAATTAATAATTAGAGAAGCTTACGCTCGGACATGATTACGCTGGAAGACCGATAAGACGGGGCTAGTTTACGCTCGAAGCGAGATCGCGTCACTCAAAGTAGACCTCGTATACACAGGATTCTTTTACAACGTTCTTCTAATAACTAACGTAATAACGCGTGTAAATTAGTTATGTCTGCAACTTTCACAAATACTTTTGTCATTTGCTTAGTATTCTCTAGAAAAGCGGATGAGAAGTTTCGAGGGTAAGGAACGGAGTGGAAGCATTTAAGTGGAAAATGAATTAGCATAGTAAGAGGCGATATCTTTTAGTCGCAAAGTGTACTCTCCGGCTCGGATGTCGGCGTGAAAATGTAAACCGTGTCCATCAGTGATCAAGCCAATCGCGGCAGTGAAAGGCTCGTTCAGGACGATGGTATTTCTAGTTTCGCGTAGAAAATCGTTGAACGTTTAGGAGAAATAGAGTCGCATTAGACAGGTGGTCACGCTCGATATTCCATCGGCTACGTTTCAATCTTCCACCAAGAATCTCGATAAACGCGTTCCCCTTTTCCTTCGTGTTCAACGCCGATTCGATTTACATACCTTTCAACGTGACTCAAACGCGCTCGGTCGTGACACGTATCGCACGATGCAACGGAGAAACACGCTACGAACTGTTAACTGTTTCTGAATATATCAATTTCTATCCGTGGACTAGATCGAAGGTAAATCAATTAAAGATACGAATTGAAACGAAAGATTACAATTTTTCTTCGAACTTTAAAAGAAACTCGGTTTTTTTTCGATTTGTTTCATCCAACTTGCCCCCAATTTCCGCGAATGATCGTAGCACGTATTTTCACCTATCGGTTCGATCAGAAAGTAAGAAATAATTTCTAATAACTCTGGATAATATAATGGAGAGGCGAGCATTGATCTCGCACAATCGAACCGTGTATCCCGTATTGGAAATATCGTATTGATATTTCTAGCCGGCACCGAGGAGGCGAGGAAAAACGAGCACGAGATGAAATTGTATTGTAAAGGAGAAGGCAACGGTGCCCTTCTCGCATTTGCATTAACCGTAAATGTATCACGGCCTGGTGGAAGACCGCGGGAAAGAATTGCAGAGGAAAGTTATTCAGTTAGAGCGGTGAAATGTAAACACCAGGGTTCTGGGTGAAAAGGACAGGCTAACGTGGTGGAAAGTTTATTTTAATTCATACGTTACGCTCGTCTTCTTTGCGAATTGATTATCTTCCTCTTTCAGGAACGGGACGCGTTAGGTAGATATCATTCAGAAAAGTTAGCCGAGAAACGGTAAAGAATTTTCACGAAAGAACGAATAATTGCTGAAAAGCAATTGTTTTTCATTCTCTTCTTTTTTTTCCCCGAGATAATACGTTATCCTACTAGATTCCATTCGTGATGAAATCGAATCGAAAATCCGTGATTCCATTTATTAACGGGAACCCGATTATCTCGTCAACTGGAAAAAGGAGCGTTTTACGCGAGGATCCTCGTGCTCTCGTGGTAGCTGGCAAAATGAAGCGTTAAATCGCATCGTTTTCACCCGAAACGTTCGCGCTCACGCTGACAGTAATGACAGTAATGATCGACACGCGCGTTGTCGAGCTGCGTTTGTTCGATAACCGTGCGTCATCGACGAGCAAACGCTTGAAACATCCCGAAAATCAGTCGTTATTTTCGTCTGCTCGACGAGAGTAAAGAGTAATTTTCAAAATTGATCGAGTATTAGTCTGCGTTCAATTAATAGACTCGTTTGAATAATTCTTGTTATTTTCAAAATAAGCTTATGAATTTTTTGTATGCTCCTATGTCGAAAATTTCGAAATCTGTGGTCTGAAATTCGATTAACCATTCGTTACAAAGCAGATACGCGAGAAGACGATATAGATTGATCGATGAAACTTAACTAGTGTTTATTACGTTATTCGGTAATTATATTATAGACATGACGGCGGTATAATAATACGCTCGATAATAATAACTACTATTATCACGCTTGCCGAGCAATGATTCTGTAATTACACGGCTGATAATGAGAATTACCGGTGTCACGTTATTGAGTAATGCAATAACTTCAATAATTGCAATAATCGTTGTTAAAATCTGTCCCATCGACTGTTCTATTCTCGAGCGCGAAACAATTTTACTCGCGATTGTACGTTTTCGAGAGAACGCATCGATGAATTTGTCGCGTGCTCCCTTTCATCGTTCATAACTTTACCGATTTTTCTTTTTTCAATGCTGCCTGAAGCAGTCGGTTCGATGACCGCGTATCTCTTGCGTTTCCTTGAGAAATGTGGCGCGTCCTTCATCTTTACGCTGCTCGTCGCTCAAAACCGCATTCGGTTTGACAGAGCGTGCACATGCGCCTTCTATTTAAGTTGGCTGAATTATTTTCGTGAGCGACGAACCTGGAATTCGTGCTGCTTCCCCTCTGTTTCTACCACTTTGCTCGTTTTAAATTATAACCGAATCCACGATATTTTGCTTAAACATTAAATTTAAAATGAGAAAAGGTGCCAGTGATAACCATTAGCGATTCATTAAGACGGTATCATTAAAATTTTGCTAACAACTTGCAAAAGTAGCTTACGAACATATCCTCTCTGGCACGTTTCAGAGTCTGGCTCTGTTTCGAGACCCGTTCGAAGGTAAAACACGATCAATTTAGTTATGTAGCAACCGGTCAGATTCGAATGATTACCTAACCGGCACCATGAATGGCTCCATGATGTCACGAATGAGTCAGCTTGTTGCATCGGTTTATAAACCTTAAAAGCTTGTTATGTATGCGTACCGTAAGAAACGTGTATAACTGTACTCCACCGAACGTGTTCTTAATTTTAGCCACAGTCCCTGCATGAATGTTCTGTTTGTCGTGTAAACATCGTTCCTCGAAGGAGGACGTGGGGCTATAAATTCAACTGAATCGAATAGTTCTTCGACATACTGAAAGTAAATCCCATATGTTGGTCTATGGTAAAACAACGGTAAAAATATATATCAACTGTTTGTAATTTGAGATTGCAGTAAACGTACAAGTTGGAAAGATTTCGTTGCAACGAATCGAGGAATCTCCGAGCATGTTTCTGTTCGCGGTGGCGTGTGGCAAAGTAATTTTCTGCTACCAAAGGCATCCACCTCCCGTGCGGTTAATTCGATCTCGATACTAGCCGCGATGCGAACGAGCTCGTCGTATATCGCGTGTCTCTAATTCACTGATTACAAAGTGTATATAACGTACGCAAGTTGCAGAGCCAGACCACTTTATTCGATCCGATGCGATGGTAATAAATAAACGAACGCGAGAACATTTTGGTTGAAGATCGATGAGGGTGCCTTCCGTGTATTCGTTAGCATAAACAACGTGTACATACCGCTTTCTTTCGGGAAAAATTGGTTATTTCCCGGCGACCCGGTAAGCAAAACGGGTCGGCATGGCCGGTAGCTGGTCGTAATTTCGCGTATTTCCTGCCCCTGGCAACGACACGAAAATGCAAACATACCCTCTCTCACCTCGGCCACCGTTTGTTCTCGTTTATCCTCATTGTGCGCGATGACAACGCGCCGTGCCGGGTATCACATCCAGCTTCCTGCGCGAGCAGTCACTGAATTAGATGTGTCACCTGTGAATATCATTAACAACCCTTACGATGCAGCTGCCCTCGTCTCTCCCTCCGCCTACGAACTTCGCCTTCCTGTTTTAATTCCGGTTACAGGATTACGTGCCGCGGAAATGTTTGAACAGAAAACAGTGCGAGTTAGAAAAGTCAGACAGGTTATCGTCGAAAAGTGAGCCTTGTGGGGTTAATAACCCGACCTGCCGTTTCCAAGCTTTTGCTTATACCGGCGGTGGTAAAGGGCGCAAATTGCGCTAAAAATAAGTCCACTCCCCAGTGCCCAACATCCTCCGCTTGCTAGTCATCGTTTTCGGGTACGGAAGACCAACACTTGACTCGTTGATATTGGGACGAAGAAGCTAATCTGAGTGGGTGGGACTACACCCACCAGGCGCCTTGCGCCCATAGAAAAGTCAGACACGTTGGAATCGATAATCTACGGTGGAAGGAGAGTAACGTTTTACCGATGAAAATGAGTGAAAAGTGGTCGGTAATGCCCGCGACGTCGGCTCGTTGCAATTTCCCTCGGCGAATATGACGGCCACACTTATCAAGGAACGCGTGCTGCCGCGTTCTGTCACGTCTGTCACGTCGCGGAGTAACGGTGGATCGTGTACGAGTTCGTTGCTTGCCGTTCGCTTTGTTTCGATCCCGCGCTTATGACGCTTCGAAGTAACGCAGTCGATGCATGCCGCGAGAATTACTACAGCACCGGGGAGATTAATCACGCGATAGCGCCTTAACGACTCCCAAGCGACAGACTTCTGTCCCCTTCGCTCGTTTTTTTCCCTCGTCACCAACCCTGATACGCAACATCGACGAGCCGAGAGCTCACCCTCCTCCACTGTCGACTGTTTCGAGTAATCGTTCGGTACTTTTCGCCTAGGCTGCGATTCGATTGATTTCAAAGAAAACTTTACTTATTTTCTGAATAACCATGATCGTTGATCGAGGATCCGTGGATAACGTTTCGAAGAAGAGCCGATGGGACACGAAATCGCGACACTCTACTCGATTTCGAGAAGACGAATCTCTCAAGAACAATACTGATAACAGAGGAGACGATTAAACTTCCTGCGATTAATCCCGCTACGAAATTTAGCTGGCGCGAAATTATCAGAAGGCTGTTTCCTCAGGATCGATGAACAACTTCGTGCTAGTTTGGAAGCGGATAAACCCCTGGCGAGCACCGGGTATCGATGGAAAGTTAACGAAACATCGCCGGGTATCGGTGTGAAATTTTTAAACTGGGAACCTTCGAAGATGTTTATGAAACTTCAAATTCAAATCGTTGCTTTCTCATCGTCCGAGAATAAAGAGGCAATGGATACTTTAATTGGTGAAATAAGAATAAGAGTTCAAGATGAACGTTATCCAGGCGGAAATCGAGCAATACGAAGGAACATTCCATTGGTGTTCGTAGGACAGGTGGTCTGTACCTCAGGCTGGAAAACACGCATAGGGGATAATCAGCATCGTGGTCGAGGCCACGATCCCCGATTCCCGTTAACCAGCTGCACCACCGATAATAGTTTTATATACCGGTTCCTCGATTAAATCATAGCCAGCGTAATGGAGGTCGTCGGGCTTCTCGTGTACGGGAGAGGGAAGTTGGCGTGCAATTACGTTTGTTTGCTCGGACGAGAGGAAGCAACCCTCCTCGAACTCGGAGCTGGTAATCCCCGAGCTCCATTAAGATTCCTAGGGACTAGGATCGACCTCTCGCTGGGATACGGTTATAACTTCGACCCTCTTCAACGTCTGACGCTCTCTTTTTTTTTTTTTATTCTTTCTCGTTGTTCTTTTTGGAGAACGTTGCTGCGTCCTCCAGTGATACTTTGTTAACTCGTGTGAATCGTTTGGCTCAGGGTGACGTTTTAGGATTTAATATTTTAGACCATCTTGACCCAGAAAAACTGTGTCCCTAGGGAAGATCGTTTGTCTTTTCTTTTATTTTTTTGGCTGGTTTCTCGTGTCTACTGTCTCGTTTGGGAAGACGAGTTAATTTATTCCAGTTTCAAGACGATAATAATTTTCTCCGGGGTTCCATAGAATATTAAGTGTTGTATCTTACAGAAAATGATAGCAATACGATAGGTATATAATAAAACGTAGTAGAAGACTCATCAACAGTACCGTGTGAGTTTTCCTCCGTCGATTAAAGAAAATTCAGGAAGCGAATAAAACCGACGTTCTTGCATTATTAATTGTACGAGTGATCCCGCGAACAGGGAACTGATTGTTCTGTGATCGACGCAACTGGCCTACAAACGGCCATTGTTTTTCCCTACGTAATCGACAAATCGTTCGGCTTCGTGCTGCATAATTCAACAGGACGGTTAGATTTATTCGTTAGAAGATCGCGATGGAAGCTCGCGGACAATTAACGATCATTACGATTCCGGTGGGTTGTAAATAGCGATGGCGAAACGCTAGCCAAGCCACGTATCGATTTTATCATCTTATTTCAGCCAGATAGGAAGTCAGGTAGCTCTGTACAATAAGCCATAACGTTTTCTAGTTAACCCGGCCCATTCAGAGATAACCGGTTGTCCAACGGGGACCTCGTGCACTAGGTAGCTAGCATAACGAACCAAGATAAGACATCGTTGATCTTTGAACCTTCTATTCTCTCATATTTTCCTTCCCCTTTCTCTCTGTTGATTAATCCATTATGAAAAATTGTCACTCGAAGCTGTACTATTTTTTCCATAGTTTCATAGCAGATCTTCTATTTATTAATAATACCATCGGTCAGGGAATATGTACTTTCAATGAAATAACCATCGGATTCGTTTCTTATTCACGCAACGTTCTGAAAATCTATGCTCGAGCATCGAAGCGTAACGCGATCGAGCAGTTTTATATAGGTTCGAGTCTTAAGTCCGTTTTTCTTGGGTCACGCTTCGAAGAGTTCGCGTGTTCGTTCGTTAGAGAGATCGATCAGCAATGGATCATCAAGATGAACGTGTGTGTTTCACGGATCAAGGGAAAAGGCAATTTCTTTCCTCGATCGCCACTTAATACGTCGATAGTCTAATAGCACGGCCTACTGTCGGTAGACCTTTGCACCTTCGTCTTCATTATCCGTCAACCACGCCTTGGTCATTCCAGGAGATCGTTGATCTTTGCTAAGGCCACGGACGATTGTATCTCCTCGTTGCTTGGTTAGCTAACTGTATTTAATGCAACCGCGTACAAGGTACGCCATACATATTCCAAGAAATTTACTAGTTAGAGGAGTTTCATTTGTTGCGACCTCAACGCGGAGGTGAATGCGATTATTAAAGGCTCGATGATGTCTTCTTCAGACATTTAGAGAATTTAATTTTAGACCCGTGGAGAGTCCCATCTGTTGTAATGAATTATAAAATTTTATTTTCTGATCAATATTTCCCTCGCGTTCAACGTAATAATTTCATTTCAGAAATACAAAGATAATTTCTCGCGTAGTGGGAGTGGAACGTGTACAAAAGCAGCCGGATACGTGAACAGATTTGATGAAAGAATGGACGGTAATTAAAACGGCGATCAAATCTTCGATATTTCAATCGAAAAAGGAAAATCGAATCCAGCGTCGTTCCCATTACAATCTACAGCTCGTCGAAAGGAACAAACGTATTACAGAGTGGAACGAGATATCGAAAAAAGCGAGAATGAAAGCAATAAACCATCGAACATGACCGATCGCCGATTACATCGGGCGACGAAGAAGGAGACAACGATCCCCGTTCTTTGGGTGAGCATCTTCTTCGACGAGGTTTCAATTACACGAACGGGGGGGGGGGGGGGGGGGGGGAGGGGGAAATTAGAGAGGACGCAGTTGCACGCTTTTCATCCAGCCGTCCAAGAGCCGGACAAGAAGGACGAGCTGAAAGCTGAGAGAAGTTTCAGCTTTGCGTGTTGTCGCCGCGCGAGCAAAGTTTTGACGGCTGCTGTCTCAGAGCCAGGGAATTAATGAGATTCCCTTCTCCTCCGTCGTGTCGCCGGAAAAATATTCTCGACTGCATTCTAGCCGTCCTCTCTTATCGAATCCCTTGAGTCCAGCGAGGAAAACTTGCGTCGCGTCGCAGCTGACTCAAGTGCCACGCTCCCGTGGATTACGCGGCAATTTTAAACTTATTTCGACGCGGGATTTATGTTTGTCTGGAAAACAACTGGCTTGTTGTTGTTGTTGTTCTTGTTGGATACTTCTTCCTTCTCGTTTCGTTCTTTGCTCTTTCATCGATTTCCCTTCGCCACCTTCTACGTTTTCATTCCAGGGGTAAACTTCTTACATATTTTATATTCTGCATCGATGCGAGCCGCGGTCCCGTTGCCTTCTCCCGGCTTCTTTCTGGGATTAACCGGGCATTAGTGTCGTCTCGCCAGAATTTTCTGATTTATCGTCTCCATACTTCTTTTCCTTTAGCCACGTAGCTTCGTAGAGAAGAGAGACGGGACGAGAATTCACTGGTAAATTCGTTACGGCTTTCGGTTCCAAGGGAAGTTTCGCAGCTACGTCGATCATCCAACGGTTCATTGGATTACGTGCTTTATTTTGAAACGTTCTTTGTACCTTTTATCGGCAAAGACGGTGCAACGAAACGCTGCCTCGAAAAGAAGCGCAACAATCGCGGAAATGACGAGAGAACGTTAACGGCGAAGCTTGGTAAATCAGAAATCAATTTTCAGACAGGATTCTCGCTCCTTTGAAGGAAAAACAGGCGGAAAATTGATGATCGTGGAACGAAGTTTTCTCGTTGAACGTTTAAAAAGAGAGAGTAGGTACATGAAATGAGGTGTTGTAACTTGGATTCTATAAAACGGTATAAAGTATTAGAACTATTATTGGAAAAAACGTTAATTGTTTCAACTTTCTGTAAAAAGCAGTTACTTTTAAAAAAAAAATAAAAATAACCATCGATCGCTCTGGTAAATCGCACTTTTACCCCGTCCAGCATTTTTTCACGCGCGAAACCACCAAGAATTCGAGGATAAGGGTGGACACGCTCACAGTCGAACAGCTAGCGCACACAAACCAGCGATGGAATTAGTCGGTGGTCGATTCATGAAGAGCTATTTTCGGTATTTCTAATTCCGGCTGATCGGGGAGAGCCAGAGAGAAGTTCGCTGTAGGAGAGAACTTTTAAATTGGAGTTTTGACTGGACGCATTGAGACGGACTTAATGTGATTTCGAATTGGCCGGAGGCGCGCGTAGAAGGGGCGAGGAATCGAACGGGTGGAAGAGGGTGAATTCGACATCCGCCGACGCTGATGCCAGGGTTGCGAGAGTAGTCCGACGTTCCACCACCCGTCCATACCCTTTCTCGATCCTCCTCGTTCTCTTTCTGATCGCTTCCCCGTCCCCTGTTCGTCTTCCTCCTCCAGGCAAAAACGAGGAATCCGTTGAATGAGACCGATTGACTTCACCGCCCCGACAAAAGGTCCGTCGAATCGCGTCGGGGAAATTCAGCCACCACGTTTTTCCTGCCCTTCGAGCTGAAGGGTGACGCGGATCCCTACAGGAATGCCGAGGGTGTGCGCCCAGAGGAACGCGAATGTGCCCTGACGTCCTAGACGCGTCTTTGCGAATGCGAAGAAGACACGAGTTTCCTTTGCTTCTTACTCTATTCGTTGCATTCAATCCTGTAGTCATTTCTTAACCCTTTGCGATCGATAGAAATCTCATTAAACAGGAATTGTAATAATATTTTCAAGCAACAAGTAATTTTATAAGCTAACGTAATGTACACACGTTTCTGTATCGAGAAGGATTAATTGCATAGATCTTCGTTAATTAAATGATAATCAAGTTCCATGATTGAATCGAGTCATTCTCGGTAATTAGCAGAAAGATTATCGAACGACCGATTACAAAGCGATTACAGTGCGAATCTCGTTAAAATCAGTTATTAGACAATCAGATAATTTGCCCGTGTTTTTAACGTTAATCGCGTGAATTGCGGAGGAAAAGCAATTTTAGCAACGAAAATAATTTCCCGGTCAGTTCGAGAGGTATTGAACCACCGGCGCTCGAGAACATCCCATCACCGTGCACACCTTTTGCGATCACGAAACAATGGGGTCTAATCTCGTTGCGACTGCACCATGCGTGGTTCTACCTGTTTCGCAGAGATAACGCACTTTTTCCGACAGCGGGTCGTAATTAACGGACGATTTCGGATTGAAATAGTGGGCAGGGAGCACACATACCGGGTGTGTCATGTCAATTGTTGCATTTATGAATTGAAACTCTGCGATTCTCTCATTACATAACTCCCAATTAATTTTAATAATATTGGGAAATTATATAAACAGTTGGTCACTTCCGTTCACCGATATTTATTTGGTTATAATCGTAAATTGGTATCTTCTAAAGTAATTCTACGATAAAACAGTGTTTAAACAGCACTTTTGCATGGTGATTCTGTTCATCCTGAAAGCCCTGTACAACCACCACCAGTATTAACCCCAGCCCCCTCTGGTCTAGCAATTAACCCAAGTGCGGGATTCGCAAAAACGGATTTCCCGAAAGCGTGGCGTTAAATTAACGTTTGCCGGCTCTGATTGTCGGACTGTGGCGTCGCTCGAGCGGAAATCGCAGCTCGAAAGGATCGATTAAACGACCGCTCGTTGATAATGTCCACCGTCTCGATTTTGATTATTCTTATAACGTAGCCATTCCATGCGATTCGATCTAATCAGCTGTCCTTATCCCTACGTACATTGAAAAATTACTAATTTTCAAATTGCAATTGACATTTGATCCCGTAAATCAAGATATCTCTTGATTCTTCAGGTAAATAATCTAAGTGACATTTATTCGATCGCACCCCTAATCAGGATGATTTATTCACGTGGATATCACTGATAAAAGAGAAGGCTCGTAATACCCTCAATGAAGAAGCATGCATAGTCAGATAAGAGAACACTCCGACGAAACTTGGATTTCGTTTCGATCTACACCGATTCGTACGAGGGTGAATGTTGCTTGTATGGTGGACATTCGCGAACACAAGGATCCACCGCGCACGTGTACCAACGCAGATAGAAAAAAAAAGCGAAGGGCGTCCTACTATAATGGTTGATTCGATAACGAGCTCTTTCTCCGAATGCGGAGTGGTTGCGTCCGAATTGGTCGGATTTGTTTCGGAATGGGACCGGTCTCGAGAGTCGAGCCGAATAAAAAAATATCGAGGGTGGGTCGAAACAGAGGGTCGAACGAAGAAAGAGAAGGATTTGGTATCGCGCGACCGTACAAAGAAAGAGAAACGCAGTCGTCGTTCGAATACTATAGTCGATGCAAAAATAAATCCTTTTTATTCAAGTGTCCCTTTCACCCTCTCTCGTCTCTTCTAAGCCATTTCCTGTACGTTGGTTGCAGTCGCGATCATCGCTCGAAATCAAACCCGCCAAGGGCTAATCGAATTTAATATCATTTGATATGCGTTACTTTCATCAAACCACCCTGGAATCGTGTAGATCCTCTAAGACACGTATTAATAAAATTGCTTCCCTTTGATGGAGATTTTCTATTTTACGTATCAACGTACGCAAAGTATGCTACACGATTTTCTTATTCCGCGAACGAGCTCGATCTTGGCACAAACATGCTGCAGCATTCAAGATCGTGCAAGCGATTCTGTGATTCTTGAATTCAAACGAACTCCGCGTTTCATCGACCGCGACTCGTTAAGATTCATCGACGATGACTCGTACCGATTCGTCCGTCAGATCGCATCGATTGCTCGCGCTATTTCTAGACGTTGTTCGTTCAAGATTACAAAGTAACAAAAGCGAAAATGTTGCGGGGAAGAAAATCGTGCCGTGGCTACGAATCGTACATCGAGCAAGCTACGATCAATTGTTCGAGTTCGATACTCGTTCTATTGGACCATCGTTGTGGCACGTTCGTTGCTCTCAAGGATACTGCAGATGATCAATGTGGGTCGATCCGGCATCAGGATCGCCATGACCCGGCTCGCCGCAGCGATTCTTTTTCTATGAACGACTGCTCGAACGACGTGTCTGCGTACAAATTGCGAATCTCCCTACAATACGTGGCGCCCGCTATTTCTTCCTGGTAGATTTGCATGAACTGGAACGTTGCCGTTCCAGAGATCGCCTCGCGATGATTGTTTAGCGTGACTCGAGGGATGATTTATCGGTGGCTGTGAAAATACTTTTCCACAGATGGTTGATTCATTTCTACGAGAAATCGGGACACGGATTATTCCCTTAGCTATCGATTCTTATTTCGTCAGTGTAGAAAAGACGACCTAGAATTTACGATTTATAATTCAAAAATCTTGAACCTTTAACTTAAATACAAGATCATCGACAAGACAAGAGCGAATTCACGATTTCCGTTGGACAGGAACGAGCATCGAACGCGTCGAACGAGCCGGGAGTGAAATACTGCGGTCGAAGGAGGGCAATTTTTACTCGAGACAGTGCCAGTTTTATCTGGCAAATTTACGAGGACGAACAGACCCGGGGTTCCATGAATTCCCAGCTGGACTGGGGATAAATCCGCATCAGGGATGCGAGCGTCGGCCAGGCTGTTAGGGGAACGGTATCGTGGACGCGAAAACCGTCGCGCGACCATCTTTATTCTTTCACGCGGCTCGTTAATACTCGTGAGTGTTCCAGCCGAAACGCATTAATGTTGAACGACAAGTACTACACATATGCGTTAGATTATTATTCGACGAACAGCAACAACAAAAATTCAAGACAAATGCAACGACGCGAGATGCACACGCGTCGGACGCTCGTAACGCAGCGTCGTTATCGTTACACCAGTTACGCGTACGTTGCACGCTCGGAGCGTAACGACGGATTTTTATGGGTGCACGTGTGCGCCGACGTGTTACGAAACAACGTGTCCTCGTCCAAAGGCGAGGAAAATCTGTTGGGAATTGCGCAGCCAATAGTCAATCGTTTAACGAGTCTGGCTTGCACGTGTGATTGTTAATCAATTTTAAATGACGCGAAAAATCAGAGCGAACATGTGGGTTTGTGATTGGGGATTGAGGAGTTAAGGTATCAAGAATTAAGTTTTATGATAACTTAGATATTGTAGGACAGAAAAGAAAAAGGGGTTTCGTCTCGGGATCGTGTCTGTCAGACTCGTCAGTGGGCCTGACAACAGACGATCCCTGTCCCAGACACCTATCATACCGTAATTCGGAACTTTCATGTATTCGAACTGCACCGCTTGCGAGAAAAGCTCGCGAAACCGACCATCTTGCCGCCACCTAGCGGTCCCCGTCCGAACTAAAGGCGTTCGGGGAGACGAAACCCTCTCTCCCCCTCCACTAAACACCTACAATATATTTATTTTAATTACTACAATCCGATTACATTCCATCATCTGTGTAATAACCCTATGTACTCTGCGACCCCTGCAAATGCAAGACGATGTTATCCAGAAAGAAGCAACACGCGTGCACGTTCAATATCGAGCTGCATCCGGAACAGCCGGTCCTGCCCCTAGCTTCAGCATCTTGAGCATCCCATGATCACGAGGCATGTGCACAACGTGAACGCGTTTCATGGTGCATCGTAGCTCGTTGCACGTACGTGTACTATATGAACGCATAGCGGGAATCGCGCGCGTTCTGTAAGTAGCTCGATCCCCCGTCCGCGTTCCCTGCCATCGAGTATTTCGCATAGGTGTGCAGCCTGTGCTGATGTTCCCTGCACCCAGCCGCTCCCGTCCGTCCATAAAGTTCCAATGGAATTGGAATACAATGCAGGGTGACCGTTGCACACGAACAACTTCATTAAAACGTCCTACGAAACGCGCGACATCCCTGTCACGAAACTTTATCGGCTTCCACGTCGTGTGAATTTTGTTAATTTCACGAATTTTCCAAATTATACGCTCCAGTTTTCAAAATTGCGAACATTGAGCGGGAAGAGCGTTGGGTTTACTCGCTTCGAGATAAGGCACCTTTCTACAGGAAAATCTACTCAGTTTTGTATCTAGATGGAATCTAAAGATAACAGGTGACTTCGGTGCTTTCAAACTGTAAATATTAATCTTTTAGAGTCTTATTGTGTAGCAAAGAGCAAGCAATCGATGGTGTCTTCTTTCGTTTTAACGGAAGTTCACGGTTTTTCGATTTCGAAAAAGAATGTGTCTCGCTCGACAATTTTTCCGTCCTGCTCGCGTACACGCTAAGCCTGCGCTAAAGGCTATGAGTAAAAGTAACAAAGTTACTGTGAAGAGATAGGTCACGTCGAAAGTTCCAAAGGATTCGCGATGGAGGGTGGACTATACACTATACTCGATGCTTGTATACTCACCCCCTTCAGCCACGTTGGAAGAACATTTCCAGCCAACGTAAACGAGCAGAGAATCTTATCGGAGTTTGTTCTTCGCGATTTTCACCTCTCGCGCTGACTGCGGGACCAAACGTTGCAACGAATTACGACGCGATTTTCCGCTCTTCGTTCTCCCTCGTTCTTTGTCTCGAAACGGTGCTAGTCTGCTTTTAAAAATCCGCCGCTCCTCCAGTCTCTCGAGCGTGCTCGAGTTACGATCAAAGCACGAACGACGGTTTCTTTCACTGAGGATACACGGTGCGTGCTTTAACAAACGTTTCCTCGAAACAGTTTTTTCCGGCAAATTAATTTCAAAAAGATTTTAACCTCTTTGACGTAGCTTCTCATGTACCTTCGGAACATGTAATTCTTATCCGCAATTTCTTTCTATTAAAAGAAAATTTCATTTGCAATTTTCTTGACACCTTTTACCTCGTTCTTAATTTTGTCTTTCGGTCCAAAAGGGGGATGACGATGAAGAAGTAGAAGGAAATTCAAGGGTGCAGAACACCTGCTAGTGGTTTTTGTCGCTCCCTGCTGTCAGTCGACGACGATCAACCGACAACTTCGTAAATGATATTACCAGCCCCTTTTTCCTCGCGCATCTTACCCAACCTCCTATGTTTTCCTCCCTTTTCGTTTCCTCGGCCGTTTTTACGAACCGTTCGAAGGATCACCCTCGACATTTTTCTATGGTGACGCAGAATTTGGGTAATTCGGGGGTCCAGCTGGTCGATAATCGAATTCTTCGATTCTGATTGCGGGGAAAATGATCTTGAAGGTGTTATCGCCGATCGAAAACATTCGTCGCGGTTAAAGAACCGTGAAAAATCAAAGAATCCTGGGGAGAATAATGGCGGCTGATTGCGGCTGATCGAGCTGGAAGAGTGTCGGAAAGAATTCCAGAAAGTCGGTGGGGTGGAAAACGAAGGGCAGTAATGCGTCGTCGCGAGCAATCGTCCCGATTGAATGTGTTCGTTAAAAACGTACATCGAACGGATCTGAATGACCAATCAAACTTCGTGTCTGACCAATATTATCGAAGATGATTGTTGAAACCTCTTGAGCAATCGGGAAAGTACGCTTGAAAAATCCAAGTGCCAGTAGAAAAGAAATTTTCGCCTTTGTAATAAGGGTGCAATCAATTTTATAACGTTGCGATTTTCATAAGGTTCGTATGCAACTGGGCAAAGAATCTAGTCGGGATGTTTCAATTAACCGATGCCTTTACGACCTGGGACCATTTATCTTCATTTGGTATGGCGTAACGTGACCCCATCCCTTCGACGTGGTGCGATAGCAATCGCGCGATTAATCTAGCACACAAATCCACGGCAATTAAAACGCCGTGTCCGATAAAAGATTAATTCGCGGGCCGACTGGCCAAATCACTTGGCGATAGCAACACGCGGCTTGATATTAATACGCGGATGATAATTTACGGCGGGCAAACATCGATTCCGACATAGAAAAATCTTTCTCGCTGCTAATAACAGAATTGATTCTCTGCAACTTTATTTCCTGCATTTGACGTGAAATTTTCGCTGTTTAATGCGAACATCGCGCCAGTAACGACGTTCGTTGTGATCGTTCGTTGGGATGGCGAACGAAGCGAGCCCTGGGTTCTTTTCTCCACCCCCCCCCCCCCCCCTCCCTCTTTTTAACCCGAAGAATAAACGAATAAATCGGCGTTTCTTTATGCAAACTTGCGTTTAATTCGAGGGAGAAATAGAAAGGCATTAATTTCGCATGCAAATACCGGCGGCTGTGCCGTTTCGGCATTGCTGTGGGGTTGATGCCAAGGGAGAAGAAACTAGATCGAGCGAGACGGAAGCACGAAGACGAATGCGAATTAGAGAGAGATGAAAGAAGGGGTAACTCTGGGGAGGGAGAAAAACGTGAGAAGGAAAGCAAAGAGGGGAGGTGGAAATAAATAGAGCGAAAGTGGATGCACGACGGACGGGGGTTAACGGAATGGGAATAGAAGAAAGGTGTAAAACGGGGAAAACGAAGGGAATGAATGCGCGGAGAGGAAAAAGGGAGAAGGATTTTACGGGACGGACAGTGACAGATAGATAAGGGGGTTGTGGAACGAGGGTGGAAAGGGGGGGGGTTAAGAAACGTGGGGTGCATGGAGAGGAGAGGCTTTCCAGCCTGAGAGGAAGGGAAAGTAAAGTCGAGCTTCCAGTCAGGACTCGAAGTGGAGGCGGCTTTCACGGTATAATCAAGATGTTTGTTGACGTCGACGACGAGAGGGTGGTTGTTGGAGAAGGGGCGAATGAAATAAACGTAAGAACCGAAGCGGAGAGAGGAAGGGATGGAAAAGACACGGACGTAGGCAGAACCCATGGGGAAAATAAGTGTCGCGAGCTGGAACGGGGAAGGGGGTTGCGAATTGTGGGTGGTAACGAAACGGAAATGCGATTCGTAAGAAACACGAGTTTAGAACTTGAAACAGCTTGATAAAATAGCAGACACGAAGATACAGAGGGGCGACGAGATTGTGTAATTAAAATTAAACTCTTACAAAGTGTTCTAAATATAATGATGCACCCTCAGGGATAGATTAAGAAGAACACGTCAGTTCCGTTGATTAAACGAGTTAAAATAATTATTTGTCAATTACTCTCATTCTTCGTTTTAACTAACTTGAATATTTATATGTTTCAGGTAAGACGACTGAAATTTTGCGATTACTACCCTTAAGAAAATCAGAGGTGATCGTAAGTATCGCTTTGCTGTTAATTTTCAAACGATACGAATTCATTTCGATGAACTCGTCCGAAACCATCGGATCGAATGGTAAAAACAGAATAGAAGAATAGAGAAGGTTGGAACGTAGTTAATTAAAACGCGATCGTTCGTATTCGAGCCGCGTACCGGTGAAAACTTTCCAGCCGGCTCACGGGTGGCTCGCAAATCCTCGTGGCAGCCGCTGGAAGGAAGGCTTCACGGGGTCTTAAAGATGCCTCGTCGGAATAGAGGAGTGGTTTACGGTATTTTCAGTAAGCACCAGAGAGATGGTAGCTATCTCGTAGCGGTAGCGGTTTCTGTTCCGGAAGACGGTTTACGGCTCCGCCAGCTGGGAAGCTCTTTACGTGCCAAGTGTTGGATTCTGGCCGAGTGCGGAAGGGTATGATTTACGATCGACCGCTGTGGTTTCGATTAATTTCGCCGGAAGTAGGCAGCTTCTTCGACTTCAAGGTCGCTTTAGACTAGGAATAAGCGTTAGGAGAGTCTGTCAAAGTACTATGATACATTGTAATCCAAGCAAATTCGGACAATTGAATGAATTGTCGTTTTAAGGCGGCACATGAACTTTGCCTCCATTTCAAACAATGCGCGGCACAAAGAACGCTTCATCATTTTCATTGGCTTCGATATCGAACTGTTCTATAACCGGCTCGTAAAACATGCCTGGCTATTTATTTGTTTACAACCCGAGGCGCGGATTGAACGGCCAAGAGGTCGAGTCTCCTTGCAGCTCGTACGAAGTCGTTACCGATCTCATAAAAATCTGTTACCGTCGTTGCTCGACGATATTTCTGTCCTCCCTGGGATCCGGGTTCGTCGGCATAGATAGGGAACTTTGTGATCGAAAGATCAACTAACGCGATTCGTTCCCCTTAATAACGCCTCCATCCCCTAATCGTGAAAAAATCGTAATCCCTTGGAACGATAACTGCCATTGTCACGAGGGAATTCCACGCGAGATGACCTTCTCCGAATTTCACAGCTCATTATGTACCATAGGAATGCGGCAATATCTTCTCTCAGCTTCGCCAGTATTCCTTCTACCCTCTTACTTTCCCGCCGTCTCAGCCGCGGGATGTTCTTAAAAGAATTTGATATCGAATTCTTCTACCTTCGAGCGGGTTGCGCGTGGCGAGAGAGAGCCACAGGGAAAGGGGAGAAGAAACAGGGGTGAGACGAAGGAGAGTGCATTATCTGGAAGTTGAACGGAATTCAGCCGCACACCCCCCGTCGTGCCAACAGGGGGTTGCTTTCCACGACAAGAACTCCGGGTCCTGGACTCACGAAGGCTTACTATCGATAACGCGGAATTACGCCGGCGGATAATAACGTTTTATGCCGATTTTAATACGCGACCACGTTCCTCCTCGTTCAATCTACGAATCACCATCGACGAGTTTCGGGATTCCGGAATCCACGATTTCTCGATATCCCACCAGCTGTTCCATGGGCAAATCCTCTTTCACTTCTCCCGTCACCTTACCGTCATCGACTAATTCCTTCAATTCGATCTTCGACGCGTTAGACAATGTCCGGAGGGGATTATGGGAATTCGTGATAACGATTGTGCGTTGATATTTCTCAGTGATCAATTTAAGTAACATAAATGAGGATGAAATGGCAATGAATTATAAATGGATAGCTTTGTAATACGGAGACAAGGTTAAATAATTTTTCTATTGTCTTTTTTTCTCACATGTTACGACGTGTATCTGATCCTTTTTCTAGTATACAAGAATAGTAGCGAAATATCTGGAACAATCTTGATAAACTAGGTACACAAGGTTACAGCCTTACCCACGGATTTCTATCCTTTTAGTTCTTCTACTTTTTTTATCGTGTATGCAGCGATGCAAGAATCCCGTGCAATTAATATTTTTCCCAGCAATCGTTGTTCCAGGGTTTCTGAAAAATTGGAAGCTCTCGGTGATTGATCATCCAATTACGTAATTACACGATGGACGCTTGTCGTTAACCAAACTCGTCTTTCCTCCCTTCGCGAGCTAAGGGATGAAAGCTCGTTTTAATCTTGACGATCTTGAAGCCCATCGGATGGAATTATGGGGGAAACACTGGCGATACGGATAATTCATTTTAAATAATTAAAAAATGAAGAAAAATAGAATCACTAAGAAGACTCTAGAATTGTAAAACGCATCTCTCTTCTGGAGAACCAACGACTCGTCGAGTCGCGGTTTCCGCATCCGTTAAACTTTTCCCAGAACGACGAAAGTTTGAATCACAGTTAATCTCAGTCCGTGAAACGCGTGTCGTCGACGTTGTACTAGCTGGTCGTTTAATAGCGACGGTTAATTAAATTGAATAATTGCACGTAAATGTCTAGCCGAATCGGGAGTGGATGCTGCTTCGCCCTCGTGCTTTCCAACGTTTCCACGTTGCACGCCGCCGTTTTACGATCGGCCGCGATTCGTAGCCCCGTTAGACACGGAGTTGCGGTCAATCTCGATGGCAAACGAGCATCGGAATTACCTGAGACACGTACACCGTCATCGTAAAGCTGTTTATGGGACAAACGAGATTTCGTCGCGAGCAGGAAACTCTGCTTCTCTAACACCGTCACTTTGGTGTTTCCTCGAAGAATCGGCTGTTTGCCTGGGCTTCCTTTCTTTCTCAATTGTCTAACGGTAGAGTACACTAGCGCAAGTACACTAGTGTTATTCTATTCTACCCTATCAACTGTTAGCTTTAGTACTTTACCAACCGCTTGCTCAATCGTTTACGCAAGTACACATAGCGAACAGATTTACTCCACTAGCGCTAGCATTATCCTATCATTTACTCTATCTGTGTAATTTAGGCTTACGTACTTTATTATTCCATTTTTGCTATAACCGTTGGAATAAAAAGTGAAAAGAAATCCAGGATAGAGGGGTTGAATAAAAGCGAACGATACAAGCGGATTAACACGAGTTGATCGCACGTGAACGCAAGGTAACGCGACAGTGGGCGCTTGTGTTATAATGAAGTTTCGTAATTAAGCAAGTAGATTAAAGGACAGCTTTGGTAACGAACGCGGGAGGATAGAGTATTGCTAATATTCTACATCATTAACTGCTCATCAAATTGCGTGCCTACGTTAAATTATACCGTTACATCGGTTGACTGTCGGCCATCAGCGTCGATGCAGCATCATTTAAGCGTGCACCTTTTAATCAAATATCCCCCGTTTATTAATCCAACAGACGACACGGGAGCCCGTTCTACGGGATCGATTTTGATGCTCGTCGAAATTAGAATCGCGTGGAGAAATTAATCTAATAACCAGCACGTTTCGAGCGAGCCAAGAACGTCGTAGTCGTCATTGTCGATTTGCAAACGCTCGTAATTAGTCGGTTACGTCTTGCTCGTTCCTCGCCGCTCTCGTCGACAGACGTTTCATTTCCTCGAGCAATGAAATTATCCGGTAATGAATTTAACTTCCTGTCGACCGACTTACGATCTCGCCGCTTCTCGTTCCCGCCACCGTTTTGATGTCTGCTCGCTCGCCGATACAGCCTCGCGTTCGCGTCTTCCGATTGCATTTAACGTATCGCCAAGAATTACACTGATATTAAAAGTATACGATACTTTATGTTAAACTTTAAAGTGTCTCAAAATGGCAGTCATTAGCGAAACTTTCGATTCGCGACGAAATCTCTTTTTCTGACGTTCGAACTAATCGAAACGCTGATGGTTGGAAAATGGTTTCAGCGGTGTTCCGTGTATGCAAACACTCGGTTGTTGAGCCACACCGGATCCGTAGATAAATATTTCATGGAAAAGAAGAGCAAACACGTACGCAATTAATGCTTTCATCCGACTATTCGTGTTTCGTTGCAGCGTGTGTAAGAGAGCTTTGACAAATCGTTCCTGGCATTTACTTTTCTCGCTTTGTTCCAATCTTTTCTTTTTCTTCCAACGATTAATGCCGAGCAGAAAATCTCGTATCATTTTATAACAATTTCACAGTGATCTACAGTTCAAACAATAGGTACGTACTCTTGTAGATTGCGAATGAACTTTCGCTCGAAATAACTTTATTGCAGCTGTAAACGTGAGATGATAAGCGAAATTGCAGTTGCAGGTGAAAAATGATGCTAACCGATCGTCAAGAAGGTAATGCAACGAGTTGTAATCACGGCAGCATAATTTTCACGCGTTGGAAACGCTTCTACTCCATCGCCTTGGGGAATAACGATCAAACACAGCTCGAATGCTGTTCTTTTTTTATTACCTAATATTCAGTTATACATCAGATAACGGTCAGATAACGCAGTGATTACGAGAGAGAATTAAAGTGCTCGTTTTATGGTTCGCGAGCGAGGAACTCGGCAAGTAAGAACGATACAATTTGACGCCGGCAATTAATTCGCGTTCCAGGAACGCCTTAGCTGGATGAAACGACTTCCTCGTATTGGTGTAACGCGCAACAAGTGAACAGGAGATTCCACGGTGCACGAGTGACACTTTACCGGTGCATGCGTGTACATCGTCTCGTCTTTACTTTTATTTAAAGGAATTGCAGCTTGGGAGAAGCATCGAAGTTTCTGTTCGTTCGAGACAGTCTCTCTCGAACCGGTCCCTCGTGGTCGTGACGTAAATTTCAACAGAATTCTGGTAATTTCGTGAATCTCTCCATGTAAATTCGACTGGAAAGAGGAGCACAAGCGAGCAATTTAAGGACGAAAATCACTGGGAGATAGAGAATTGCTGTTTCGCGACAATCTTCACGATTCTCATAAAATTCAATTACCCTTTCTTTATCGAAGAATGCTTCGCGAGAACAGATTTGATAATCATTTCTTCCAAACTGATAGTGAAATGTAATATTATCACAATAACTCTTTGGTCGAACATCTCGAAAGAGAGGGAAGATTGCGAAAGGGTCCATTTTCTATCGAAAGACGTTGAAATCGTCCTGTACGAAAGGTCCCAGGTGTTCCATACGAGACACGCAAACTAAAGGCCGTTCGAAAGAAATTACCTTTATCCCGACAACACGTCCCGTCTCTCGCCACCGTTGGACTCGTTCCTAACGAAATTTATAGACTCGGTCGGTGACCACGATTGGAAGAACGGATTCGATTGCCTGCGAGGGGTAAACGTTTTCGAACATCCGCCCAGAGGGACAGGTGTTCCTTATTCCAACAAAGATGCGTGGTAAGGTGGTCGATCGTGTTCAGCTGAGATTAGACAATTCGATTTGGCAGCTGCTTCTCGAAGACAATCACGGTATTTCATCGCTTACATTATTTTCCGACAATTTTCAATAACAATTCAAATATAGTTGTACCACGTTTCGTGGCGGTCGCGAAGAATCATCCCCTGTACGTCGGCCTCTTACCAGAGAGCAGAGGTTTACGCATGACTGGAGACGCACGGACCGGAAACCGGAGGCTGTAGACTGGAGCAAACACGCGGGAACACACTTATGTGGACGTATAAATACGCGAGGGTGGATGCGTGTCGGGGGAGGGATCGCGCGAGCGCACGTCAAACGTAATCTGGTGTGTGTTGGCGGTCGTAAGGGGTTGTGTCGTAGCTCGTAGAGGGTTGGAAAGGGGACGGGAACGAGGCAGGGAGGGACATCAAAGCGAGATTGGCCGTGTAAACCTTCGAGCAACAAAGTCGATTCTCCCTCCCTCTCGCTTCTGTTACCTCCGCCTTGTCCGCAGTTCCACGCTGTTTGCGTGCCTCGCGTCGCGTCGTCTGCGTCTAAAACCTGTTCGGAATGAAAACCAGGAAGCGGCAAGGACCTATCCGGGAACTCCCTTAAAGGGTCCTTGGGAACGACTGCCTGTACGCGTTGCCAATAAAATTTCCAGACTCTGCTCGAGTTTTGAAAGCAGCCTATTCACTGAACGGAGACATCGTCTTTGCCGACAGATCGAAGAATTACGCGGAAGATTGAACGTGTTCTCGAGTGTTTGATAAAACGCTTTGACAGAAATCACTTTTCACTTGTACGTAGGAAATTTGTACGTACCAGTATCGTACGATCAAGTATCATGCAACATATGACGCCGACGGTGATCTGTTTTCGGTCGGGATATCCTATTGAAAGGGTTAACTGACGAAGCGTTAGAAGTAGTTGGCCTCAGAGTGGCGGCCTAAGCGGTAGGAATCGATCCAGCTTTACCTCACGGCACGACGTGCCGTATAGCGGTTGAATTATGCATCGGCTGTCGAAGAGGAACAAAGAGGGTGAAGGGAAAACGAAGACGAAGGGGAAATAGACGAGTACGTGAGCTAATCGAGTCGTTAACGAGGCAATGTCAAGAGAGAAAGAGAGAGGTAGAAGGGTAGCGAGGCTGAAAGGTTGAAAGTTGAATTTATCGTTCAACTTTTTCACGGGGAATAAATTACGCGGGAAAAAATGGAGCAAGCGCGTCCGGTCGTGGCCGGGAAACGCGGCTAGCAGAAACAGAGAGAAAGAAGCGCGACGCTGCTCGGAAATAAAAGGTAACGCTAGGAACTCGTATAAATAACGGGGTCGCGTGCGACTTCTCGCGCAACACTCGTTAATTCGTTATCCACTAGGTGGAAAAACTAGCTGTTTTTCCTTTTTTCCCTTTTCTTTTTTTACTTTGTTCTACTTGCGTATTTGAATCTCGTCCGGTGGTACACACCGTATGCCATTCATTTTAAAGAATGAATTAATAGTTTCTCAACGTCTACAGCTCTTTTATTCTTGTCCATTTTCGGGACGGTGAGGATGGGAAAAAGGTTGGACCTTCCGTCGAAGGGTTTACCAAGGTCTATCCGATCCCATGCCTTCGATCGATTCGTTACGTAATATCGAATTATATCACGCTTGATGGGGGTCAAAGAAGAGAATCCTTTCGAGGGAAGATGATTGCGTTGTTGTATCACTGTGGGAAGAGCGATTTGTAGAGAATAGATGTACCATTTGTTCTGTCTTGCATCAGAGCCTTTCCCTTCCCTTCTCGCCTTTACGTTCATTTATCTCTATCTAAATTTTCCTTCGTCCAAAGACGGAAAGTCAACGAAATTAAATCAGGATAATTTCCTATAATTAACCATTAGAATTTTACGCTGCGCGAAGCGTGTTGATGAAACATCGTCTGAAAGTAAAACATCAGGAGAGATCATTATTTGTCGTTTGATGCGAATCCTCCGATAATCTGTCGTCTCGCGAGTTTCCAGTACTCGAGCCGTGGAGGTAACCGATTTTGGCTATTATCCGCAGAAACGCGATCTTGCGCCGACGTAAGAAAACATAACTTTCCTTTTCAAGAGGCAGCCGGGAATTCCATTGTGTTGCAAGGAGGGTCGGAGTCGCGAAGTCGAGCCCGGGCCATTGTGTGCCTTGTGGCTTGTGGTGCCGTGTTGAATTCTACCTGGCCCCCATTATATCGGCGCTGAAAGTGGCGCGGCTGACGAGGCTTGTGCACGTGCGTGGCCGCTCGCCGATTCAAGAGGCTCGGCCAGGACAATGAACGAGCGTGCATCGAGGATGGAAAGTCTTTGGTTACAAGGGACTCGAGGAATAACCGCTCGAATCAATGTGCAGTCAAATCTACTGGGTGGTAAAAAAGGAAGATTCAAAGCTTCGAAAATTACATTCGGTGTACACGTAAGAGCTGGATTTGTAAAATACATCCAACGTTCCTTTAACGTTACTGAACACCCGATCCATCCTTTCTAGATGGTTGCGATATAGCCAGGTCGTATTGTAGTCTGCGGTTTCGGCTCCGATAGACGTCAGCAACTTTCACGTGCTTCCCCATAAATGGCGAGCTCGGGTTGAAAGTGAACGGACGGTGTTACGACGCGTTGTTTCATCGGTTACAAAGTTGCAAGAACTTTACAAAGAAGGAAAAGAAGTGAATAGCTTCGATCGATTAATCGTGCATTGTAGTCTCCTCTCTAACGACGACGTTAGAAAAGAAATTCTAGAGCAGGAATAAATCGTAAATCTGTCATGTCGCGTACGCGAAACGGCTTCTCCTGGCACAAGCTGGAGTGCCAGTTGTCCGTTACACGCGTGCTTCCGGTAAATGGAGCACCGGAACCGTGCAGAAAGCGGAGCGCGCGTCTCACGATGCGCCGCACCGTCGTCGCCTTGGTCGTTGTGCTTGTCGTCGTCGTCGAGCAAGTCGACCGGCTTAAAATTATAGCCTCCGGCTTCGTCGACGAACATAGTAGCTAACCCGAAGTTTTCCCTAGGTTCCCGCGTCGTGATTTACGCGTTCCTGCATCCGCGGATGGTTTCGTCCTCTATAGCACTGTTTCAGAGAACGGGTACATCGAAATCTTTGGCTAGCATGTATGGAAGTAAGTCGCGTTCTGTCGGTCCGATCGGAAGTGCCAGAAGCGATCCCCGCGAAGATTTCCGGCGTAATTAGATTTTCCTTGTTATTTGATAACATCTGCGAAAGCTGCTAGCGTTAAAAAAAAATAGTCAGGGGTGGGACTCCCGACGGTCTTATCTTAATTCAAATCGGAATTGAAATTCGCACTCGAACTTGTGTTATCCCCGGCGTCAGCCAGATTTCGCGTCACCCAGGGCTGCTCTTGTCGTCAGCGTTTACTTAATTGGATGGAAGGATCACAGAAATCTAGCTGGTCGGTTCTTGTGTCGGGTAACGAGCGGCAAAGATCGCGATATCATCGATGGTTCACGTACAATCGATTTGTTCCTCGCCACGGCGAGCATTCGCCGGGCGTCCCGCTCTAACGGCCGCCCCAGCGCGTGCTCTTATGAATGATAAACCCGACCTGAAGAGAGGGAAGCATTTTAGAAGCAGGAAGCGAATATCCTTGCGTGAGAGGGCCAACGAAGGAGGTTTCCAGCCACCTACACCATCGTCAATCATCTTGCTTCAGACAGCGATAATGCGAGATAATGTGGAAATGCTGAGTGCAGTTGGTTATCCAACCAGTCACGTCGGTTCACTGCATTATCTGTGTGCACTTCGCTTGATACGTTTGTTCGCGTGCTTTTATGTTCCAAGAAAGATGTGACTCGTGTCAGTTTTTTCTTTCGAATTCAAGGTGTCTACGTTCCTAAAACATTCCTCGCCATCCCATGAATAATTTATTATGTATATTCTAAAAATGTTTAAGAAGTCGTGTTGGTCGTTATATCGGTGTTAACGCTTGTTCGAAGCAATATCGCATTAGGTGAATGAAAAATGAGAGATGCCTTTCTCGTGTTCATTATCGAAATTTCACGCTATTCCGTGGTCAGGTTGTCAAATTTTTCACGGCACGTTTCCAAGTGGTCGAGCCAATATACCAGCAATGTAAAACGCAGGTAGCTAGGCTGGTTCGATGGTTAGCGGAGAAGTTTCGGAACAGCTCGTTACATGCGGCGCGTGTTCTCGAATAGGATGTCACGTCACGCTGGAACGTGCAGTGCAGTCGCTCTGCTCCCTCGTTTCTGCATCCGCTCTCTCCTCGTTCTCTCTCTCCGTCCCTCTATCGTTCTTTCGTCGGTGTTTACCCATCCCTCTCGTGACTCGTACAGTCGTACGAGCGTGAACCGTACGCGAAACGTACGTTCCCATACGTCCCGCGTACCTCTCTCGCCACTCCTGCTTCCGTATGACATCCATAATGTCTATCTATTCAGTCGACCGAGCGCTGCCTCTGACAGCGTATGAATTCCAACTTGAATATGTATTGTCGGCAGCAAATTAATATATACAGCCGCGAGACTCGCGCCGGCCCTCTTTGTCCCTACTCCGCCACTTTTCCTCTTCGTCCTTCGATATCATCCTAGTCGTACCAGCCTCTGAATGGAATTTCATCGTCTCCGCTAAGGGTTGCGTCGACACCAACTTTCCGACTTTAGCCACATTTTAAATTCATTTATTTGAAAGTTGGACCGTAAACTTCATTGGTGGATGGATAACATCGTTAAATTAGCTCGGTTCCATCAGACACGCGGAAGAGACTTCGGATAATTGTACGAGTAACGAGAAACGAGTCGTGGATAGGCCAGCGCCGGCCAGGGCAGACGAAAAAGAGAATATTGAAAGAATCTTTGGTGAATGTAGAAGGCATGAAAGAAGCAGAACCAATCGTCGGTCGGTGGCATTATAGTTCGTCAGGTAAGCCGCCTTTCGACACGCCTCATTACGCAGATTTACGTCGAGCAAGCGAGTAAGTCAGTCAGCGAAAAGTCGGTAGTGGTGTGCTCGCGTAAGCGCCGATTCGCGGGGATGAAGAAAAAAGCCAGGAAGAGGATAATGAGAGAAAAAGGAGCCGGGTAACGGAGAAGAGCACGAAGGAAGAAATCGCGTTTTCAATGGTGTTCTTTTTTCAAGGGTAGGCGGACGAAGAGGAAAGATGACCAGCAAAGGTTCTTGTATCTGCTCCGTTTCGCTTGCTCTCGGAAATTTCCGATGCTTCGCGATCAACCACCGGTCGCAATTTACACGACCACCTTCCCTCTTGCTTCCCTTCTCATATCATATCTCTTCGCCACGGCAGATGATGTTGGTCGTCTCGGGTTTCCTTGTTCTTTAGCCTCTCGCTACGATCTCGTTCTCTTCCGTTTACTCTTCGCCGGTCCTCAGTGTCGCGCGTAAACCAATTAGGTTTACGATAGACCTTCGTTTACGCGACGTTGGTCCACGATTTATTACGCAATTTGTATCGTGCCCGTAAATGCAGATAAGTTTGATATCTGCCTGAATCTTGGTAAATATTGCACCAGACACCCGAGGACCTGTCCGTTTGAACAAGGCTGGATCCACACTATTTGCCTGCCCACGGCCCGCTCGCAGTCCGCTTTCGGCCCGGTAAAATCTTACGGTATCCATACTGTTATACCACTTTGGACCCGTTCTTGGTTTGCTTTTGTTTTGCCACATTTCGAGCACTCTTCAGTCTGGAATCGTTCGTGCTCCAAGTCGGGTAAAATTAAAATATAAATGTAAAACAATGTCATTTAATTTATCGATTAAAGAATTAGCTATCATAGCTGTTTTTTTAGATAAAGATAAAAAAACATACAAAATCGAAAGAAAACAAATAAAAAAATGTAGGTGCATCCAAGTTTAATGATGAGACAAAGTGAAGGCGAATATTATACGATGTATCGTCATCTAATGAAAAATGAAGAAATATTTATAAAGTATTAAATTTTATATACACACATTTCAATCAAGTTGAATCATGCTTCAGAAAAATATTCCTCACGATTGATCGAGATCGGATCGCGATCGGATCGAAGCTGGAGCGTTACGCGTAGTACAAATATGCTCATGCATTTACATTGTATTATACACCTATCCCCCGATTAACACGGTACTTTATTTACACGATTTCGCTTTTACACGGTTCTTCAAATAACGGATTAAAAGAAAAAGCTGGTAAAAGTGAACATTTTGGCTGCATACATATTTCTACTGTTATTTTTTAATTACGTTAGTTCGGCAATACTGGCGCACATATTTCCAGTCATTTTTTAACTCCATTCTTTTGGTAACACTGGTAATTAAATCTGAAAAATGGGGGCTCCCCATTTTGCTATATGTAAAATTAATTAGAAGCTTATACCTTTATATATTTGTCATTTTATGAATGGACTGTTATTTACATCTTTCTCAATATATATTAATTTTATTTTACGTTGAAATAAATAAATTATGCACATTTTAGTTTGTTTTCGACTTACACGATTTTACGTATCAAAATCCACGGTTTTCAGAGGAATTTATCTTCCGTGTAAATCAGGGGATAGGTGTATTTTACTGGATCGAGAGGACCATGAGCCGACCGATAGTGTGGATCCGGCCTAAGGCTTCCAAACGCGATCTTCTTTTCATTGAATTCTTCTTCTTGTTCGCTACATCGTAGAGGTGGACATAGTCGTAGAATCTTCGCAAAAATGGCTACGTCGTTGCTTTGAATTTCGACGAGGAAAACGTCTTGGAAGGTAAGGGAGCGTGGCAAATAGGTAGATGGGGTAAAGAAGGGATGGTAGGAGGGCAAGTTACCGCAGAAGAATCTCAAGGAATGTGAGAGCGATCTCGAGGAGGTAGAACTACGACGGTTTCAATGCCGACGACGAGTTTTTGCTCGATTTGCTGGAGTAGAGTGGAGAAGATTGCGAGCCAGGGTGGTAGGTAAGTGTGCCTTGGAGAACGAGCAGGAAACGAAGAGAAGAGAAGGCTCGTTCGAATAGCTCGTACGTAGGTGGGTACTGAGTGTACATACGATAAGAGCAGACTGCCGACGAAAAATCTTTTTGATCTCGAGTGTACCAACGAAAGCCAGTTAGTTTGCGGTTGGTTCTTCCGAGAATTTGAACCCTATGATCCTTGGCACTGATCCCTCTCGTGTGCCCGAATCTTCGAAGGGGGCTGATGCCGAGCTTTGAACGCTGCTCCTGGAACGGGGGAAAGACGAGACAATGAGAAGGAGATCGACGAAGGACGAACGCAAGAGGATTCTCCTCCTTGACGATAAGCCCTCGCTTCACAAAGGGACAGCGAAGGCTAATAAAAATCGACTGTTTGCTTAGCCAACGCTATTACACCTCTCCCTCTTCCCCTGATAGCACGATAAAACGGCCTGTCGACGGAATTGATGCCGCTTGTACGAACCACCTCGTCTCTACCGCGTCTGCGAGAGAAACGTGTGTTCTAGTTAATTGGTTTCGTGGCTACAGTTGATCGATTCCATTCAAATACCTTTTCAGTGAAATCTTCGGGACATTTGGAAACAATTTGTTACCGGATTTCTATGATATTTCAATCTTTTCAACTTCGCGTAGATAATTTGAAAATTTAATTGGTAAGAATACAGATTCTACTCTGTGATATCTTGCGAAAGAATTTCGTTCTAAATTCGTCCATATGGTTTCATCCATCATCGTCCGCGGTTAAACGAATTAATTTAACTCGAGAGAAACGTTCAAGAATCCGTTGACCGTCACGTACGGAGCTATCTTCTCGCATTCCAGGCCGCTTTCCCGCGTTTCCCGATCACAGCCCTCGTGGACCGTTACAAATGACCGCCTAACGAGACTGGACGCGTGACCGCCGCTAACGAGGTGACGTCACAACAATAACAAACAATTGCAGCTTCTCTCGTCCGTTCGTACTTATATACGACTGCACCCTAATCAGACTAGCTAGCCCGCATCGCGTTTCATTGGCGGGAAAAAGCTGGCAACATCCTCCGGGCATTTGTTCGTTCTCGGCTAAGGGTCGAGGGGTGGTAAAGAGGAGAAGCTGAATTAGTCGTAAGTCAGTCAGCCACGGCTTGTTAGCGTCGTTAACCCTGACCCCGGGACATGCTGTTCGGCCACGACGGCTGTTCTGGTGAAAAAAAAAACTTTCGCTATTCACGGATCACGTTTGTAGCAAAGAATTCAAAGTATTCTTGAATTTTGAACAATGATACGTGATAAGCGCATTGCAGAAGAAATAATGGAAAAAGGAAAGATAAAGCTTATACAATTGTGGAAATTGGATAAAGGAGAGTATCCTTTTCAGAATCGGCTAAGAAATCACGGAAAGCTAGAAAATCCTGGTGTCATCCCTCGGAATCGTTAATCGGGGCAAAGCTTTCCTTCGTTTCGAACGGTTCCGTGGCGCAATAAATCTGGAACGGTCGAACGAGAAGCCACGTTAGCTATATAGAAAGGAGGAAAGTTGGCATGGCGTCTGGTGGTTCGACACTCCTCTCGATTTCGTAAAATCGAGATAGTAATTCAAACGCCTAAAGGGCCGCGCTCGTAAATCCTGTACGTCGTGCGACAAAGTGTCGCCGTGCGGTCCCGTATCTTCTCCGATTGTAGCGTACGCGTACGTGGCGCTCGAACCAGGGCACGATATATTCCATTTAATCAGTTTCACCGACCGAAATCCTGATATCCCGTGGAATGCACCTGACCCCCGATCGTCCCTCCTTTCTCGCGGCAAACTCGAGAAGAAACGAGACATGTGGCGAGCGTTGGCGACGCTTTCGTCGAAATTTCAGTTGGTCGAGGGGACTCGATACGGGATTGCCGGTACGAAGTTGAGAAAGTAGGAGGAAAGGACGAGATAAATTCGCGGGTTTACGGCACCTTTAAAGTTGCGGGAATCTCTTTAACGACTTTGGCAGCCCGCCACCGTGCTGTTCCCTCGAACAGCATTGACGGTTCTAGGACCAGCCCTGGTTATCATTCATTTTCTCTCGACCGGGCCCGCGGGTCTGTCTGTTAATGACAGCGTCACGGAATTACTGCGGAAGTTCGACGAGCAAGCAGCCGGAAAGGAAGCTCTTAGATTATACGTCCTGCGCCGACTTTTCTAAGGGCGAACCGAAGTAAGAAGATCGCCCGGCCGACGAACTTCGACGATAGGCGGTAATTGACTTTCAGACCTGCTAATTCCCGGGGATCACGGGGTCCTATGGGTTTAGCCAAAGTACGGAAGTTATCAGCACCGAATTCTTAGAGCTGAATCTAGGTTGACCTCCATTAGATGTGTTAATTTAATGGGTACCGCGCCTATTTACCTTGATTCAATCCAATCCTGTTGATATTAGCATCTACGAATGTAGCTTCCCTTATACGAGGTCTCTAGAGTTTCGAAGCGTCCTCAACAAAGAACACGTGTATCCGCATCCAACGTGTCCGAAGTCCTCTATATCTAATCCCTCGAGTTCGAGGTTCTCCGTTGAGCTTGATGGGACCAGGATTGACGCTATCGTGATCCAACGAAACCAAGCTTGTCGGCACCAGGTCCCACGAGTATCTCCTCTAATCAATCTCGTTAAAATCGATCCTCTTTCATACTTCAAACCGCGTGTCGCGTCTACATGTTTCACCATTGTAAACGTTGAAGCTCGTTCCGCCTCCGTTTTCTCCCTTTCCGAGTTGGCTCTTTCAAACGATTTCCAACCTTTCTTCTCGTCCCTCGTCCGAGTCTGAGAGTCATTTTGTAGAATGGTTTATCTTATTGTTAGTGGCGGGTCCCCCAGGTTCCGCGGTCATTACCGTCCAAGTGTCTCCACAGGCTGAGTAACGCGGGATTCTGGTTTCTCGGAACCGTACGGGAGAAGAAAACGAGTCGAAAGAGGCGGAATCGTGGTGGAAAGAAAAGTCCAGCTGGATGTACGACGGCCTCGATAAGGGAGTTCAGGGTACGCGAATCGTTTTCGATGTCCTTCTCGTCCCGATCCTCGTTACAAACCCAACCCACTCTAATCTAACTACGTCCCCTTTATCTTTTCCTTGCTTGTTCCGGACCGCGTGTGTCCCGGCTCGAATTGGACGCTTTGTTACGTGGATTCTCACGGTTGATACCGTGATATCGGCTCGATCCTATCGGACGGCCATTATCTCTCGCAAATTGAACGTCGTTTCGGATCATTGATGGCTCGTTCCTCCTACTCCTCTTTCTTCGGGGCTATTTCAGAGATCGAGGGCTTCTCAGTCGTGCTTGAACGATTGCACGCATGCAGAAGAAATCTAGCAAGTGCAGCGATAAAACGGATCATAAAAAAGGGGATAATGGTCCGGGTAATGGACACGGTAGCCATGCACGAATGCAAAGTACCGATTCTTCTCTTATTTTTCTTGCAAATTCTACGAAATAACAGCGAACGCAAAACACCTGTATTCGATCTCCATTACATGCAACCTCTATTTTCCTACATTATTCCAACAGAGTCGTTTGTCAAATCGCCTTCGAATCTGTATCTCGCTCTAAACGTAGACAGGTGAACCCTGGCTGTGCGGTAACGAGTATTAATGTGTCTTATCTTTCACGCTGGAAGGGTATTACCGCTCAAAGAACTCTGGAGGAAGTGGTGGCTGAATAAGAGGGGAACAGAATAGCAGAGCGAGAGTGAGAAAGAGAGAGATAGAAAGCAGCTCGAGTCTGTACAGCCGGGAGCATGTTGGCGGAATAACCGGGAAACGAGCTCGGAGGGAAGATGGCAGCGTAGAGCATGGGCTCGATGGAACCATCGTCGTACGGAGCAGATTTCAAGCTTATACCTATACGCGCGGCCAAGTTTTCCTCTCGTTATGAATGAACAGAGTTGTCTTTGTGCTGTTCCTTCCAGCAGCAAGCCGATCTCGCGGAGAATTGCGTCTCGTACAGCCACTTGTTTACACACCCCTTCAGGGATGCGCGCCAACGACCAACCACGAATATCTTTCTCCGTCCTTACGTTTTCTCTCGCTTCGCTTTTCTCATGCGATCAATCACATTATATTCGAGACTTTGATCCACGAGGAAGGAAAACAACGAACGAAAATATTGCTGGAAGATGTTCGAAGACATCAAGGGGTTGTTAGTTACGAAATTTTCCCTGAAATTCGTACGATGCTTGCGAAACGGAATGTTGTACTCATCGTCCACGTGCCTTTCTCGCGTTTCATAGTCACGTACGGTCGACTGTCGCAATTGTTCGAGGCTGCAAACCTAAGCTGCACGTGTGAACGCGTCGTTGCAACGACAAACTTGAAGGAAATATTTTTTCTAAGCGATTCTCTTTTCACGGTTCAATGACGATCAATGAAATAAGAATAAAGGTTCGAGCGACGGTTCCAGGGATAGTCGATAAAATTCCTTTCCAAGTTATATTAACGCCGTTACTCGCTTCCACGAGCTTCCTGGACGAACTTTAATCGTGAATAATGAAGAAGTCTAAGGGTGATTATTTTTCTGAGCGAGGGGACCGACGATATTGCACGGAGCACGCTAACTTCTTCCAGATGCCATTTTTCGCGCTTTTCCAAAGAGATCCCTGCCACGTCAGCAAGACAAACTTCCTTTCAGTTTAATTCTCCGTTAAAACAACCAAACTTCGCTCGGCAATTAACCGTTATGTAGTCATTAAGATTCGCTTTCAATCTTTTGGTATATATTTCTTCTCGTGAAGCAGATTTCATTAAATCTTTCATTTTAAGTTATTGCAGAATCTTAGAATCTTTGATTGTTAGAATTTTGAAGTAGCAATATCGTTAGTGGTAGGTAGAGTCGCGGAAAACACCGGAGACAATTATCTTGCGAACGGCATCGTCGTATCGGAAGTCTGCCGAAGCCTTCGGGTTCGTTCGCAGACACCTGCGGCGACGCGAACTTCCCGTAACAGACGCGAAATTATCTGCAACAGCCTTACGCGCGAAAACACATCGACGTAGTCGTCGTCAACACAGAGACTCGCGAGTTGCGGAAGTTGCACCACGGTCCCGTAGGCCGTGCCAGTTTGCTACAGTTCCTCGGAGACGAAGAGCAAAGTTATGCTACCTACTGCGCGAGGAATTGTGTTAAAACCATGGCCCGCAATCAGATTACGTCGTTGCTAGCTCGACAAGTCCTCCTCTAGCCATTGCAAGATCGTCTTTGCTCATCGTTTAGCCGCGACGAACGCTTGCTGTCGCTTTAACAAACGTTTCCGACCTCGTTTTAATATTTCCCAGAGAATCGCAAACGCGATGGCTGATTCATGCGAGAAGAAATTTAAATAGAAACATTGTGGCTACCCTGAAACGGTATATATCTTGAGGATGTAAGCTATCCGTAGTAGAAGAACGCTCGTTCAAGATAAATGTCCTCTGTATATTAAAACGCGGTGGCTTTAATAAAAGTTCCTCGATCTCCGAGACAACCTCTCATTATGCCACCGTCACCGTCCTTCTTCTCGTAGCTAGGAATTATTCACGATGAACTTTGTGTTTCGTGGTCTACCTGCAAGAAACGTCATCAGAAAGAATTTTACCACATCGTTGATGAATATCAATGATTTTTTAACAAAGATCATAGATGTTACGAGATGTACGCTTGTCAAAATGTTAATTATCGTCCATAGGAGAGGTAAATCGTGCGGTTGAACCGAGGGTCGTTTTACTCCGCTCGCAGGCAACGGTACGATAACTACAACCGTTCTCCTCGTGTACCTCCGCATCTTCCTTCAGGCATTCTCCGTCAATTTATTACCATCGCGAACGGTTACCAGCGCCAGCGACGGTTTTGTCCGATCAAACCACTTATCTCTACCGCTGCCGTGCAATAATTTCTCTTTTCTATAAGGCCAGTTTGGGGGCTGGCCGATAATGGTAACAAAGACGCGAGAGAAAGAGAGGGAACCTTCTTTATTCGTAAGACACGAGCTGGATGATACTTAACAGGCATCCCTTTCGTGGAATTCGCTTCGACTTTGCTCGTTTAATAAGACATTTGTGGATCGTGCGGGAAGGTAATCTAAAAATAATAATAACCATCATGAATAATTGAATAATGTTACGCAATTCATGAATACCTAAAATTACCTTGTGCAACACGCGCATCGTAACCACAAACTGAATACACGATACAAAGTTTGCATAGGTTTTTCCTCGAATACGTATTTGAAATACCAGTTTCTCTCGGTTAGGCGACAATCAGGAGACTTAATTGATCGCCGAGTCACGTCGAGCTACGTTTCGTCTTCGTCGAATCGCTGAGAAAACGCAGAAATTGCGGTCGCGATGGAATATATATGCAGGGAATGTCGTACCGTTGTAATTATCCACCCGGCACCGACGATGACTATGATACTAGGGATTTCCTGATCATTGTAACACTAATTAAACCGGAGAGATGGCACGCAACAGCGGCAACATCGTCGTTGCATTTTGATGGCAAACAGTAACAATCGTTCGTCGAATCTGCATATCTATCCTACGCTATAAATTGCTCCCTGCTACGCCCTCTGCATTGCTGTAAATATAATGAGGGACGGTATTGTAAAATTCGACACGCGGAATCGATGAATTACAAACAGTGGTGTATGTAACAATTACCAAAGCCCGGACGTCGATTGATTTCGCATTTCGAATGTTGCGCAAAATCATCGTCAGACCGACATTCGTCGCTTGCAGGAAGCATTAATGCTTTTGATCGATTGAATCGGCTCTCTTCCATTGTGTGTATATCGCTTCTTGATCCTTTTGATTGAGTGCTCGATAACGCTGTTGCTAATGGAGGTATCGAAGGACAAATTTCACCGTGTAATTTTGATATTCTGTCGATTTATTCGTTTATCTTGTTAGTGAAATTTTAAATGAAGGGATTAATTGCAATAATTCTGCGCCCTACGTTATCTGTTTGATGTAATTGATGACACACCGTTTGCGTCTTAGTTAGAGTATATTTAATTAACTCGATTCGTTCATTGTTGCAGACATGCTACGAGATGGAGAGGTACCTGAAGGACGAACCGAAGCTACAGTCGTACAAAAAGTTGCCCACAGAATTGGACACTGCACCCTGGAACCTCTTCAGGGCGCCTCCAATCTCGTGGACAGCGTCCACCGGCACCGCCAACGCACAATTCGACTCACCAATCAAAATGGAGGTGAGTTCTCAATGTCCCTGCTGAATGTTCCCATAAGGACCTTTTTTTTCGAACAGCCCGTATCAAAGATTTCGTTTATCTTTCTCTGTTGCTTCATGCGACACAGGTGACGACGTCGTCGGAAGACAGGGAAACGCTCTGTTTGGACGACATAAAATTCAGTCCCGGCGATCACAACCACAACGGCCGTGATAGGGATCTGGACCGACACCTCGATTCCCTTTCGACGTCGTCGTCGAGTTCGGCGTGTTCGGGGTTGTCCTGGGACAGCTCGCCCTCCGTCTCGTGCAGGGCGTTCATTCTCAAGAAAGAGCCCAGCGAGGACCTCGAGGAGGATGAGGAACACGAGGTACGTTCAAATCCGATTTACATCCGACGCTTGGCAAGTTTCTGCCTCGGCTGATTCCTTTTATGCTTCCTTCGTCTCGACTTGTACCTTTTATTTCTTGTCCACCTCTTCGAATCACTTCGACGAAACAGATATTTCCACGTAGTTGATTACTTTATATTAACAATTTTAATTTAATTTTTCTGCGAAGTGAACACAGAACGCGTTAATTGGCTGGTCTCGAACTACCCGACACGACGGTACATGTCACAGCAAGAACACCTGTATTTACACACGACCTGTGACCCGCTCTTTCAATCGTTCAATTCCGGTGTATCGCGAACACAATGCCTGTCAAATTTTGATCAGAGTACAACGGCAGTTACACAAATAACGATTTTTCCCCGGTTTTTAATGATTACGTATCGATGGCGCGTGTAATCGAACCGAGGTACACGCGTGTGCGTAACACCGATAAGCTGGTGTGTTAATCCGTTTATGGGGTTATTTGCCATTGATCGATTCGCACGGGGACCTCGTGGTACCGCGTGGTATCGATGTTCGATACCGTTTTAACCAGTTGCTTGTACTTTAATCGGAGACCCGTTATCGTAATCCCGTTGCGTAATGAATTACGTTACCGGCAACAGGAAATCGAGGAAGAGGAGGACAGCGGCTGCGAAAGCGAAGGTCAAATCCTGACACCACCGTCGAGCCCCGGCTCGGGTCAAGGTCATTCCAACTCCAGTCACTCGTCGAGTGGGAGTTCGATGCTCGACGTGCAGAACCTCAACCTTCATGGAACGGGCGGCAGGAGCGCCATCGTCAGGGTTACCACCAGCAATGCTCAGGGTGTCGCAAGGTAAGTGTCCTTTTTTAAATATCGAACTCGTATTTCACGAATTTCGTTGGAAAATATATGGAATAATGGAGCGAAGATACGAATTAAATCGTTATAAATTAGCTGGTTAATTAAATATTTTCTCTTTTTTCTTTTATTACCAAGAAAATATTACCTTCTCAATTGCGTGACTGAAGTCAATATTTCTCTTCTGCTTGGAACTGTTCACGTGTAGAAGTTTCAACGTTACCATTATTTAATTACTTGCAAACGTTGCCTAAAATTGCGATCATAAATAATCAAGTCCATAAATCAAATTAAGATCCTGCTGTAAGGAAGAAAAAGCCTAATACTTCATTCAAATAAATTTGGTAGAAGATCGATGGTAGAGACGATTGGACGAATGATTAACGAGCACCATTCAATTTCGTCGCTAGTCGAGAAAGTTTTTCTATTTTGTTCAAATTTATGCGTCTGTCTTTGCTGATGCATCAAACGCAGACGGTAAAACTTCCGAGAAAATAAATGAACCAGACGAACATCAAAGTTTCGATATTTATTTTTGATAGCCTCGGTATGCCACGTAAATAGCATTCCACAAATTATCGTAGAAATACTTTTTTCAAGCTTCGACCATTTGTATTCTTTGTATACCATCATTCTAAAGGAAAAGTTGTCCAATTTAACGATACATAATGCGAAAGTAGCTGATCAAAATTTAATGAAACATATTTCTTTGATATTAGCGATCTCTATTGATTACTCGGTAAAGATAATTATTTGGAATGAACGCGATTACGCATGTAAGCTGCTAAAGGAAATCAGTATTTTCGTCGTTGATCCGAACCGAGGCGTGAAAAGGAAAAAATGATGGAAATTGATCTTTTTTGCAGACTGATCTCCGTCACAGCGAATGGTTACCCAGCGGTCTCTGGCACGCAACATGCACATGCAGGTACAACTGCAGCTGCGACCACCGTGGCCAACAGGCACCACGCGAGAAGCCATGAACACAGTCCACCAGATACGAAGCGCAGGATACACAAATGCCAATTTCCAGGTTGCAAGAAGGTGTACACCAAGAGTTCACATCTGAAAGCCCATCAGAGGACGCACACGGGTGAGTGACAGATTTTAATTGCTGCTTATGAAACAGAAATGAACAGCCCGAGAAGTGAAAATCAATATTCACCGAAACAACGCGCGTGTCACAAATTACAAGAATAACCAAACGAACGCGACCAACATTTATCACTCTTTCCGCAATTAAGGTAAACGCATTATCAATACGATGAGTTTGGCCATTAATAAACGGGTGCACCTCTGTCTCTGCAAACGATACGTCGACGCTCGATTATTTCGCAAGCTTCACGCAACGCCGCGCCTCCTTTCTTCGCGATTCGATTAATCGTTAGTCACGCGATTATCCTCGCCGTCTGTCGCTGAAACAGATGGGAAACAATCGTGGACGTATCCCGGGAGGAGACGAGACAAATTCCCCGTCGCGTTCCCTGCCTCCCTTATCGCGGCAAATAACAATGCATAATTAATTACGAAGCTGAATTAAGGGAGCAGCCTGTTTCGGCTTATACCACGGCTCGATAGTCGAACCGGGCACAACAAGCGGATGAATGAGAAACCTAGGCAACCGTGTATCAGCCTGTTTTATTCGATCGATAAAGGAATTAACTCGTTAATATTACAATTTTAAGCATTATTGATCTCGTGTGGTGGGTTCAACGATCTCGCAAGGAATCGCTGTCTCAGAATCAGATTCGATTCCACGAAAATCCTTCGACGATAAAATATATCGTCGAATCCGACGAGTGACGCGAGCCATCAAATATTTAGATACGCGACGGGGTTTCATGTATCGCGCCGTTCATAAATTTATCTCGAAATCCCTGCCATCGTTACGTCGAATCCGCGTACCCGACACGTCCGTGTAATATCGCGCGCACAGGTGATTAACAGTGTGTACGTGGTCACATGTATTTCACGTGTATGCGTTTATTTACACACTGGCGTGTGCTCATCTGCATCGATGCACGCCGCGGGTTGTCGTGTCTACAAGAACCGCGCAGATGTGTAATTTTAGTCTCTGTATTGCTCGCGAAGGGAAAGGAAACAGGAACAGGAAGAAAAATAGACAAAGATTATTTTCTAAAGAAATTTTTAATTGAATAAATGTTTCTTAGTTCAGCTTATAAAATGAATTTCACGCGTTATGAAACAGTCTGTATAGCGAGGTGAAAAGAAAGCAGGAGAAAAGAGAAGGGAATAAAAGGGGCGTATGGGATGGGGATAGTGGGCAATAAGAGAGAGGTTGACTGGGACGCCTTCATCGTGCAGCGTGGCAGGTACGTCGGGATTGCTTCTCGCGGATCGTTAAGCAGAACTGCTAACTGCGGGATTATGCATACTGCGGGGCCCGTCCCGCAATTATGACTCTGTTATGAATTCGTCCTGACACAAGGATCCCCAGCGGGTCGGAAAGGCTGCGCCAGACGACGTCTGCGTCACGTATCGTGGCTTGCCAAACGTTTATTTCGTTGAAAACCCGCGATGGGAAATATGCTGAAAAGGACGCCAGCACGTGTGCCCGTCTCTAGCCACCCATTACTTTCCTCGTTAATTGGTTTCCCGGTGACGGATGTTCCGCCGCAATGGATTTCCAGGATTTTCCGGTTAATCGTTCGTCCGTGATCCGTGTAACGGGTTTGACGTTGACAAGGTTTCGCTTAATCCGTTTCGATCTTGTTTTCTTTCATTTCAACCGACCCTATCGATATTCAATTTCGAACGATCCTTTATCACAACCGAATAATAGTTTTAAATAACGGTATCCATTTATTTCTTTTCCTTCTACGTAGAAATTTCTTTTCTCATGACGAAACAGACGATTTTCTTTTCTCGAGGAACCTTGTGTACCGCCCTCGTCCAGATTCGAGAAGAAGGACGAGGGTCCAGGACATCCGAGACACGGAGGAAAAAGTTGCTCGAAGAAGACGGTGAAAGAGGAGTATGGGAGACGCAGAAAACTCCTGGCAAACTTTCTTACGGAGATGGAAATACCGGTATACTTTGATCTCGGTCGGTGAATCTAATTACTGGGCGGCTCTGCAAGGAGGATGAGAGGAGTGCTTGCGAAAGGAACGGGACGGAAAACGAACCGAATCGTCGAATCACGGTTAGGTACCAGCGCGGCGATCGTGTGGCCGAGTCAACATGAAGGCTCGTTACGAATTCCATCGGCGAAGTTTCCTTTCGAGGATCTTTCGGCCTGCAGACGAACAGAGCAGGTCGTTCATCCCTGACCCGCCTGGGTTCGTTCACGAGCAGATCCTTCGTCCTTCTGAAACCATCTCGAGAATCGCGCCGCACCGTCTTAACGGCGAATCGATCCGATCCGATTAGACGATTTAACCAGTCAAAGCCATCGTCTACTCTCGCTAATTCCCTCCTAACGAGCCGATAAGATGTTCGTTCTAAACAGACCGGCCGTGCTCGATGCTGATGGGATCAACCGCGACGCTATGGTTTTCAGATGCGATATCAACCTCGATAAATCGGATTTTGAACGTCTTCAAGTAGCCTCAAGTTTCACGAGGATCTATGTTAATCTTTTCTTCTTTCCCTTTCTGTGAAAAATATCCATTTTTTGGAAAGGTAATGTTGATAAGAAATATTAGCACGAAAGCGTTAAACATTTTCGAAGAAATAGGATTTGTTCCTTGTTTATCCATTTTGCCCGTCAATATCGCGTTTCAGTGATTTCTTCGTTTTTTTTGTCGGTGCAAAGCCTTTCTATACGATTTCCTCGTGGGAATCAAGCGACTATCGATCCGCTGGTCCAACAGTCTCTTACGGCAACTATACCGTGTACATTGAAGACGGGAAGCAAGGGACCAAAGAAGAAGAAGAAGAAGAAGAGAAAAAGAGAGAGATTTCCAATTACAGGGACTTTCTGTTCCGGAATTCCATTCCAAACACCATTGTTCTCGCGTCCCGAGTTGTGGACAGGACTTTGATCCCTCGAACGGAGTCCAATCGCTTCGCTGGAAACTTTTTGCAATCGTTCCCTTAGTGCCCGTTGATGGAATGTCAATATATTTGGAAAATTAACGGAACGACCGTTATTCAGTGGATTTACCCAGTCACAGAATCGATACGACAGTTTCAGCTGACGATGAGTTTACAAAGAAAGACGACTTTTGCAATTTCACGTTCCTTTACGTACGAAATGTTTCTGTTCATCGTACATATCGTCTAGCTTTTAATAAGGTTCGATAACACCCTGGTGAATCGTGGGTGGCTTGTTCTAGTTCGTCACGGATGAAATGGAATCGAATGGTCGCAAGGTCGTTCGCTTGAAAAGCAATAACCTGTCTTCCCCTTTCGTCGCGTTGATTGCCAGTCAGCTTTTTAATTGCAAGTTCGCGAAAGAGCTCAGTGATCGAGGACACGCTTTTCATCGAACGATGAAAGAGCCGCCGCGAGTTCGAAGCGATCTGAGGCGGTTTGCTCGCGCGGACGGAACGCGATTACGCAGCGAGAGGCCGGAAGTAGGTCAGCCGAAGCGCGATAATTTACCTCGGGACGCGCCTTAGAAAATGGATGGCAGTCTGCGACGTGAACTCAAACGAGATGGGAAATGAAAGCAGGGGTGAGAAATTATTTATCGCCGCCTGGCCTTGTTCCTCGTGTATCTGTACTATGTATTCGGTAAGGACCCCTTGTGTGCGTTATCTGTACGTATGTGCATTGGAACCTTTCGAATTTGTGGTATTCTTACGAAGAGAAAAAGCTGATCTTACGATTACAGAGTATTCCAGAAAATTTATTAATTTCCCGAGCTATAGATTTTGTCCGAAGGAAATCTTGTTTCGTCCAAGCTTTGTAAGGTTGCATCGAGGGATCTGAAATTGTTTCTACGATATAAGCGTCCGTTTGGCAAGCGAACAGATTGTGGTAGCTCGATTTGGCGACTCGGTGGCGGAAAAGCAAATCGGTCGCCGCTTGAACGTCGGCCCAAAATGTGTGCTGTTCCACCATTATTGGAAGCCGCTAGCTGCAGTGCATCGAAGTAATGTGATTCGTAAATAATGGCTGGAGAAACTGATCTCGGCCCACTGACTTCCTTTCCTACCCGTGCTTCTGCACATCGTCTACGTCGTTCTCGCTCGAAGCCGAGTGCATCTGCGCGATTGAACGCGTCTACTCTTGCGCTTAAACCGCAAACTCCAGTTCTGCCTCTCCTAAGTTTCCTCGGCAATCCGCCGATCGTGGCTGATCTCTCCTCTCTTTCCCATATTTCCTCTCTGTTTCACTCTTTCTGTGGCTGCTCGAGCTTTTCAGACGTTGCTGCTTTGCTGCAACCCGATACGATGTAGGTAGAACATGTTTTTTTCAAAAATTCTTCAAGGATGTCGTGTTGATGAACTTTTTTCTAACCATCTTTGAGATGCTCCTCTTCGAGCAACCTTCTGCTTTTGCCGCGCATCAATATTCAAACAATATCCCCCTGTTGATTAATTCACCGTTCGATTATTCCGCAGCCTCTCACGGCCAGAACGATCTTTAAATACTTAAACTCGTTATCAGCATGCTCTATTATTCTCGAAATAATCTTGTCGAGACGGTATATTATTTACAAGGAAGTTTGTTCGCTGGCAGGTTATAGTTACCGGTTCTCCCGACGCCGTGTACACGTGCGCGCACCCGCACTTAACCGCGCGTGGCCACGCGGACTACATATTGATTCGCACCTCGGGCACTGTTCGAAACACGTTCGAAACACGCGCCGAAGTTAGAAACCGCCCGCACTCTTCCCGGTCGACGGAGCCTCGCGTCGGCAGCCCGGCACCGCAAACAATTGGAAACGTCGTCAAAGTTCTCGGTACAGTTGACAGCGAAACCGCAGTTCACAACACGAGAAACGTGCTATCTCCTAACCGTAGTCGATACTACCAGGACGGAAACAAGCAGCCAAGAACCGACGGTACATGAAACACGCGTTGCACACGAGTAAGAAAACCGCGCGCTTTGTTATCGATCTTCGAACGATACTTGGACCTTCTGTTAGCTTCTCATTGACGTTTCCACAGCAGAATTTCCGTGTTACCGTACACTTATATTATATCCTTTAATAGATTTTATATAACAACTATAGTTAGGCTTGTTCGAGAACCAAGAAATAATCGCAGTAGTATGTTTTAATAATGGTCAGACGTGTCGCGTCTACGAAGCATTAAATCCCATTTTTGAAAGTTACCGCCCATTAGATAGTTTCTTTCATTTAGAATTCACATCTCGTTCACATTTTCAGGTGGTTCGCTTTTGATGAATCTATAAAATTAATCGTGTTCTACTTTCGACGCGTTTGAAACGCGTTCGTAAAAATCTATAAAAGGAAAAGCCTCCTTTCCACGTTTTTCGCTAAAAAGCTCGTGAATGTTAATTCTTCCATCCTTCGAACGAATCGATTTTTCCTTCCTTTCACTAGCGCAGCATCCAGGCAAAAGGTTCGAACGTTTTATTTCCAGAGGGAAACGTTCCCGTTTCCCAAAGCGAACGCCGTGACCTTCCTTAAAACAAATACCTTTCACGCTTTTCTGCTCGGCAGTATGGTTATTTCTTTACGGTGGAAATTCCGTTTCATTTTTCATTTCTATCGGCCAACCTTCATATTTTAGTATACGACCACTGTGTGTATCCCGTCGTTCCGGCACAAAATTTGTCCCCTTTCAAAGCGACTGCGAATCCTCACGGTTCCCTGCAAAATTTTTCTCGATCCAACCACCCGCTCTATCGAGGGTGAGACGGGCTTTGACAATGCCGTCTCTCAAGTAGAATGGCGGAGGAAAAAAATATAAAACCTTCCTCCCTGTCGACGAACACAGTCGTATTTTGGGAACCCTTCGTTTCATGGGAAACGTAAATTCAGGCCAGCACCGCGAACGATCTATCACGTGGACTTACAAGACAGCTATTTCGCAATTTCGAACAACGCGCGTTGCTCGTTTCATTAATCCGTTCGGCGAACCCATGGAATTTTTGTTCGATTAGGATTTTCCGTGTACACGTTCGTGCAGAGAGAACATAATAAAATTTGTTGCATATCGAAGAATCCTTAGCCTGTGGAAAACGTGACAGAAAGTTGTAAAATTGTCACACGTAGAAATACGAGTACGGAAATAAAAAGGTCGTTCACCCTGCTGCAATGGCTGTCAGGACAATGTAGAATTTTTCTTTGCGGTTCTGACAAAGTTTTCCTTTTCTTACACGTTCAGTCGAAATTTTCGCAAGAGGTACAGGACGTTTTCTTTTCTACCTCCTTGTTCAACGAACAACATTCTACCGGAACGAATTTCTATTGTGGAAAATCTTGAGAGAGGTAGATTTAACGAGAAAGTCCAAGGTAATTATCTGGCACTAATTTGACTCTTTTGAATGAATAAAAATCATTATTGATCTTTCGTGGAAAACTCTTTTACTCGTGAGTTCTCAATTTCGCATTGTTGAAAGTTGAAATATGTAGTTCGTTTGTTAAAGAAACGAAATCTTTTTGGTAATTTTTTTTACCGAGTATAAAGTATTTTTAGACGTTTATGTAACTTTGATCAAAGTCCATTGAAATGCATTTAGTTCTCCACGAAACGGGTTCCAGGTAGAAATTAAATTCTATTAAGTTCCCGTTAATTAAGAGTTCCATTTCTGTCGCGAAGCCGGTTCCACGAGGGATTCGAACCGATAAAATTCCACCAACCGTCTTGTATCGACTTCGTTTGATTCCTGGCAACACTGTTTGACACTTTCCGTCTACGTAGCATCCAATGTAAACGTAGATCCAGCTCCTGGAAGATATAACGTGCAACCGTTCGTAGAAAACTCGGTGTTTCCACTTGAGCGTTCAAAGAAGCGCGAGAAAATTTTTACTTCTACCACGAATCGAATTTCCGAGCGAAATTTTCAGACGTACGGTATTTACGATAATTCTAATCCTACAATTTGTATGCGATTTCGAAATCCCTTTCGAACGCCGCGTTTATACGTGTACGGAAAATATAAACCACAGATACAACTAGCAACTGCAAAATTATACAATGATCGTATCGAAACGGTTTGCAAATTTTCAAATGCCGGTTTTCGACGTGCAAGCGAAAGGCTCGTAAAAACAAAACCACCGCAATGACGGACCGTATACGTAAAATCGTTCCAAGATTTCCGAGCGATTCGTTTCCTCTTGGAGCATGTCCATCGGAATATCCAGCGATCGAATCTCTCCCACGTCGAAACTGTAAAAAATTTTACTCCTCCTGAGCGAATTCCCGGGTCGGGAAACTTTCCAGCCCTTCGTACTTGCCGCAGTCCGCACGATCTGTCACGCGGATCCGTGGAAAAAGGACCAAGGTATTAGACGCGTTTCCCCGCAGGAACGTTTCTCGTGACGAAACGTGTCCGGATGTAAAAGGGCCGGAGTGCCGTGCGACGGAATCCTTGGCCATAAATTCCGCTTGTCCAATCCGTACGACGACATGACGGAAGGTGGCCTATACATCGTCGCCGGCGACGGACTTAATAAAATGCAAAGACGACGAGCACACGTTTGCCGGGGACGGACTGACATATCGACGCAATACCGACCCACTCAGACCTCTCGAGGAACGTCAGATGGAAGGAAGGACATAGAAAAATCGTTCGAGTGCCGGTGAACGAAACCAACCAGCCACTTCTAGCTTCCTCGACTGTCCTCGTCCATCGTTCTGTTTCTACTCGATCCGCTACGAGTGTGTTGGAAAATTTATAGAGAATGTGTGAATAAAACGCAGCACCCCCGGACGAAAGGGAAAATTTCTTCTACAAAGAGAAATGTAGAGGGATAGTTTGCGGAAATAGTGAAAATTACAAAAGAAATATGCGCGAGTAGTCACCCTTATACTACTATCAACCCTATGCAACAAATAACCCTGGCGCCGCCAAACAATGGCGCATCATCCCTCTTTAAACAGGAAGAAATTACGTCGATTTCTCGAAGCGTGTATACGTATAAAGGCAGGAAATAAACAGCAGGCTGATATTCATCCGAAAGGAAGACGGGGATGTTGGCGGAGGGGGCTATCGTTCATAGCAACGTTCGTTACGGCTTCGAAAAGGGGTTGGACGAGGGAGGTGGGGGCACAGGTTAACACTTTAAGCCGTCCTGTTTAATATGGCTTTATTACGTAGGTGGTAACGAACCGCCGGGAGGCCATTATGCGGCGATAAAATGCGCAACGCACGATGCACCCACACAACCACTACCACTCGGTCCGTCCACCTGGCCCGTGTTTCTCTCGTAACACGCACACTCGCCGGCCCTGTACTCGCTCGTTTCGACACGCACACGCGTCCAAGTTGACTGACCCACGCTTCGTTCGACGCGTACAACCCGCTCGTGGACACACCGGCTGCGGTCGTTCGCCGCGTTACGCAGTCACCATGGTTACTCAAAATTCAATTTGCCTTTTCGATGCGATCCACGCACCCATCCACCCGTGCCCGACCACTGATTTTTTTTTTCCTTCCTTTTCTTTCCTCCGCTGTCGGTTTAATTGCACGTGTAACTGGTACCGTTGATTTTTTTTTCTCTAACTCGCTTCGACCCTAGGCGATTTTCAGTATCGGCCCTACACAAGGGGATGGTTCGAGGCATTGGCTTGTGGAGAATGGTGGGAAAGGTAGGAATGGAAGGTGGAATATTGATCGGGGAACACTAATGTCCTAATAATGAGAGTGTATAGATGGAGATAGGGGGTTACTGTATAAAGTTGGAGGGTGTAGATACAGGCGAGACCGTCCCGTTAATGAGAGTGTAATGGGACAGCGATCGCGATATCTAGTTATTTTGAAAGACACCCATATTCTACCTTTTTCCATTCAATTTTTTTTTTCTGGAACACCGGACAGAGGCGAGCGATGCGAATTGAATAAATTATTCCAGAAATAATATAAGTGAATAAAGGTAAAATACGGGATCTCTGTTTCTTCGTGATTTTACTCTAATGCTCCACTTCGAAGCGTATCCGAAGTAGAAAAGAGTCGCATTATAGACAGACGGTGCTCTTTGGACCATTCAACCTCCGGCTCTATCAATATTTCCCGGCTGTATTTAAAAAAAGAGCTATAGACTGTCCCAGATTCGCTCGGCGTACTGCTATAATCCACAGTTCCCGACAAACACCGTGGAAACTCGGTGTTTTAGGAACACGGTTGTGTGCAGTGGAACGTAACAGGGATCATGCTCGATTTAAAGAACGTTCTGAATACCTGGGGTTCCATCTATCTTGAGCGAACGTTTCTGAAATGTCAACAAGTACAACACATTATAGACCCATGTACAAACACAAGTTTCATTTCTCTTCGATGTTCCATGCACTCGATAACAATTTTTTGGTATATTTGTTAGCGGAATGCAACGGACAAAGTTTGTATTCGCTGCAGCATCGAGTCCCTTTCACTTCATCCTGACTGAGCACGGCTTATCTTCGTCTTTCACGGAATTCCTGCCAGCCTGATAGCGATTCCTAGCCATGCAACGTGAAAGTGACGCTCATTCGTGCCACCATTTCTCTGGTGTCCTCGAACAGGAGGGATGGTTCGCTTAAGAAGATGCACGAGACGGCGTGGATGTCGTATTTTCCGGAAAACTCGTGGCTTCCCGAATGTCGGGTATCTTTGTCGAAGCAGTCAGAGGGGTTAGGGGTTGAATTTGGTTATGCGCCGCCACGTTCGAGCTGGATTTGTCATCGTCACCTCAGCCACGAATTCGAAGCTCTTTGAAAAAGACCGGATCTCGTGAAGGTTTTCTCCGAACAACTTCGAAGAAAGAACGAAGAGGAGTATGAATTTTTTCAATCCCTTCGTGATACCTGAAGCAAACGTCGTTTAGAAGAATTTCTAGCCTACCACGCGACGATAAACGCCCACATTGGTCGCTACATCTTACTCTTTTCTTCCTTTTTGATTCATTAAGTTTACAACGGTGCGATGTAGATGTGAAACGTTTTACACCCGGTTTTATACGATCGTTTATATTGCTTTATCCTAGCGGTTGTCATTACGCGCTCTTTTATTCCGGTTTTTATGAAAGACCAAGACGTACCAGGGGCTGATTACAGCGCAAGATACATCGAGCGAACGTTGCGCCGTTACCGTGTAACGAAACGCTTCCAATTCTACCGCTTTAAAGTCCGTCGTGAAACGTCTCCAAAGCTTTATCCCCGATCGTTCGACTTCCAAATCCTCCGCAATCTCCCAACTTGTCTTCCAAAATCTTCACCTGTCACTAAATCCGCAAAGACAAAGTCCCGAAGTTTTTCAAGCCTTAATAGCAGGCTTTGGGATATATGCGACTTCGCGAAGTCCTTCAAGACTTCGTTCTCCAATTTCAACGCTATTTTATTTATATTCAAGGCGGTTTCACTTAGAACTTTCTCCCTTTGCGATTTTAACCCTTTCAAACGCGACAGGAGTCTCGTATATCGACCCCTGTTTTTTCATCCTCCTATGCTCTTTTTTTTTATTTACGGTGCAAAGTTCTGCCAGGTTTGTTAACCTCGACGTCGAAGCGCCACAGGTGGTGATCCTGCATTTTCTGTTCCGTAACGCGAGTCTCATCAACGTCAGCCACTTTCCATATTACCGAATAGATTATTTACGGGTTAATAATACGCTACCCCTTTCCCTCGATCATCCCTTGGAAAGCGTGGCGCACACGTGCCGTCAGAGAAAGTCGACGGGCCACCTTCAGCCCGTCGCGTTTTATCGTCGATCCAGCACCCGTAGCCAAGAGAATTTTATATACCTCGGTCAGGTTTTAGTAATTTTAAGGGTAGACGCGCGTGCTCGGAACAATAAAATCCCCCCCTTCCGTACGGAGGTGTACGAAGCCGGATCCTCGTGCATTGTGTCGCGGAATATCGGCCGGTTATGAACTGGCTGCTGTTCACAAAATTTATTACACTGCCCCGAGCGATAACGTTAAGCGCTATCCCTGTTGCTTTTTATTGTTAATCACCGTTTGACACCGTCCTTCGGAGATTTTATACAGACGTTGCTGCTGCGTTCGTTAGTTTCACCTTCGGCTGTTAATTGCGAACAATCCTTTTATTACTCGACGGATTTTCGCGAACTCGTTTAACATTGGAGTTGTTTTTCTGTTTCAGGAGAGAAGCCATACAAGTGCAGCTGGGAGGGTTGCGAATGGCGATTCGCGCGTTCCGACGAGCTGACCCGCCATTACCGCAAGCACACCGGCGCGAAGCCGTTCAAATGCCGGCACTGCGACCGATGCTTCTCTCGCAGCGATCACCTAGCCCTCCACATGAAGAGACACGTGTAATCGATCCTCTCCGCCAGCGGTCCTCCACACTAGCAACAGTCCAGGACCGACAGACGAAGCTCCTTCCTCCCCGAGGATCTCCAAGCCCGAACGGGATCCTCGTGATCGCGTTTCTTCCATACCGATGCACCCGACGAAACACGCGGCAAACCGACCTCGATCATCGATCATCGACCATCGACGATCGTAACGACGCGTCATTTTAGCGTGGCCGTTTAAAGCCACGTATTCGTCGGGATAACGATCATTCGACATCCGACGGCTTACCGTTTGCAGCAATGATCGATGATCAACGATATAAACGGTGGAGAACGTTCACTTCCGGTGGGCCGGTTGTTCTCCAAGACGAACAAGAACCGACCGGACAAGTTTGACGTTCCGTGCACATCGATCGACAGATTGCAATGGGAAATTGCAACCGGCACCGCGTGCTCCTCTCCTCGTTGATCGAGACGAGTTCTTTCGTCGGAAACACGGAAGAAAAAGTTTGCCACGGGGCTCGAAGTACGACCGACGGTACTTATCAAGCGAGACAGGACGGCAAAATATAAAAGACAACCAGTACCAATTCGATCAAACGAAGCCTCCGGGATGAGTGGCTTGAAAACAGCGTGACTCTCGCTCGAAGAGTCTCGTCCGGGACGTTAATCACTGCCAATTCACTAAATTCTAAGGTCAACGCTGTACCGTCGGGACACTTTGAGCCTGGTCGAGGACGGGGAAGGAGCGAACGGGACACAGGTCGGTTCTTTCAGCGACAACGGTGCACGACTCGCGTAGAATCTTGTAAGTCGTCTGCCTCTCGTAAAACGGTCGAATTCTCGAGATCCATAAAACTGAAATAATCGTGAAAATAAAAAAAAACAGTAAGTGTACGAAAATTCTATGGAACAGGATAGCGAGCAGACGATGCATCAAAGGCGTCGCGACGATGTTCGAATGAAAATCAAGGAATCCCGATTCGCGAGGACAATAACACGATGTCTGTCGGTGCCAAACGTTATTTCCTTCCCCCCTTGTTTCCTCTTTCTCTCTCTCTTTTCTCTAACGCGTGTATGTGTATACCGTTCAAAACACACACTCTCTCTCCTTCTCACTTTTCCCAGCGAACGGGGCTGTTTCGAAGAAAACCGCTCGTCAGTTGAAAACGTGTACGACGCTTTTGAGCCTCGATCCTACGACGACGAGCAATAATCGAAATTGTGTTCGCGAACGAACGGGACCGTGGAACCGCGAAGGGTCGTCAAAGGGTCGGGGGAAGGGTTACGGAGGAGTAGGACGCGTAATTGAATACGTGATTTCGGCCAGTTTCGACGAAGGCAAAGTTTACCGTGCCGTACGCTAATCCCGAATTTACAGTACGAATTATATTCGCCAGGCTCCTCCCTTCAACCCGTTTTCCCCTTCGCTCTGTTTCTCACCCCCTCCCCTGTTTCTTCTCGCGTCCCCGTTTTTACCACGTCCGCGAACCAACGACGATTCGACCGTTTTAGCATCGCGACATCATCGCATCGAGTGATTTTTAAGGAAGAAAGAGCCGCGTCCCTTCGCCACAAGTTCGAAGGGTGATCCACGACATCGAAGAAGACAATGATCCTCGTTTGATGAGCGCAGCGAATCGAATCCCAGTCCCGATTAAATCTTTATTCCTTAAAAATTCGACGGAACAATGCTTGTTTCGTAGTGGCGCGCGTCCTATGGTTTTTCAAACGGACAAATCTGACTTTGTACTTTTGTACGATTGCTTTCTTTAGGCAATGTTTCTAATCTTCGTTTTACGCTTCGCGTGGTCGACGAACCGCGCGGATAAGGGCGAGGGGTGGCGACGATATCGGGGGCTGACGGGCGAGACTCATGTCGGAGGCTCAACAGAAATAAATGATATAAATATATAAATATAATATATATTTTTTAATATTCTCGTCTTACTCACCGAAACAATATATTATTAATACGTAAGTGGACAAAGTATAAACGGGCAACATTCCGCACAAAGCTCTAGAACCGTTTCCACGCGTCGAACCCGTTCGATCCGACCGCGCCACCCCCTCTCGTACTCGCGCGAACCGGATGGCAGACGGCGACCGTTCACCACCGACACTCTGCGTCTCTCGTACGTTAAACTTCCGGTCGGAAGACACCGTTGTCTCGTTTGATCATCGATTAACCGCGCGACGTGGCGGTACCGAAATTCACGCAGGGGGTAGAAACAGGAGACGGGGGGATTAAAGTGTAATAATCATCGATAAGAAAAACGTTAAGTATTCGTCGACGACGACACCGTAATGGTAACGCGGCGATAAGTTACCCGACGATGTATCCGGGGACTGAACGAAACGAAAGGATCCGTAGATCGCTCATCGAACGAATGGTGAACAAAATAGAGTAGTAGTAAAATATAGTTAATAACGTTAAGGGGTAAATGTGAGAGAGATAAGAGAAACGAAATGGAAGGAGTTTACCGCTTAAGAAGACTAATCTTACCTGAAGACGCTTTAGCGTACAGATACAGCCGCCGGTGCTGGCGAGCGAAGATTTAAACGAAGATTTAAAGAAAAAAGTAAATACAAAAAAAAAAACAAAGAAAAGCAAAAAAACAAGATAATGAAACTAAATTTTAAATGTTCAGTGGCCAAATAAATTAACTGATAACGCACGTAGAACGTAAAACGATACCGTACCTACTTGTAAGTAAGCCTGACTGACTGACGAGAGCGTAGACGCGGTTCTCGCGCGTGTGGCTGCGTTTTGTATGCGTGCGACAAGATAATTCGATGTTTGTGCACCTGTATATCTCTTTAGTTTTCTTTTTCTTTCTTTGCGTCAATGCATGGGGGTGCGTCGAGGTGCGTGACGTGAGCGAGTGACCGTCTTATTTTTTTTTTTCTTTTTCCTTGCGAGAATGTGCTCCAAATTGAATCGGGATCGGGATCGATATCGGGGTTGGGGGTGGGGCTTCGAGAAATGAAAAAAAAAAAAAACGCATAAACGAATCCATTTCGAGGGAGATCTAAAGAGATAGAGAGAAAGAGAATGAGAGAAAAATTAGAAAGAGTGTGTGCGATAGAGAAATAGCAAAGAACACTAAGTTTGTATATTGTGCAATTTTTGTCAGTGTTTCATTATTTGTTACCATGTTCACGGATAACTATAAATAAAGTAAATATATATATGCAGCATTTACAAGAACTTAGGATAAGGAGGATAACGAGAGCCAGATGTCTTTTTGATAGCCATATATTACGAGGTATCGTGAGGCGGCCCTTCCAGGACGCCCCGAACACTCTTCTTTCTCTATATTTTTGTTCTTTCTTTTCTTTTCTTTTCTTTGTCTCTGGTAGGCGAGGTGAAACGAGGATACGAAAACGGTGCTCGTCGCTCGATCACGACGATCTCTCGTTACAAGGACCCGTCCTCGTCTTCGTCCCGATCGTTTCGCCTGCAGGGGACGAAACGAGCCACCCTCCAGTTCCGTTCGAGATCGACAAATCCGGAAACAATCTTTGCCCTTCGTCCCTTCGCGACTGAGAAAATTGCTTCTTCCAGCTCGCAACGTACGCGACGATGATCACGAGCCGAAAAGAAAAAGTTACTCGAACGGCGACGACGACGGTGACAAAGTGAACCATCGAGTTCGATAAACGATCGATCCTCGCGATCGCGACGAGCTTTTTCCCGCGTTTCCATCTCGGCAACCAACGAAACCCTGTAGATATATAATATACATATATATATATATATATATACATAACGAACGATCGAAATGCAACGCGAGTGCATTGTTTTCAAGCTCGGTACGCGACGGAAAATTATGGAAGAATAATGAAACTAAGAGAAGAGAGATGACGTGAAAAGCGGACACCTTAAGAACTAATAAATGGTAGTTAAAAGTTTAGTTAGATAGATGGATAGCTAGACCGTTAGATAGACACCTTTAGATAGGCAGATAAATAGATGAACGGAGAGAGGAAAGGAGAAAGAGAAGAAAGAATGATTAAAAAGAGGTGGGATTGGGGGGGGGGATTTAAAAGAGTTATTATATAAAAGAAAAAAAGTCTATAAATATAGATAGGTGGATATACATAGATAGAGATGTAAGTACCTAAGAGAAAAACTCTAAAGGAACCTTTTAGAAGAAGTTGTATCGTTGTACGAGGTACGATATGTGGACATAAGTGTTTTATGATACTCGCGTACAATAAGGTCGAGGCGAACGATGAGAAACGGAATGAAATTTCATGAAACTGAAAAGCTGAACAAGCGGGCAACGAATGAAAACGGGAAAGGAAATGGGAAAATGTAGACAGATCGCGGCACCGATCGTAACTGTATTTAATTGTGGTCTAAGCTATTTTCAGTCACGTTGTATAGTAATTGTAAATTACAGGATTTTTCAATGTATGATAGGGAACAGCGTGAATGAACGAATGATGGCACGAAAGTGGGAGGAAGGAATAATTAGCTTTGTGCGTTAAACGAAGATTTTCAAAAAGTTGAAAACGAACATTTTAGGCGAGGTACGATTGAGTTAGGTAAAAGTGGAAAATTGGGAAAGAGGAGAAGAAAGTTTTCTTGTTTCTCGATAGAATGTCTCAGTAGACGATCGGTTTCTAATTCCGTGAACGGAGAAAGAATTTCGTTGCTAATCGGAAAGCGACGATGTCTAATTGAATCAACGATTAATTGCCGCGACGTAACACCACCATTCATGGAATTGCGGAAAAAAGACGCTTCGGGGAAAAGATAGTTTACGTAAATTGTTTCCCCTCGATAGTTTCTAACTTTTTTACAAACTAACGCGTACCGATTTCGAATTTTACTACACTCCTCGTTGAATTGATTTTCCAAAAGAGGAAAAGGATACGAAACGGGGAGGAAATTTAAAGCACTACGAATCGAACTGATTTAAAGCACTAACGTTATTTTTAGGGAATTACGTCTTTAGGAGAGATTTAAATTAAATATTGAGAGGGGTTAATGATTAGTAGACTGTGGATTTTTATGCAAATATATTTTCTTTCTCCGAATAATTAAAAGTATCGCTTTAATTTTACATGTTTTACAAATTCGACACAAGTTGTTTCATTTTCACGTATATATCACGTATGTTTTACATTACACTTCTTATGTTACAAGCGTATAAAGTTCCGCAGTCTAGTGATTAGTGTAACCGCTAAGGGTGTGAAGATTTCCGCGTGATGAGAATTTTCGTGTGAGTATGAGAGCGCGAGAGTTGTCTGAAAGTTAGGAGGAGAGAAAATAAGAAGAAGAAAAGAAAAATGAAAACGTGTGAGGGCTGCAACAGAGAGGAAAGGTAAAAAGCGAGGCGAACAGAGTTGCGAGGTACCTAAATTTTAAAAAGTGACCTTTGGCATTTAAAGACTTTTAAAAATCGTGCAACGAGTTAAATAAAACAAACAAAAAAAAAAAATAAAAAAAACAGAGGGCGCCGCGTATTAAGGGGCGTCCGTCCTTCTCCGTGTCTAATTCATTCTTACATGATGCACGCACACAACAAGAAATAAGGAACCGGGTACACACGCACATACGGAAAACACTTCCACTGGGGTGATATACGTTCATCTCTTCATAAAAAGAAAAAGAAAAAGTAAAACACTGCAACGATAAACTCATACACGCACAGTCCGTACGCAAAATGACGCGTCTTGATCTCGTCACGAAACAGAACAGGAAAAATCAAGGATAACAAGAAAGGGAACTCGATACAGGTGAAAGAAGAGGGTTGAAATTCGATTACGATACAGAGGGTAGAGGTAGAACGAAGCTTGAAGAGAGGGCAAACAATGCATTCCGTTAGAAACTCGCTTTTCACGAGGCACGTAACAACCAACGTGAAGATTCGAAACGACGAATTATCGCATCGTTGGTGTGCCTGAAGGCCTAACCAGAATAAATCGAACAATCTTGGCCGTGATTCGAACTTCGGGCTAGTCACCGCGAGATCGACTCTCCCTTTGAGTCGCAACAGCAGAATTCAACAGAAAAGATAAAGGAACAGATAGTAATAATGTGACTGTTTTCAGGTTGGGGAGAGATCATCTTGCGGTACGAAGCCGAAATCAATCTAAAAAACAAAAACGATCCAACAGTCACCGCATAGTCACTGTCGTCATCCAACACAATTCATGGTAGGGTAATAACAGTATTTTTAGGGATTTTATACAGGCATACGACCGCGAATCTGTTTTAACCACGATTAACTGTCGATTATTGACGTTTCTTCTTGTACGTAAAACGAACGGTGTGTTTTCATTATTAGAAGTAATTACATTTACAGCGAGGAGTGAATAGGTGGGCGCGCGAGTGATCAGTTTTTTTCTTGTCTATGAAAACGAGCGTGTGATTGGAACGAGGAAAAGGTGGGAATGATTGCGGACAAAGTGAAAGTCGAACGAGAGATCATTTCCGACCTCGTTTTGTCTACACATCTCTATTTGTATAATTGTGAATAATTAACATATTATGATAATGTGATTTATTACGTGTGATCCTTCGAGCGTGAAAACGTGAAGAAACATTAAACAAGTATTTTGTATAACGACAAAAGTTGAACGAACGATGAAATAACTGAAATTGAAAGGAAAAGAAAATGTGAGAAATAGTAAGTTAGAGAAAGAAAGACAGAGAGGGCGAGATTAAGCGAGTGAAGAGTCTTGTAATCGCAGCTTTCTTTACCGTCGGGGAATAAGATTATAATAAACGAAGAATGCGCTTCAGCAGTCGTCGCTCCTTTCTCTCGACGTCGTTTCTTCTTCTTCATCTTCATCTTATTCTACTTTTTTCTTCTTCCGTCGATGCTGTGTTCTGCTGCTTTCTCATCTCGGGGTGATCGATACCCCTGGAAGCAGAAAAACTAAATTATAATTCTAAAAAACGTAAAATAGAATTTTGATTACGGGAACATATATTCAGTGAACGATTTCGAGCGAAAATCAAACGTTTCAGTGCGTTATCCTGCTGCTTCAGCATTCTGGAGGTTATCGATCACCTCGTCGAGAGGAACATCCCTCGACACCGCTCTTCTTGGGGCTGTCCAACGAAAATCGAGCCAACGAACCATCTCTGGGACCCCGTCGATATATCCTGCCCATGTATTCCATAGGTTGCTTCTGCAAACACGTGGCAATGTCGATTGCACCCACACGTACACACGGGGATCGTGTAGCTCGATCTGTAGCGTGTACAACAGCCATTTCGTTTCGAAACGAGCGCGATTAAGCGGGTACACGTTTTTTAAATTTACGCGAAATAGTCGCGGCACGGGTTGGCCGGAAACGGGGTCTCGTCGTTCGAACGGTCTCGACGCTGGATTTCAACGAGAAACGATACGTATTGTATACGATTTACCAGGGAAACCTGTCCTTCGAACGACTCGTATCGAAGAGGGAAAGATAAATAAACGGATCGAACCAGGAAAAGGCAGGAGCAAAAACGGGCTGGAGAAAAGAAAGAAAGAAAAAAAAAAGAAAATATCCTTCCAGAGTATCGGGACTAATTTACTAATCGCGACTTCCAGACAGTCGAGAACTTTGCGCTGATTTCAAACTCTCTCGAAGACTCGACGTTTTGTACAATGGATTAGCGAGAACTCGTGTAACGAGTCCAGTAGGTGATCACATGTGATATTTGTATCGGCTATTATTATATAAATATATATATATATGTAAATGTAAATGTATAATTAGAGTATTCCGTTAGGATTACCGATAGTAGTTAGGTGGAAAGAAAAAACTGAGAAAATATGATCAAATCGTGAAAGAGAGAGAGAGAGAGAGAGCGTGTGAGGGATGAACGAATATTGAGCCCCATTTTTAAACATCGTTCCCGCAAAAAAAAAGAAAAAAAGAAAAATAAAAGCACTGTACGAAATAAACATCGAGCGAAGAAAAACGAAGGGTTCTCCCTTTGAAACGACGAGTGCTCTCGTTTCGTGATCAACGCCTAATTACTCTTTATACGTACGCAGGCCTACATGCCGATTCCAAAAAGGACACGCGAGATTCAACGAGGAAAAGATGGATAGGGAAGTGGCACGAAACGTGTGCAAGATACTTTGGCAGGAATAGACGAACCACAACAATAACAACAACAGACTCGCCTCGAAAGTCTTCAAGCACGAGATACTGTAATTTTCTACCACGTTCGTCGGTTGTTCGGGATTTCGAAGGAATCGAACCCGAACACGGCAGCAGAGCCGAGAAATATTTATCAGTTGCGTCCTACAATCGACTGATACACCCTTACTCGTGTTACCCTGCGACCCTTGAAATTGTCTGGTAAAAGTTACTACCACCCTCTTTTCTGATCCCTCTCTAAGAAAATATTCATAGACGTTCGATTTTTGCTCCTCGAAAGGTTGCCAGCTCCGAGTTCCAGTTAACCCTGATAGAGTCCTGTAAGGTACAAAAATTCCTTATCCTTCTGTGAGTTTCTTTAAACGCGTTGACCGCTGCAGTGAAAAGGGTCCGCGTATGGTCAGACGCGCTAATATTATCGACCGCCATCAGCATTCCTTTTACTTTCTTTCTAGTTACCGTGTTATGTATCAATTTAAAAACTGGCAATTTCGTAGCAGATGTAGATTATAAAAGTTTGTAAAATTTTCTGGTGATTCCAAAGAGCATTGAAAGTTTGAATCGAACGTCCATGATCCCTTATCGAGGCCCAACAGCCCCATTGGGTAGGAAAGCGAACCATGAACGACTGACGGAGGGATAAAAACGAGCTAACCAATCAACAGCTCCACATTCGTACGTCTAATTCTTTCCTTTCTTCTTCTACTTCTTCTCCTTCTTCTCTTTCTTCTTGTTGGTTCTGCAGTTCGTTTCCAACTTTCGTCGAGAAAGAAAAAGGAAATCTCTATCCGACGATCGATTGAAATACGAGGAAACGAACAAAGAGCTAAGAAGATTCGTGTATGAGAGAAAGATCGCGACTGCGTGCACGTGAAAAGAACAAAGATGTACAAAGAAGCTTAAAGATCGCAAAGACGCGTTGGCGTACCGGGTGTGTGCATGAAAAGGGGTGTAATATCTCGTGGTAGCGGCGTGTCGAGAATCAAAGCAGTTTAATAGATAAGAGAAAGTGTACACGGGGGTAGAAGATAAAAAGAAGATTCGGAAACGAAGAAACAAAGATAAAATGTGCGTGCGAATTGTTTCTTACGACTGCTTTGCGCGGTAATTTTTACGAAAATTATTTACCCTAACGCGGGGAGCCTTGATTGCTATCATTATATTATCGATATCGCTGCTACAATTAAGAATTGTAACAACCCTTACTCTTTATCGCATTGTTCTTTATCTTTTGAACGTTACCCTTCGTTTCATTCGTTCACTGTACAAAAGCGAAAGCAACGACGAGCCGGGCGATTTGAACTCGGCTCGCGAGCTTCGAAGCGGATCATCACCTGTAAAGACGACGTTACGCGTCGATTTCCGATCGATACCGGACCACGATCGATCGATCGATCGAGTATATCGAACGTTAGTGTACGATGCGGAGGATGGCTCGACGTTGACGAGAGAACGTTCTTCCTGCCCGCTTTTGCGATCGAAACGTTTTTAATTCGATGTGTGCACGAATATCGCTGAACGATCGATGGGAAACGCGACAATCGATGGACGACGGATCGATGGAAATATTTTCAGAGTGCATTCACGCGATTGTAACACGGTCGACAGGGACGATACTTTATTTTTATTATTTTCATAAAAGTCCCTTTGGCTGATCGCAACTTTCTTCTGCGCTCTGGAAAGAAAGAAGAAGACGAGAGATAGATTTTACCTTCGAGACGATGTCCTCTCACAGCGCGGTTCCCATCGATTTTAATAATTGTTGTCCGCCTAGAAATGATTTTTGCGTAAACGAATGGCGCACGCTTCTTTACTCGGCTAACGGAGCGACCGGGTCGGCCGCGCTTTGTAAATAATTAATTAATAAACAAATTTCTCATCGTGCTTGAGTGAGCTTGCTTTTACAACACAGAAGTCCTCCTTCAGTGCGTCACCGATCGACGCGATCTTTCGCACACGCGATTTTAATCAATCGTTTTTAATTAGCAATTATCGTCGTATGAAAAATAAAAGAGAATTAGGAAACGCTTTTGAACCTCGATCGTAGAGGTTCGAGTTAGTCGAATTTGTTAACGTCCCTCGATCGTCGTCGGGCTTTCGAATCGATTTCAAGTTCCCTGCACGCTCGAATCGATTCGTTGTTTTAGTAGACAATTCTTAATTAGGTGTGAATTAGCGACAGTGCCGGCCCATCCGCTCCGAAACGATGGCCGTTTCTTTTATGCGAATGATAGCTCGGTCGACTTAAAAAATTGCTTCGTGTTTACGCGAATATTCGTCGCGTTACTACGATGAATTTTATCAAAGAAACACTTGAGATTATTTCATGCTAATCTTTCGGGATAATCTTTGATCGTTAGCTGTTTCTGAATTATTTGAAAATTGTTCTAAGAAACGATACTCGAAGTTTCCTACGAAAGTATTTCCACACAGCTCGAAGATGTGACGAGTTTTTTTCGAAAATATATAGAGGTCGTTGGCCACTGTGAAATCGAATAAAAATCGCTCGGAGATCGATTGAACGAAAGAGTGAAAGGAATGAATGAAAATCGAAGGAGGTGGATGAAAGAAAAGCAAGGGTTGAAAGGAGATGGAGATGGGAAACGGATGAAAGTGAGAGTGAGTGGGGAAATTGAATGGGTCAGAAGTATGTAAAAAGGGAGAAAGAAAGTTTTAAAGGAATCGCGTGTGTGTCTCGCGTAATTCTGTGCACGTGTATTGTTGCGCTGCTTGCGGATATACGATAATGCATACACGTGTACTTGCAGTGTGCATGAAACTGAGAGAAAGAGAATGAGAGAGAGAGAAAGAAGCGAAAACGAGCGGCTCGAATCCGCCTCGCACCACTTTATTCTTCTTCATTCTTTTCTTTCCTCTCTTGGTGGCTCTTATTAACACCGTAGCGTACTCTAAATATCGTTATTTTTTAAGAAGAATTACATGAAGATGAATGAAACGATATTGAAGAATATATATATAAATCTATATATATATTTATTTTCTAAGATTATAATATATATATATATATATCATCTGTATGTATATTAAATTATGATAATGCACAAAAATGTAATTATATGTACATGTATTAATTATTAATCTTGCTCTACATTCGTGCGGTGGTGAGTTTCAAATGCGAAGCGAGAAAGGGCACACTCGAGACGGGTCCGGGAAGGGATGAGAAGGGAAAAAGAGGTGAGAGAGGGAAAGAAAGAAAGAGAAGTACGAGTTGCTTGTGTGCGACGCGATTGAGGGATGAAAGTGACACTCTTCGAGTTGACGATGGCCGGGTGCGGAGGGGAGTTAAAGGGGCGATGGGCTTGCGGCCGCTGTAACCTCATCTTTCATGAATAGCTTGTATTTCTGCTCAGTGCAAAATAAACGTACGTTCCTGTTGAAAAAAATGGAAAAAAAAAGAACAAAATATCATCGAATGTCTCATCTTATTCTTTCGACCCTTTGAACTAGACGGTATTATTCTAGCATCGTGGATCTTCGGCTTAGCAAGGTAAGTAATAAAACTTACAATTTTTATTTGTTTAACACCTTCACTCACACTCGGATCTTTTCGTCTATCTAGATTTTGGCAACCAGCCAGATTCGACGAATTCTTAACGAAATATTCATAGCCTACAGCCAAGTGTCAGTAAAGAAAGAATAATAATCAGCCGTTTCGTGAGTTGCACAGGTTGTATAGCAAGAGATCGTGTGTCTAAAACTATAACCCTCGGCGGATGGTCGTCGCAGGAAGACGTTCACGGCATTTTGTCATCGTAAAACGTTTTATGCGAAATTATAATGCGCCTTATCCTTCAACGGGAGGGAGCTTCGGCCTGCGTTCAGATACGCGGCTATTCCGGACCAAGTATAATATAAAGAGGACGTTCGCCGCGCTTTTCATCCGATCGGCCCATAAACGACATTTTACTGTCCCTACACTTCCTTATCCTCTATTTCTTTTTTCTCTCCCTCAGGTTCAGCCATCGCTGCGATCCTGTTGGCCCTGTTCCACGACGTCCTGCCACTTCACAACGATGCGATGCCACGAATCGTGTTTCATCGTTGCGATTGTCGCGTCGCTTGGCATGCCAGCCACGTGTACGTTTTTCCTTCGTTGATTTAATTAGGCTCGAAGTTAATAGGTCGCTGGAAGAGCTGCTTCTAGGATATTAATTTTTTTTTCTACCGATTCTGCGCCTTTCTCGAACGATACTGCAGGTTACGTGATTGTCTGAAATGAAATTGGAAAATGTTGTCTGAGCGAAAGGTTGAAAGTATTAATTGGTATTTCTCTTCGATTATCTACCAGTACTCAATGCTCTCAAGTGTGATAGCAACATAGTTGAAGATTGCATCGCGAATGAAAGAGCGCCTGTAACAAGGCAACTTTGCAACAGAGATGCTTAAAGGCTGCCTACAATTACGGTACACTCATTTCATACTGCAACACAGAACAAGTAGCGAAGGAGAAATTTTCGAAATTTCTATTTTGCCACTTTGTGGAATCAAAAATTGGAAACCCTAAAAACACCATCGGTGGATTGAAACAAATATTTTTAAAAAATTTCCAACTGAACAAGTAAACAATTTCTATCAACGTGGTCTTGTCGGCGTTGTTTTCTACTCAGCAGTCACCAATTATAACTAATTGCGTTTCACTTAATTGCTTCCGCTCTAATCTCTTATTTACGTGGGATCGTGGAAAACGTTTCCAACTGCTACGCGCTTTCGAACGCGTTCGAGTAGCAACTTTTACATTTGTAGCTTTTTGTTTCCTGAATTACCACCACCCGAAACTCGGTTTAGCCCTTGCCCAAGGAGAAACGTGGAAATGCGCAGAACGACGCGCTTTGTAACACTCTTAAATTGTAATGTAAAACGTATCAGCGAAAATTTACAACTTTTCTTAGTCGACCTGAAACTCTTACAACAATGTGAGAAGTGCGATTGCTGTTAAAAATAAGTTTACACGATTAGTTTAGTGGTACTTAAACTAATGAAAAATTGTGATAATTATCAAACAGGGTTTCGAATTGATCATGCAGTGTCCTAGACGTTGAAGAGCCGTCGAGTGGACAGAGAGACGGATTCCCGAAGATCGCGATGGGGTGAGTGTTGGATGCCACAAACTCGCAGACGACCGAGCCCCCGAGAGCGTTCTCAACCCCTCCATTCGACAGAATGAAATCGCAGACCTACCCTTTCGAGCGACCCCTCCACGTGGAGTCAGTGCGCTCTCAAGTGTCTCGATGGAATTTAATTCTGTCCGGGACCGGGCTCACCTAGTATGCAGTTATTTGATACCCGATATTTTCTTTTTCCATTGCCTGCCAGCATCTCCGTCAATCCTTCAACTACCAATTAGATTTCTTCTTCGAGATGTTTACCGTTTCCCGAACAATTTCAACGAGATGAATATTAAATTATTATCGTTCTAGTCAACGTGACAAGGGGCAACGGTTTACCCTCCTTTCTCTATTAGCGTCGTTAAACGTTACAGCTTAATTTGCGACGATACGGAATTGAAGTAACGAAAAATAGTGTGGCTATTGTAGTTGTAAGCAATTTTGTGGAACGGATCCTTAAAGCTGTCGCGCTCGAACGTTTCGTGCTGGAGAATTTTCCAATTGCGTTCTCCCCGTTCCTCGCGTTTCCAAAGCGGCAAGAGGTCGGCAACAGAGAATGAGAGCGGCAAATTGTTAACCCAGTTACACGGTGCAAGATACGGCTGGCGAAACTAATGGACCTCTTCCCCTTCGTCCGCAATCTTGTTGTTCGACCACCCATAATCTAATAGCGCGCCCTCGTGTTTCCGCCCCACGTTGCCGGCTTCGAGGCTCGTATTTTATCTCGAACGCCGTGTCCACTTATTCCTAACAATTGTCTGTGTGGCTGGGCTCGTTCCTTTCTACTATGCGGTCTCCGCTGACCAGATACACACGCGCGCGCGTACTTTTTCATTCTTCTCCACAATGAAATCCATCGAGCGCGACCGATATGGTCCGAGTATTCAAACGATAGAATTTCCCGGTGTGCAAACGAGAATTTCCAATTAATTCGACGCGAAACTTTCACGCACGATTTTTTTCTTTCGCGTGAAATAGAGCGGCTCTAACCAGAAATCGATTTAAATTCAATCGAGATTCTTCGGGATTTAATTAGAGATTCTTTAGATAAATTTCATCTATGTGGATGAATTTTTTCGTTAAAGACTCTGATTTATTATATTTCGATATGTTACAAACGCGTAGATATTCGTAATTTAGATATAAGTTACTGAAATGCCGCGAGAACACTTTAAGTAGATTATACCGTATATGGTCAGACACACCGAGCGCCTGAATACCTCTTATCTTTGTACGGCTGAGTTTGTTACAAAGCAGTCGATACGGGGAAGAATGTTAAAACAGAAAACGAATCCAGTATTTAAACTTTTATTTAATTATCTCCGGTTTACAAGATTATCAATATTCAAATTCTCGTTCTGTCGCAGGGACCATGTGCCGTTTAGTCTCCGTCGTCGGAACGGATTACATTCCGATGGCGGTGCAATAAAAGCACGTAAAGCTGTTCGTGGGTCTAACATCCCTTGATCGTTTCAAAGGATGAGACACGGCGACCAGGGTGGTCGGCTCCATCGCCCGTATTAACGCCTACCGCAAATAGAGTCGAGGCTGGAAGTGGTTGCGGTGTCTGCGCTGGCCACGAATCACAATAGGGGCTGATCAGTCCTCGGTTCTCGGCTCTCCCCTGTAAGACGAGGAAAGGGGCAGAGAGAATATGGTGCGAGAAGTTGTCAGGGTTCGATGTATCAAGCAGAAAGTTTGATAGCCCCGAAGGCTTTGCCGGCCAAGTTACTTCCACGGAACGTGACCCCGCGACGGTATCCTTGGTCCGCCGAAAACCGCGTTTCTCCGTCCACCCGGTTCAACCGCCATCTTTCTCCAACACCCAGAAACAAGCTTCCCTTCGAGTCTGTACGTGATCGACTCCGTTTCCTTCTCTTTTCAACGCGGAATCCCTTCGCTGGATGCGAACACATACACGCCCCGGTTGACACGGCGCTTCATTGCCCTGGAAAATATTATCGCCATCCGTTCTAGGATACGAAATCCGACGTTCCTGGATCGTGGTCTTCGTCTACCACGTAGTCGTGTGTGCTCTGTGCGCCTTGGAACGCTCTCTTCTTGCGTCACTTCCTTTGCTGATCTGGGGGCTTAGTAGGTCGTTGTGAACGTGGTAGTTTCTGGCGATATACGGATAGCGCTGAATGCTCGTCACGCTGTGATTCATGGATTGGAAAGATTTTTCGGAAGAGATTTTCAATTGATTCGATCTTTCGCGCCTTGAATTTTACGACCTTCAGCTGAAAAATTTAAGATGTAAAAGGCTTGACTTATAAACCTATAAAATTAGTTGCGGTTTTGGTAAGTTTCGTGAGATTCAGGATGCTTTGTATTTGGAATTTTTGGAACAGTGAATATTGGTTTCATAGGCTTCGAGACAATTCTATCGAGTTTAATTTATTCCGTTTACTATTGTCATTGGATCTAATGAAATTAGAAAAATTTTCCTGCTCGTAATTAGAAAACTTCCAAGCGTAATATAATGTTGGACAAGCAACAATAGAAGAATAAAGCAACTTCTTGCCTCTTGTAATTTTTTCAAATGACATCCCTCGCACGTGGTTAGGAAAGAAAAATTTCACGTTTCAGAGAGGCTCCGGTCTCGCAACGTTAGGAAAGCCTCCCTAAGGGTAGCATCTGCCGTCTTGTCCTTAATATAATTCCCAGCGAAGAGCTGCACGCCTGTTCGTAATGCAGGCTCGGCGGTTGGGACGCATAAAAAATCCAGAAAGCTGCTGCCACGACACGGTGAAAGCTCGCTATCCTGAAGGGACAAAACGCACTCCACCCCACTGTGTTCTACACTCTTCCAGTTTGTAAATTATTTTTTCATACAGAGGATATATTCCAAAACAGAACTGCAGCTTTACTGCATTATTTTCTTTCGAATCACATTCTCTAACAAAAAACTACCCTCTCTCTACCTCTGCTTCCGTTACAAGATCTTTCCTCGTCAAATTCAACGAACCCTTCTCATTTCTAATTTTCCGTTTCAGAAGAATTACGAGAAACATTTCGTCTAGTCTCCGTTCGCATACAAGTACACTAAAAATTGATACATCGAGCCATAAAGCCAGAGGATAGTTTCGAAGTGAAACTCGTTCGGACTCGATGTGGCCAATTACTCGTCGCAGTAGACGAGCTCGAGCGGGTTTATCGCGCGCGTAAAACGATATCGAGATTCCATTTCGCGAAAAGATTAACTCGCGGTTCGAGTGTCGTCCATCAGCCGTTACTTCGTAGAGAAAGTTTTTCGGCTGTCTAGCTTGCACGATGCGAATTCGATCGGTCGGCCAGAAATCGTAAGACGTTGTAAAACGCGAAACGATAACGGAACAGCGGTTCCAGCGAGCACGGAAACGAAATCGATCAGACAGGAAGCTGTAGACGACGATGCCGAGGGAATTTACGAGGGCTGGAAACACGATCGCTGGCCGTAAAATACAATTTTGCTAATCCGAATTCCGCGACGTGGTCACAAATCCGTGGTTTAATGTATCGGAAGTATCAGACAAACGAACTTTCGCGCTTTAAGACCGCCGTTATAGAGTCGGACTACGTGCTTGCGTTAACGCGATTTTCTTTCATTTTCGTCTTCCCATTTCTGCCGCAGTTTCTATCCATAGGGCATTGAACAAAGAGTATACGATACGAACAATCGCAATTTGAAAACTAATAATTTTTATACATTTATCAGCTGGTTTAATAGAAGCACGGTTTAAGGGGTGTAGTGGAGTTTTGGCTAGCTTCTCGATTATACCACGGCAAATATTTGCATGTGACCTAACGTCCAGTCAAATGCCCTTCACGTTGACGAAGGCAGAACAAGGGAAGACCACTTTGCACCGGAATAAACAGTGGGCAAACCTAGTTTACAAGATCTCGACCGGCTTCCCTTCGAGAGAGTCTGGCCAGCTCCTCGAGTTCGTGTTAAATATGCATACGCCTTGACAGTAAATTGAATATTTTGTTCTCCGTTTCAATTCATACCGCATAACGAACAATGTTTCCTTGCTGAACGTCATATAGGTAGTTTCGAGTAGATTGTTCCATGAATACTTTATTTTCACGATCGAACTTGATTCACTGCAATTTGCGATCAAAAGTGGAGCAACATTAACCGGGTCAAGATCTCATTAATAATCTCACGAAATATTGAAATTTCTATTCAAATAAAATTGGACATTATCACGTTGGACTCGGAATGGGTTCAAGCATCAATAGACGAAGGGGTTAACGGAGGAGTCATCCATCAGGACACTGATCTTCGTTACCGGAAGGCGTTACGTCAGGACGGATGGTACGGTTACGGAAAGGCTGAAGGGAATTGGAAGCAGGGGGGACGCGGATCGGGGCTTAGATTGGCTTTGCATAGTTTCGCGTGTCGGGAGTTGAGTTATAATTACCTTAGAGCCTGTAACAGGAGCGCCGGTACAGCGATGGCTAACGCGACTACAGGATAATAAATTAATGCGGCACGTCGCGTAAATGTAATACGAGCCTAACTACCTACTCCGCTCTAAGAGCGTGTCATTGTGAACGATGATCCCGCGGAGGTGCAGACTTCTTCTCTATTCCCCTTTTGAATTTTTAACCATTCCTCCTCGGTGTTGCCTTCTTCGTTTACTTCCTGTCTCATAATTTTATGCTCATCAAATTTTAGATAGCATAGAAGCTTAAGATCGCAATCAGATTACTTCGGAATCAAAGTAGAATCACAAACAGAAAAGATTAGAGATTTACAACATTCCAAGAAGCGTCAGTTCGAAGACAGAGAAATTCCGTGACACGACAACCCTCATTAATCTCTCTTTATTTGACCCTTTAATCATTCAGCAGTACACACCGTATCAACGAGTCTCTTTCAGACTCTCTTCGCATTGCCAACTACTCAATTTTTCGAGCATGCAGATACGAACTGCATCCGCAATTGTGTTCGATTATGCATCTTCGTATTAGCAAAGTAACGGCGTTGCAATTTCGAGGGATAGCCAATGTTATAATTTTACTTTCTGCAATCATTATCTTGCCCAAAATTTTTAGATTACCGAAAATGAAACTTTGAAGAGTACGGTATCGTCAAGTGCAATGTTGTCTTATCTCGAACAAAAGGCAATTGTATTTAATACTTCTGCTCGCAATTCGTCGCGGATCTGTTCGCGTTTAGAATTGGCCGTTATGCAAAAGTCTAACACCCTTAAGCTCGCATGCAAATGCGCTCGTGGAAGCGTGTAAATACGCGCGATACGCGGTGGGAAGCGGACCCGTATAAATTGTACGCGTATTTACAAGCGGCTTCCCGATGAGCTCGAAACTCTCGAATGCGAATCTAACCGTTCTCCGCGCGGAATCCGCGCCGCATGTTTTGTACCCGTTCGAATAACCCTCGTACGGACCCTCCTCTCTCTCTCTCTCTCTCTCTCTCTAGGCTTTATTATGTTTATGAGCAACTACACCGATGTAAATGCAAATCGGTTGGCGGATGGCGGAAGGGTCTGAAGTCGTTAGCGAAAGATTTCCGGTCTCTTTAACCCCGCGGTGATATCTAATTTGTTATTCGTCCGCTCCACGATATCGTGCCTCTCCGAGCTACGACCAAGTTAATACCACTGAACATCGACGTCATCCTTCCAACATTTATGGCCGTCGCAGACTGATTCACCCCTTGTAAATCCGAGTTCCTTCCTAATATCGCGTCGCTGGATTTTCCGTCTGAACGAGCTTGAATTTAAGCTTTCTTTCTCTCCTTGCAACGTGGTCTAATTGTAGAAACTTTGATCACTTTTTTCTATAGTTTTTATAGGAATATGTAACGTTGTACACAAAAAGGAAGATACAAAACGGTATGATACTACGTTGTTTCCTTAAGAATCATAATAAAAGCACTTGAATCTTTACAAAGATGAGATTAATATCCCTATGATATCACCTTACAGACGGGAGCTTAATGAAATTACTATCATATGCGTGCAGTCTTTGAGATTCCAAGCGGAAGTAACGTCACCAGCCATATTGGTACACACGGGTCGAGAGTGCTCGAGGCTGAAGCTTTTAGGAGAAACAAAGTACCGTATCGGATGGGTCGCGATCATGTTAAAGAAGAAAAAGTTAGCCTGGATACTTGCGGCGCAATAAAGTTCATTCAACGTTGCTCGTTGCTTGCATTCCTGGCTTAAAAACGGGGTCCCATTACTGCGAAACTCGCGCGTCCTATTTAGAGGTAAACGTACGACGTACGAGAGGCGAACGTTCATTACGTTCCTCGTACGTATGTACCTACGTACGTGCTGTTAGAATGCTTGAAATTATCTGAACCACTGCGCTTAACCCGCAAAATACAGGTTACTCGCAAAAAGCACAGGACCACATGATTTATCGTTGCCTCTTGTATTACACTCGGAACAAGTTGATGTGTAGCAACGCATACGGTTCACCCTTTAATGTTAAATAACTTTTTGAGTGTCCAACGCTCGAAGCTAAACTTCTGCTGTATAGAAAAATTACACGAGGTTCTTTTTATTTATTAAAAATAATATTCTGAAGAGCACTTGACGCTTGAAATTGAATTTTTGATGCGTAGCAATACGCATGGTTTATTTTCTAGATGAACTAATGAACTTTTTAAACAGCGCCCGGTGTTGATTTATTGTCTCTATTTAAAGTAGTACATTTTAAAGAGTAGGTATCTGGTGGTTGAAAGTAACTTTTTTTAATTTCTAAGAAGACAATTCTTACGATTATGATGTTTTTCTTTCAACGCTAAATCCAGTATCTCGAGTAAGAAATTTCCCTCTTTCCACAGAATCCAGCAATTTTAATGAGCAGCGTTCTTAATTAGTCAGCAAGAGAAGGGGAGATAAGACAGGAAAGTTGTGATCTTGGCAACAATCTTGCCTATTTAGCGATCGACTTTATCTTTTTCCATTTCGTAATTTTCTTGCTCGTCTTATTCACGAAGACTTTACGGATGGGTCAGGAATTTCTTGTTAAATCAGCTAAAGTCCTCGGTCGTTTTACACTATCGAATATTAATGATTTTCCTTTTTCTTAACCAGACATTACCAGCTGTTAACGGGGCTATCATTAATATTACGCTGTTGTCCATGGCAACGTGTCATGGAAATAGCACTAGTGTTTGAGAATCTCAGTCTGGAAGGCATTGATTTTGCGATACCTGACGTTGTCGAAAATCCATTCTCTCGATTTGACTTGCAAAGATCGGATTACTAGCCACAAGATGGCGGTTCCCCTGACGTCAATGTAAGTCCTCCGTAGTCAAGATTATTTGCACAAGAAACTTCTTAATATTGTTAAGCTACAACGCGCGACACTTGCTTCCTTATTAATCCTGATGAATTATAGACGAAACTTCATTAAACTTTAATACAAATAAAGAAAAATTCTATTCCCCATCGATTCAATTCGTCAGATAAAATCTAACTCTGTTCACCCTTTCGAATAACAATTCTCGAAACGATATTCGCTTGTTTATGCATGCAAGAAGTCAGCAAAAAGCATTAGGAAGGGACAAAGAGAAGTCGAACGTGGGGGGAAAGTAGTAAAAGTCGATTGCGATCAGACCCATTAACTGTCTGGAGGCGTTTCTGGTCTGCACAGATCGGCTTGGGGTCCATTAGAGGAGACAGTAAAATGTCATGAGATTAGAATCGACCTTGGGACTCGGTGCTCGTAAAACCTCGAGAGTCGCGAATTTATGTACACGCGTGCACCATGCAGTTATTCGAGTTATCTCGAATCACCGTACACAAACTTTATTACCCCTGAGAACGCAACAGAGGGCGGAAGTCGGTGAATCGTGAAACTATCGTGTTAAGAATTAATTACCGGCTTCGCGAGCCTCGTGATTCATTAACACGACCAACGCTACGAGTTTTCGCGATAAACAATGGATCGAACTGAACTTGGAGAAGAAAAATAAAGGAAAATACTTTCCTTCCTGTACCACAATGCGGGAAATTATTTTTTTTTCACCCCTCTTTCTACCTTTCCCACTGTTTTCCATCTTCCTTTTATTGCAATCGTTCGTCCATGAAAACATGTTCGCAGCGGAACGTTGCTAATTCCTCTTAAACGCTTTCCATTCGTTTCAATATAAAAAAAAGAGAGGAGAAAAAATTGTTTGTAGTTGAAATTCCACGGATATTCCTGCTTTCCCGATGGAATTTATTTACAGTACTCTATTACAAAATTGAGTTTCGGTTATTTCGCTCGACAATGGGTGATCGCGTGCCTCGATGCGAGTTTCCAGCGGACAGAAGTTATCGTTAATCGATATTCGGAGGAGGGTACTTCATCTTCCCGGTGTTCGTGGAACTTGCGAATTTCATCAACGCGCATCGACTCGTCTTAATTCCGTAATTAACCCGCTATACCCGTTCGTAACTTCGATCGACTTTGTTCTATGCGCTTGTTCAACAACTAAGGGAGAAACAGTTGCATTTCAAAGACTACTGAAACAGGATATACGACACGTTCAAAGATACAATCTAAATTGTATGTTTGATGTTGTTAATTAAAAACAGCTGCTTCTGTACTCATTAAGAGTACTGGTGCATAATTAATTTAAATGACAATTGTAAAAATGGTACGCAAAAGTGGCAGTCAACGAAAGTAAAATTTATTATCGGCCTCGAACAGCTTGATCATGAACGGTGCGTATAATACCGTTAAAATACACACGCACTCAATCAGCGTGGAACGTGCAAATCGGTGATTTCGCACCCACGGATTATCAGGATCGAATGGGCTTCAGGATATTGCGGCGGAAACACGGAAACGCGTAAACGTATCGACGTTATCCCTCACTTCGATTCGCCTCGTTCGCCACCGAATAAACGGCGTGCCACCATTCTCATCAACCCTCTATATCAGCCTGCAGGATCGTTCGTCCCTGTCGTTTCGTCGGCTAAGTATTTCCCCTATCGATCATCAACCCCGCGTCATTTCTTTACGAGAACCAGTACGTATCTTATTTCGAACGAAATCGATACTCCTTTTTCTGCGAAATTCTGCCACATTCTTGTTCAATCTGTTCGGTTCACCAAGCGAGAACGACGTCCGCAAAAGCGTCGTGTGCGTCAAACGATCGTCGTTTCGCGGAATCAAAGATGGTCGTGAAAGTTCGATGAACAGTCGCGGAACTTTCGGTTCGTCCACGGCTGCTGACAGTTGTTTTCCCAAAAGCATCGAAGTCCGGCACGGACGGGAAATTGAATTTCTACCACCACATGACGCGAGCCTCCAGCTTTCATCCGGTACCGAAGCACGTTACGCTTTTCCCTGGCGGAAACCGGAGGGGAGAAAAAGTAGCCGAAGAAATCGCGGAATACGCGAGAGACCGCCTATTCCCGACCCTCCGGAAAGGGCAAGGTAGAATGGGGAATGGATATCCATTGCGGGTACAATTTCCTCCCAGCGTTATGCTGCTATTAGTGTGTCGAGAATGTTACGTTCGATGCTGAACCCTTCTAGATTTTTATTTAAGTTTGTTTAGGAACTTTTAATCATGATAACGAAATTTTCAATCAACATAGATTTCGCGTAACTTGAACTATGCGTAGATACAGTTTTCGAGAGTTTGTCCTTAACGAAGGTTAACAATGTTAATAGATGATATTGAAGTTTTGTACAACAATTCGCACGTTAGACCAAGAGTTCCTATAGCTACGGCTCGAGTTTTAGTACACAGGGATGCAACTGGTGGTGACAGACAGGGCGAGCAACAGATCGCTGGAAGAAAATGAAACGTTATGCACGTCGAAAGATAATATTTTATTCGCTTGTTTCTAAAGTAATGTGGAAATGATTGTTGCATAGGACACCTACAGCTTGTAATTTTTTTTTTAATTTCCCAACACGTCACTCACTCCTATCGTTCTCAAATATTGAGAAGCTATTAAACATGTTCATGGTTAAAACTTTGACTCGACAGATTAGTAGACAGTATTATTCCATATACATATACATAAATAGCTGAGAAAAGAATTTAAGTAAATTAAATAAATGACTCGGCAAAGAAATTGAGTAAATTAATTAAATGATTGGGAAAAGAAGTTAATTAGATAAATAAAGTAAGAAAAGGCGCACGAAGTGAATGCAAGTTTTCCATGCAATTAATTTAATAAATTATAATTATCTTGCGTTGATTTTGACTGATTTCTAATAAAACACTAATCTTTTTGTGTCTACGGTCATTGACGCCAGTAATCTAGTTACAAGTTGCTTGCGAGGCGCATCTTCGAGTTCACGCGAGTGCATCGCCGTTGCCAGGAACTTCAGTCGTTTACATCGAGTAGCATGCACAGGGTGCAACTAGTGGTGATGGACGGGAGGAAGAAAGAGAGAGAATGGAGAGAAATCGGAAATCTATGTAGAGCGCTCTACTCGACCACCGAGTTGCTGTCTTGGAGTTTACTAACGATAAGACATAGAACACAGTAATAATGCCATCTGGTTCACGTGTGCATCGATTTTCGTGTAACATGCACTCGCATCACTTTAATTATAAACACACATGTGTATGTTTTAAGTGATCATAGTAAGCTAAGTGCACACTTGTCTCTATCAAAACCTCCCATGAAAGTGCAGGTGTTTATTACAGTAACACTTAACTTTAATATTTCTTTCATAGAGGTCGTAAAATGAATTATTTCATAAACTCTCAGAATGTTATTTTACGATCGTTGATACTTCATGGTCGACAGATAACCAAGTATCGTGTCGTAAAATTAATTTCCTCGTCGTGAAAAATTAATTCACCCCCTTTATCGCTAATTTATTCACACGATTTTGAGAGTAGTATCAACACTTTGATGATCGCACATTTCATCGAATCTAACGTTCTTACAATCGAAAATTTAAATGAATTTAATTTAACTTATAGACGCGAGACAATGTAACAGACGATTCCAACGGTTCCTGCAAGATGTTTCGCGATCTTCCGAGAACGGAAAAAGAAGATCGCCATATCATGAAGGGGCAACCCCTTTTAATGAGGATTGCTCGTCCTCGTTCGTTACAGCTCGTCCTCGTTCGTTATCATCGAAATTCAATAAATCATTTTTTTTTTAAATGATTTGGCCTCCTACAAACTTAATAATACAGCTCGGATACATGAACCCAAGTTCATTACTGGGATCCGTTTCAGCTGATTGATCCGTTTGCCATTTACAAATTAATTATCCGCTTCTGAGACCGTTGCAAAATTACAGCGAGCATATACAAGGCTAACAATGATCGAAGTATCGAGCTTTAGGGGTTGGAAATGCGAGTGGACCCGATCGCATATTCGTCGCTCGTTTCGCTCGTTTCCTCTGTATGCTCAACGTAGATTATTCTCCAAGTCGATGGACATAATTTCAACAATGAAGCGAACAGTGGTTCTGGTTTCCGTTTCTGGGGACGTATCTCAGAGGTTACCAAAATTTTCCATCGTCACCGTTCGACACGAAGGACCAATGGTTTCCCCAGAACGATATAGTTTTAATTGGTTTAGCAGTGTTCGCTGTCTGCTGTCCGGGCGTCGCGACGCTGACGATGACAAATAGCTCGCGCACCCCATGCGGAATTTTCGAGATCCGAAAAAGGAAGGTGAAAACGGAAGAGATCCTTGAAGAGTTCTACGTTTGTAGGGTTACAACCATCTTTTTCCTTATTCTTCACTCGGATCATCCTTATTCGACCCTCTTCTGTACATCAGCAAGAGGTTAATTATAAACTGAATAATATATTAAGTTTTGTCAACTGTTCATTTGCTAATTCGTTTTCGGACACGATTCCTTGCTGGAAAGAAATTGAAAAGAGAGTGTCTCTATGTCGCATCCGATAGGGTGGAACATTTGCATACAGGAGTTGGGGATCGCAAACGGAGGAGATCAAAGAGCCCTTGATCTACGTCCGATCGTTTGCCTTCGGAAACGACGTTAATCAAATAAAAAGTTGCATCTCTTGCAAGAAGCAAGAAGCAAACCGGACACATTGAACATTTCCTTTTTGTAACTAGCTCACTTGTAAAAACGATTTACACATATCACGTGAATTGTGCGATTCAAATATTCGTTTATTTATAGTTTGTCAAAGCTGTGGGACAACATGAAATCGTAAAGCAAAATCGTTCCGTCGATACCTCGTTGTCCTGTTATTGACACTCGCTTTAATATTCGATGACGCGGTTGGCAAGTGCAATCGAACCTTTCTGTAAACACCGATTCAATTTTTCCTTCCCTTTTCATTTACTGTATTATTGTTTTCCTCTCGATAAACGCAGCGACGAGAGTAGGAGCTCTTTTCTTTTTTTGAGAAGCGACACCAATCACGCCTAACATTTACCATTGTTCGAAATTCAGTGGCGTGGGTCGACGCGTTCGACGGTACTTTCAAAAAGATCAAACAGCCTCGATGCAACGCGATCGAAACGGAAGCAATTAAAGCTTTCTAAACAGAACACTCGTAACCGTTTCACGAACCCTGGGTCTTCCGCGTTTTCGATTAAAAGCTCGTTCGTTTAATTCGACCGTCCTCCCGTGTTCCAGGTGGCTTTATTAACGAAACGAAAGTCATTAACCTAAATTACCGGTAACACGTCAAATTTGAGACACAATATCTGTCGGAATCCTTCGAAGGAAAAGAATCCAGAAGAACGAACCGTGAAAAATTAGCGACGTACGTATGTTGTACGAACGATCGTGGAATGATTCTCTTTGTTAGACGCAAAAAGAAATATATAAGAAACGTAGCTTTTATAGCGTAAGTCTAAGGGTAGAAGAAGAGGGAAAAAAATATAAAAGAAAAGATAGTCGATTGCATCGAGGGACGAAATAAAAGGAGAGCCGCTTGTTTGTACCGCCTTTCTTCCCTTTAACGAACTTTTCCTATGTTCTCTGTTTGCGCGCGCGCGCTTATTTAATTTCCACGCTGCTCGTCCAATCGGCGACGTTCGTCGGAGCCGCGCTGGAATTGAAACCAGAAAGGAGGAAAAACGGCTCGGTAATTCGATTTCGTCGAGCGTCGAACAAAATACATTGTCCTCGGACGGTTACCTTGTCGACTGCACAAGCATCATATCTATTTCGATGTTTGTCCCTTCCTTTGTTCTCATTCCAACGGCGTATCGGTTTCTACGGCTGTCTGCTCACGGCGCGGCGTTCAGCTTTTCACGAGAAAAGATTGAGGAACACGATCAGCAGAGACGTTGAAGGAATCGTTTTGTGTTTTACTGTAAGGAGACTGAACGCAATGGAGTGTGTATATCTTCTTTTCCTTCGGTTAAGTGTTTTAGGGATTCCTTTTTTTTCGGCTTCGAGACAGTAAATGCTGCGAGTAAAATGAAATAAAATTAGTTTTCAATATTTTTGCATCTCGACTATGGTAGTAACGTGTATTCATTCCCCTCCGCAACTGGAACCGATCTCGCAGGAGGGATCAACGTAACATCGACCCTTGGTTTCGTTTCGATGCAATCGCAAAAACAAAGGATCATCCCTAGCCCTTTGCAATTTTTTCTTTGTTTTTACGATACGTTCGTGCAACGGAAATCGATGCTATCGGACGACGTTTTCTTCCATTGCAAAAGCAAAACAAAAAAGAGGCTCGATAAGCCAGCTTTATCGAACTTCGCTGTCTCGATTGCAGATGAAATCCGAATAATATTCTGTTATCGATTCTACTGTCATGAGGCCGTCGAAACCAGATGTTTTCGATCATGATACTCGTCACTGGAAGAAAAGAGACAAACAGGTGGATCAAGCATAATAACAATAATACATGAAATGTAAAAGGGAGTCAATTAAGCAATTTTAATTATGCATGGAAATCAACAATTCTGTATTCAATATTTTCGGTATCAATTAATTATTCAATAAAACTGTTGACGTAACTTTATTAAAACTGACATGTAAATAAATAAATCTATACATAAATCTTTCATTTCTGATAAACCTTCTAGATTTATTTTACAGTCAGTAAAGTCTTTCAATTTCAACAATGTTAACAATCTCTAGTACCTTTATTACAAAATTTCTCTATTCTCAGTCAAATAAGAAAGCTTGTGATAGAGTGAATTAAAAAGCCTCGTTTGTTGGAAAGTTTTCTACAAACTGTTCATTATAGCAGGGTAGGAAAAAGATCCATGGAAAGTTAGAGGCCCGCGTTTCAGCAGGATCTTCAAAATAAAACACTCAGTAAAAACGTTCCAGACTTTGTACGAATCATCTATTCTTTCGAATCTACAATCTTTCAATCTTTCCACATCTCCGTTATCACGCGTTATAGTTGAAACCGCATAAGAATTGCATATGAAATTCCGCCAAAGACTCGAAAGTCAAAGTAGTACAGTCCCTGCCCATCGAATTAGGACCACGTACGAAAATTTCACTTTTATGGCTATAACAGTATATCATATATGGAAAATTGTTTTAGGTCATTCAAATTATTACTAAATACATTGATAACCAGGTATACATAGCAATAGATTTGTTACTATTGCGATGAAAATAAAATTATGTGAGCGATAAGCGATTAAGGGCCGTGCGAGTGTTTGTCTGGAGCCTAATCAAAAGACTTGTTTACAACTCTCCAAGCACCACATTATCTAAGTTAAAAAGCATATGATAAAGCAACGTACGAAGCATGCCGGAAAGGATACAAGGCAAAGGGTGAAAATACGAGATATTAACATGTGTTAATAGTGTTATGTACAGTAGTAGTATTATATTAGTAGCTAATAAATTATATCATTACAATTTGAACAGGTCTTTTAATTTTACGGAAAACGTGAAAAATGCTGAAAATTTGTAGTGGCCCTAATTCGATGGCCAGGGACTGTACGTCTGTAAGACGGCTTTTGATAGAAGTAGTTCAGGAATTTTTTATTTCACGGTGTGGTGATCGATGCGATGCTTTGCAAACGATGTCTACCAGTAGGTTGGTACTCCTTCAACGGACAATTAACGCTATATTAACAACTCTTTAATCCTTGTCCCGTCTGAGACTCGCGCCGAGATTAATAATGCAACCTAGCAGTCTCTTCCACTACTTTCCTTGCTCGCCATCTCGAAACTTCGCCTTCGATGATCCCTCCTGCTCGTTGCCATTAATTATGCTCTGACGACTTCCGTTTATGTATTGCTTTACTATCCGAACGGAATAAAACAAGAGGAAGGGACGTAACGTGCCGGTCTCGGTAGACAAGATTTCGCGATCCGTAACTGAAAGAAAGTAGAAAACTTTCGCGCTCGTTTCGTTACCTCCGTGAGCGATAAGCCTCGCTATTGATCGTAAAATTTGTCAATTGCTACGATCCTCGATAAGATGTCGCGTGATTTGTTCGAACACCTTATCGGTAAGGTGATTTGATAAACTTTTGAAATAGAAATATCACGCGATTGTTGTATAACGATTACATGACAGATAATTTCGTTGGAGTGGTGAAAGTAATCAGAATAATAACTCGAGTTATTTTTTGACATTGTTTGTCATGCTTAAACCCAAGGTCTTGTTATCAGACAATCTTATAAATGTATTTTTTAAATGAATTTTTATATAATTGTTTCGATATAGTTGCAGCTAAATAGAGAGCCTGGTCTTTGCTGACCTAATTAATAAATCATATTGTTAAGATATTGCGGGAGATTTAAATTTCATTATTCTTATCAAAAGCTGCAGATAGATCGTTATAACGATTTAAGGCTTAGTGGTTAGATTTCAATAATCGCCGATAGCAGAAAGTATATTAATAGACTTTCGTCAATAAGGTGTTAACTACAAAACTAACGCGTAACTAAGCTGCTTGATATTCAAAATTTCGATAAAATCAGAGGTTTTTTACACAATGTTTTTCTTTGTTCTTCTAAGTGACTGAAGCCAAGGAAACGGTGAAACGCATTCGAGTTAAACGCGACACGAAGTTCATTGAAAAACAGAGTGGCAATTTCGCCGAGTAGAAGGCGCGAATTGAGAAGAGCATTTCATGGACCACCGCCCGCCTCGTTGTGAATTTTTCAGCGTTTCATTACGCTACCTTTCCGGGCGAAGAAACATTACACCAAGTGGTTGGCCACTTAAACTGGATGCTTTGAAAAAGTAAAAGTATACTCGCGACCGTCCCGTGATATTCCTATTTTGAGCGATATCATTTTCAAAGCGAGAGTCGAAACGAATCGGGGGCTCAGCTTGATAAACGAGGAATCGCGCAAATAGCCTAAGGTTGCTCGAATTACCGGGAATTAAGGGTAAACAGGAAGGGTAAAGATATCGTGGAAAGTTTCGTTTGCGATTTACCTCGAGCTTCGTAGCGAGACTTAACTTCTTTTCGCGTCTGGCGTATAGCGAAGAAGAGAGCAAAATACTGTTCGGCAAGATTTGTCCCACGGGCTGGCCAATCTACGAGACGCCTAACTTCAGACTTTTGCATCCTAATTGGATGATCCAAGTTCGAAAGTTTCGACCGTGCTACCGGGAGACAGAAAGCGCCACTTTCTTGTATCCTCCTCGAGCTGTTTCGAATAGCTTTCGACGTTCATCTCTCTTAGAACTTTTCGATTCGCTTTAAAGAGAATAAAACAACTTCCACGATAGTGTTCCACACTTACCCAACCAATTTTACATATCACGAAGATAGAACTATCTGTACCTTCATTTTTCTCTAGAAATTTATCAAATTTTATAGCTCTTATAAAATTTCGAAGTACAGCTTGATAAAAACGTACATTCCTTATGAAAATGAAATTCGTTATATAATTTACGCTCTCTTATTACCGTTTCATAAACATGAAAAGAAGCTTGAGGTGTACAGGATCAAGCTACCATCCGGAATGCAATCCTTTTTTCTCCATTCTCAAATATCCCAATGAAGTTTCAGTCTCTCTGATTTACATTTTCCCTGTTCCGTCCATTAAAATCGAGCTCCGGCAACGGTCGGAAGGGCGCGTGCGACGAAGCAGGAAAAAGGACGAGGACTCGTATCCCGGTTCATCAACGAATGCATCGTCGTGTCGCGTGTTTCACCTTGTAGCTGAAACATCCGCGCGTGTCACTGCGATGGTACAGCCGTGTCACCTGCTAGCAGCCTCTACTTTACATGCTTATTCCGGTTTCAGCTTATAATGCAGCCCCAGGATTGCGCCGTTGTGTGTACGAGCGTGCACCACCATCGTCGGCTGATTTGCATAACACGTGGCTATTTACAGATTCGTCCGCATGCTGCTGGATCTCTTTCTATCGGGAGCGGGAAAGCAGACGGCGAGACGTCGCTGAACGGATTACGTGATTATTAATAACGCGTCCTACGGGAATTTCAGGCTGGATTTTCTCTCAGCTTTTGCCTTTCTGACACGAGACGGTGGTATTAAAGTTACCGTGGATGCTGGAGGCTTTTGAATAACGAGCCACTCGCAAATCGCAATTGGGATATTAATGTGCTCCTCGTTTAACGTGGGGCGTAATTTTCGAAACGTGGTATTAGACGGGTATAGGTGAAAATTAAAAAAATTCACGCCAGCTGCAGTGCAACATAGTAAAGTGGACTTTAGATTAAGGAAGATTGAACGCGATTAGAACGTAGCATTTATGTTTTGCGAGAAATTAAAGCAAGCTGCACGATTCTACTTTGTTCCTCACAAAAACATTGCATCCCGGATTAATGTCTCCAGGATAATAACGATGGCCAGTCCTAATAAATAATTACCAGTTCCAGTCCGATGGTAATGCAAAGTTCTTATCTATCCGTTCGTAAAACCAGCAGCAAAAAGTGAGAATCTTTGTCAGGCCACGTTTATGGAAGCCGTCAGTTTAAATGCGAGAAAGACCTCGAGGCGACGAGTCATTACGATGCATTATGGTGTTCCAGGGGGACAGTTTCGTGGAATTCGAATATGTATGGAGGCAAGAAACTGGCAGGTAACTTTTTATAATCGCAGTGGCGGAAGCTCGTATTCGACACGAGGTTGGAAGCAGGGAACAAAAGCGATAAAATTCGTCGTACATCATCCGTAGCTTTCCCTACCGTCGATTTACGCGGTGTTAAATATTCCCGAACGGGTGAAATCCGTTTCTCTCGCTTGTATACGCGGTCTGAGCATATAAAGGAAGCTGGAAAGAGCGGGAAAAGAGGGCACTCTCAATTAGCCCTGTTAAGCCTGTAAGTTACGCCCGCCCGCTTCTAGCCGACCCGGAGAAAACTTTTTGACTGATTTACGAACCCGTTGCTCTTTGCGAGCTTACAAAATAGCTGTTGCGCCCGTCGAAGTGGCTAGGACAATGATTTATGCCTCCTTGGCAGCGCAACCTCCGACTCCGTTCTGCAAAAATCGCGGAAAGTTGTTTGATCGAGTTGCGAGCTGTTTTACTAACATGAAAATCCCTTTCGTCGATGCTCGATTTACACCTGCGCTTCGATGCTTAATTATACAGAAAGTTTCATTATACAGAGTGTTTCATTATCATTGTAAAATGTTAAATGTGCAGAGTCTGCGAGTTTTCGCATTCAACGAACGCCGCGGAAGAAACTAAGGGATGATCATCGGCCATACTTATCACGCGTCGGCACTTCTGCTGGCCAGTAAATTTAAAAGGCGGCTCGCGCGCGCCGCGTAAATTTCACCGGAAGATTAGCGCGGCTTTTCGCGCGTGAAACGAGAGATTAAAATCTTAGCATCCTGGACAAGCGTAGCTCGCAGGCGAAACGGAACTAGAGCGTGTGCACCGCGTACTCGCTTATCGAAGATAACTGCTTCCTCGGAGGGTTTCTACGTTATGTCCATGTGTTGGTCCATGGGGAATCGTAAACAGCTCGAGGCTTGTGAATCATGCTCTCCTCGAACATGGAATAAACAAGAGAGAAGCGAGAGAAACGAGAATTTTCATCGTAGACGCTTGCATCGCTGCGATTACCTAAAAGATAAAGGATTATTAGCAAATATTTAAATAAATCTTAATGAATGTGTACAGGTTATTAAAAAGGCCAAAATTAAAATTTTTGAATATTTTTATAGTGATACAAGTACAGGATGTCCCAGAAAGAGTGTTAATCCTTTAATGAGGTAATAACCGGGGTAATTCTGAACAATATTTTCCTTTGCGAAAATGTTGTTTGAAGCTTCGTTTTTGAATTATTAAGGAAAAACACTGGCTACGAAAAGTGGGCTTGACCTGAGTCCCGAACGAACACTTTCGGCACCCTGCCGGTATAGCAGGAGACGCTGGAAAAATAAATGAATCGAACCAATTGAATTTTTATTGTTGCTAACTTGTTTGATTAAAATGAATACACAATTTAATCTCTTGTTGTCTGTCATAAAAACGTAGAAAGTGAAATTCTAAGCATTCTAAGCAACAAATAAAAATGATTGAAACGGAATAAACGGATATTTGATAAGAATATCAATGTTATCAATTCTACATGATATCATAATGAGCCGAATATCAGGCGATGTTACGAAAACCTTTTTGATTGGTTGAACCTGTAAATAGTTCTCTTGACAATCTATTAATTAATCCTAAACGTATACTGATTTAATGGAATCTAATTTGGTACTTAAGCTATACTAGATATTCCTGATTAGAAAAGTATTAATATTATTAAATCTATCCAATGCACGTAACATTAGAATGAAACGATTCTGTACTATGGGACAGTGTTAAAGAACCATTACGTTGAACAACAGTTCAAAAGTAGTTGGTGAATGTACCCGGTTCCGCTCGCTTCAGCTTCCAATATCGCTTCCATGGTGAGCTCGAAACTGAAAAGGTGTCATCGTTAAAAACTATCGTACCGAGGGCTGTTTCACTGAGCTTTCCGAGAAACCGAAAACATGTTTTGGCCGAGTTCTCGAAAAGCGTGGAAATGTTTGCGTCCAGAGGGTAAAGAAAACAAGATGGACGTTCATCGATATCGATTGCGATGCGATCGTTCTTCAAATTGGACGTCAAAATATAATCTTGTAACACGAAATCTAAATAAAATAACGATTGGAATAATTTTGGCTATTAATGGGTTAAATCTGGCGGACTCTAATTCTATTTCTCTAACCGATACGAAGAAGATAAATTGAGGGTAGGGCAAAGAACAGCAGACATAAAGGAAAGGGAGGGAGAGGAAAGGTACCGAAGAGCGAAGAGGGGAGAAAGGTAAATTAGGAGAGAAGGTCGCAAGCCTCGAGGGGAGGTTCTGGATGCGAGAACAAGGGGGTTGTTTCCTAATCAGCTTACTTCCGTGGCTCACACCTTTTGTGTCGTGGACCAGTCCTTGGATTAAAGCATTGTCGCTACTGGTTATTATATCACAAGATACGAATGAACGCTGGCAAAGTACACAACAATAACATGTGGTTCCATGCAGATAAACTGCACCGTCCGAAACAATGCTTGTGCAAAAGGACTGGTCAGAACCTCCTGGGGTTACTAAAAAGATATACGAGACTCGGTCGAACGAGAATGCAACACCGGTGACGTTTAATCAGAGAGAATGTAAATTACCAAACAGGAGTAGCGTTTAGAGATTATTTTGCACGGCATCGAACGAAAGGCGAAGAGAAAAGCGTACGACATTTTTCAGTACAAAGCGCGAAAAAGCAAAGGACAACGGTAGGCGATCCGTATTGCGGCGACGAGAAGAAAGCGCGTATCAAAGGATCGCAGCGCGAAGCAGGTGGCTGGCTGTTGTTGCATCGATCGAAATTTCATTTCGTCGTCAAAGAAGCCGAAGGACTTTCGGCCCTTGTGCACAGGAAGCAGCGTTGCACTGGCTTCTTGCTAGCCTGTTCAAACTTTAATGCATGCGAGGAGGTCGGCTTGTTTGCTCTCGAGAAAATTGCACCCGTAGAACCGGCTGTATCGAGGTAAAATGTGATTTCGTTGCTGACCCAAGGGATCCCGTCGACCGTCTCGTCGAAAGAACGTTGCACCTGTTATATATGTACGTCAGACCGCGCCAGACGTCGCGTTAACTTCGAAAAAGCTCGCGGTCTACGTTTACGCTTTATATTACCCTTCGAGATGGTACACGAAAATATCGTGGAAGCTCTGAAAAATTCTAACCACTTTCATGCACGATTAGATGTTAGAAACAGTATGCATCCGAACGGACAATACGAATCGGTCTTTCATCATATACCTCGCGTTTCCGGTGATCAGCGTAAATGCTCGGCTCGCCCTTACGAAGGGCTTCGCCGAGGGTAACTCATGGGCTGCAGCCTCCGTCGGTCTCGCAGTCGTCGTTAATTAATGTATGTAACACGACGAGGAATACGAGCATAATTACTTTGCTCGAGTGGCCGGAGGCCGAAAGTTTGCTCGTTATCACCAGGCGTGGATGCACGCGCACACTCTGCAAAGACGAACGCATCGATAATAAGAGCATTATCGTGTTCTGTTGTTTCACAATACAAGGGCAATTCCACAGAATTGTTATCAAAATTTCGATGATCGTCGTGTCGCTATTGCATATCGCTAGATATCAGGATTCGAGTCGAGGGATTTCCAATTGATAAAAATGATGTAATTCAATTTAATTAGGTTACAAACAACTTGATTTTCCCGAAGGACGACCAGTGACTTCTGGTGATATTTTTATATGGCGAGGGTCAACTTGTACCCGTCAATTGCATCGGAAAGGACGAAAATGCGAGCGCCGATCTAGCCTGCAACAAACCGTTTCAAAGCTAAAAGGATGCAAAAGGGTGCATTAGGCAGTCGGTCGATGACAGTCAGAGTCCTGGTGCAGCATGGCGTCGAGGAAAGTTGAAGCCGAGCAAACACACAACGCGAACGAGTGCACAGGCCGTGCTGTTTGGTGACGGCCGGATGCACGAGGGTAGCAGACCACATCACTCGTCGGCCCGACCGGATGTCCCGACATTGAAATACAAGCGAACCCTTGCTCGCTCTCTCCTTCTCATTCTCTCTCGGGGTTGCTAACCCCGGTTCGCGTTCACTCATGCTCTTCTCTTTCGTGTCTGCTCGAGTTAACGCGAGCCGTTGTATCGGCCGAGAAATCTTGCTGCGAGTCATCCTGACTCCCGTGAACTTGTTTAACAGAGGATCGAATAGCTTGCAGAATTACTATCGATCCATGAGGTTGTCGATTGGCTTGCACGAAGGGTGAGCTCGAAGAAAGATGAACATTTCATCTATGTACCAAGCTAAAGAGTCTACCTAGTCACTTCATGGCATTTTTAATAGCGCGATCAATTAAATCAACGGCGTTATAAGTATACATGTACTTAAAGTATATTTTAAATTCAATTGTTAAGGCATCTAGCTATTTCTCTAATAGGTACTGATTATTATTACCTCGAGTGTTACCTAAAATGACGCTCGACACGATATTTTATCTCGCTCTTTCATTTCACAACATCGATCTATGGAACGCGTATATCTGTTCTTACAATGGATTAATGAAAAACAGGAAAAAACACCGTATTTTTAATATTCATTGTATCGTTGGCAATCAAATTTTCGCACGTAACGAACCAGCCACTTATCCTGCCACGTGGACAACGTATCTCGAGGAAAAAGGCAGGGAATCCAATCGCAATAGAGTTAAGTGTTCCAGAGTAAAATCTAGCCGAGGCACGACCTCGATTACTCGCTGAGGATTTGTTACGGTCACCTTTTCCGTCGTGTTTCCTTCATCGATCCTATGGAATCGTCCTCGACTTCTTCTTCGTTTTCGATTCCCCTGAAAGCCAGCTACATTCTCCCTTAAACGTCGAAAGAACGCCAGGGACATTTTGTCCCTTTAGCCTCCTTCGGCGACCCGATTTTTCCGACCTCCTTTTTTCTCCATCAAACGAAAGGGATTTCCAATTGTCGCATTTATTCTGCCTTCGATCTTCCTTCGGTTAAATTACATCTGTTTGAACAAACCTGTTATCTTGTTGTTTGATTCGAATTGGATATATTCGATATATTTCGATTGTAACTTTCAAATAAAGAATTTGTAAGCCAGTTTTGAAAAATTCAATTAGACGCAATGGCGTGTTTATCAGAAAATTCTTAAACTAAAAAGATTTAAATGGACCAAGGATTTTAATATCTTCGATCTATCCGCTCCTTCAATTTTATCTCTTATCACCGAATCACCAAGGTCAATATACCAAATAACATATTCAAATATATCCGATAACGGACCACTTTTCGATTATCTGGTCAACATGAAAACAGATAAACAAGATATTGTAGAGCACTTACTTGATCATGTTATCGTTCCAAAAAATCTGACCAATCGTACTTTCCATCGAAAGAAAGTTTCGTCTAATCAAAGACGAGTCAACCCTTAACTGCGAACACATTTTCCTAGTTGCTTCTTGTTTCGTCGTGAAAATCCTCAAGGTCGTTACGCCAACAACGATGAGTCGAAAAGGCAGGCTGTTACCACCATGTGCTGCCATAATATCGGGGTAAAGTTTGCCTGGCTAGCGGGAGAAAACAATTTTGAACAAGTTGAACGTCGAAGAAGCAATTGTTGCCCCTTCGAAGGACAATTATAGTGCCTTTGAGAGCCACTATCAAATATCTCTTACTATCTTTCAAAATATTAGCTTATTATTGTCTATTGAAAACGAGAGACAACGATGCCAATGAATTTCTTTCTAAAGAGTTTAATTGAAAGGATGGATTTTTGATAGAAGAAAATCAGGCTATCGTTTACAAGCTTATATCAAAGAAAGTAGAGATGAAGAAGCAAAAGATTTCATTAAGCCACTTCTAGAACAGGTCTTAAAAAACAACATGAGAATATCAGCATTTCAAATCTGAATAATCTCTCTTAACCTTCCAAGTAAAAATTAGTTATCTAACAATTAAATACTCGAATGTTTTATTTACATGTTCGTCAAGATATAATCTTATCGAAGATTCATTAACAGAAGGAGTATTTAAGGGAGCGAAACGATTCAGGTCATTACATTCAGTGAGATCCACTACCAGAAGCAACATGGTGAGTAAACCAGAACAATTGAAATTATTCTTAAATATTATAAAATCTTACTATTTACTGCTGGCCTAGCTTAATAGCTAGACTTCTTTTACATTATTACCTGAATATTCGAGATTAAAATTTCTTCATTCTTTTCGTTCATAGATGAAATTCGCATTCGCCCTCGTCGCAGTCCTGGCTTTGGCCAGCCCCCTGCAAGCTTACAATGTTCCACGTACAGGAAGCGGTGTCCTGGCTAACGAAATCCAGGAGTTCGTCGATCTTGTGCCAACAAAAGAAATAATGAATATCGTCCTTCGTTACATCGCCACTGACGTTGATGTCCAAGCTGTGTTAAAATTCGTGCACTCCGCGGAGTTCAAACAATTGGTCATCGAAATCGAAGCCATGTCCGAAATCAGGAACATCATGAACTACATACAGACAAATGGACTGGACATCTACCAGATTGTGAACCACATTAACAAGTACCTCGATCTCGATTCATTGGTACCACCAACCAACGTCCGAATGGTGAGGGCCGCTGGTGGAATCCGCGGAATGCTCGACGAGGTTAAGGCCCTTGTACCCAAGGAGAAGATCCGGGAACTGTATAGAACGAAAATGGCTTCATCCAAAGTATTTGCCGATTTAGTCGCTCAATTGAAGTCACCGGAATTCCAGAACGTCGCCAATCAATTGTGCAATAACGCTACCTTCAAACACGTGTTGGTCGAAGCCAAAAAGGCCCAAGTCGATATCGACGGTTTGGCAAGATTACTCGAGACCGTTTTGGGCCTTACGCTCCCCTGCAAACCATGAAGAGACATACTTACCGATGCTTACTGATAACTCTGATTGATTTAATTTTATGCAATAAATAAGTGAAATTATAATACTTTGTTTAACATCTTTTTACCCCCTTCTTATCCTTCCTTCTATTTCACTGATAGTATTTTTACTGATCGATTTTAAATAAATTATATAAAATAAATAAGTAAAATTATAACATTTTGTTTATTATTTCTTTGTCCTCTTCTTATTTTCACCTTCATCAGAAATAAATTTGAAAGCGTAGCATTTAGTGTTCAGATGATGTAACCTGAAAACATTAAAAAATGTGAGCGACAATTAGAATGTAAGCAATTAGAAACATATTACAATAAAATCTGAATAAGTACAAAAGAAATTGCGACCCAAACATTGCGTACATATCCAACCGAGGTGTCAAACAATGACGGTGCGAGAGAGGTCCAATGATCATAGGAAAGAGCTAAAACGTATCAGTGTGTCTAATACTGATTCAATTATAAAACTTTATTATTTTTGACTTTTTTTTAATAAAACTTTTACTCGGCCATTATTGAGATTTTTGTTTTAATTATAATTACTCATTACTCAGAATACCTCATTTAAAATTGGACCAAATGACGTGAGGTTTCTCAAGAAGCTATACAAAAAATTACAATTTGTCAAAATCGGGAAAAAAATAGTAAAAGGCAATTTTTTAACTTTTTTATTTGAGCCTGTAATGAAAATTTAAAATATGAAATTTGTAAATTTAAGTATGTTATGTGTATCGGTCAATGCACTGAGAAGTTGCAAGTAATTAAAATTTCTGAAAATCGTGACTTTTCATCTAAGAACATGACTAGTTATGTTCTTATCGTTAGACGAAAAGTCGCGATTCTCGGAAATTTTAATTACTTGTAACTTCTAAGTGCATTGGCCGATCTTGATGAAATTTTCAGCATACATATAACTTACTTGAATCTACGAAAGACATATTTTAAATTTTCATTAGAGGCTCACATAAAGAAGTTGAAAAATTACCCTGCACTATTTTTTCTCACAGTTTCAACAAATTGTAATTTTTTAAAACAACAAAAGCACATATCTCAGTAAATTAATTTTTATAGCTTCTCAAGAGAACTCACGTCATTTGGTCCAATTTTAAATGAGCTATTCTGTTTTAAACGGTGACCCACTGAATATGCAGTCAAGATGTCGATTCTATGTTGTTTATTCTATTATTATTGTTTATTTATTCTATTATTATTCTATTATTATTGTTTATTTATTCTATTATTATTCTATTATTATTGTTTATTTATTCTATTATTATTCTATTATTATTGTTTATTTATTCTATTATTATTCTATTATTATTGTTTATTTATTCAATTATTATTGTTAGCTTGTAAATTACTTTAATTTTCTATAGAAAGAAACTGTCCGGTATGATCACACTTTAGCGCGGACACCGTGTGTATAATAAAATAACAAATGAAAAGTATCTCTAACTGTGATTCAGCTTAATAATATATTCCTAAATAGGATTTCTAATCTTTCATCACATTCAAAATTCTGAATCCCTAGAAATGTTGAGATAATACAAAACAAATGTTGATTAAGTGATTAATTATTTATTACCCAATGCAATGTTATTGAAAATCAACGATGTGATTCTGATTTTTTACTTTTAGAATATTAGAAAATGGGACGAAGGAAATTTGAGCAATATTTTGAAGATAACTCTATGATTATCTGTTATACACTCATCACATATCAATACGATATATCACAATCATAAATTTGATTTTGTTCGAGATTGTATCACCTATCAATGCGACCACACAGCTGACGACCTTGTGTTTATTTGAAACAAAAAATTACTTGTCTTGAGAAAGACATTTGAGAACTAGTAATTTAATTCACAATACCGTGTGTTAATTGCTAACTTTGAAAATACAGAATATATTCCATGACAACGGATTAAAATTTTTAACGATTGCTTTAGAAATTTGTACAACGAGTAATTCATTGTCAGATGAATCTATTGTTTCAAATAAAAGTGATTTTTCAATATAATTTAATTAGTGCATCCAAAAAAAGAACGGAGCATTAATTATCAATTATTATTTCATACGATGTTTTCACCGGGTATTCCAATTTTTCATTGATTATCATTTACAACCTACTTTACTGATTAATATCCACAGGTGTTAAAGAAAACAGGTGTACACAAGATGAAATCTTATCATCCTCTCAGCCGATTCTTTGTCATAGACCATGCTCTTTTTCAGAGTATAAATTAAGGAGGCGAAGCAGGAGTTAACAAGTAGTCCAGCATTACTACAGCAAACAAGGTAAGCCACTCAGCAGCGTCTATTATTCTTTCTAATTATTAATTATGAAATTTCTCTAAATTTGAACGGAGTTAACTAAGACTTTCTATGACTTTCATTTTTATTTTGGCAATCTGTTTTTTGCTAATCTCCGTGTTAAATTATTTTTTCTAAGTTCTTATTAATCGCTTGCAGATGAAGTTCTCACTGGTAGCACTCTCTGCGATGGTTGCCTTCGCAACCGTCAACTGTTATCACCTGCCAGCATTCGGGGAAGGTCCCCTATACGAAGACATTCAGTATTTCATAGACATGATCCCCATGGATGAAGTAATGCGAGTGATTGTACAGTACACCGTCAAGGACTCCGAGTTCCAACAACTCCTAAAATACATGAAAACGGACGACTGCAAGCAAATGGTGAATGAAATCGAGGCTATCCCCGAGTTCCGTACATTCGCCAGCTACATGGACAAGCATGGAATCTACATGTATGATGCGTTGAACAAGATGAACAAGGTGATCGGCCTGCCATCGTTCCAGCCCATACTTGTTAAGAAGGAAATCACTGGAGGATTGACTGGTCTCTTCAACGATGTCAAAGAACTGATCTCCTACGACGACATCATCCATGGTTACGTTTACAAGATGAGGACATCCCAAGATTTCCGTGATTTCGTCGCCGAACTGAAATCCGAAGGTCACCAGAACTTCGTTAACGCGCTGTACAAGAACCAACGTTACCTGGCCTTCCGTGCTACCCTGGTCAGCAAGGGTTTGGACATCACTCTGATCGAAGATGTCATCTACACTGTCCTTGGTATCGAGTTCCCAGTTTTGGACACCACCAACGCCTTGTACGACAACCAACTATCCAAAGACATCCAGGACTTCATCGACCTGATCGATATGGACAAGGTTATTAAAATCATTTCTAATTACTTGGATGATGACCAGATACAGGAAAGTCTGAGATATTTCCGCAGCGAAGAGTTCCACGTACTGGTACGCAAAGTCGAAGCCCTGAAGCCCTATCAAAATTTGGTTCAATATTTACACAACGCTGGCCTAAACATACACGGCCTGATCCAGAAGATCCATAAATTGTTCGGTATGGAAGACTACGTTCCACCCAGTGGCAACTACTTCAGCTTCTTCGTTAACCGCGGTGGTATGAAGGGTTTGATCGATGATATACTCGCTTCACTCCCCGTGGATAAGTTCAAGGCCATGTTCGAAGAGAAGATGAAAACCTCGCCGGATTTCCAGAACTTCGTTAAACAAGTCCAGTCCAAAGAGTTCGAAGAGATCATTGACACGGTCTACAGTGAACCCATCTTTCTGGAAATGAGACAGAAGGCGATAGACATTGGTTTGGACATTCAACGAGCCAGACAATTGTTCGAAGAAATCGGCATTCTCCTTCCCAGACCATCTTACTAATTATGGATTTATAACGATTCGTTTTTATCGACTTTACATGTTACTCTCTAATGTTTAATAAATTTGCTTGTTAATATATCTTTCAAAGTGTCAAATTCTACCTCAAACCTTATAACAATAACCGTATTTTATAGGGGGTGAAAAAGTTAGAAGAAATTAGAAATTCCTCTTTCCTCAATTTTCTCTCAAATCGTTGCATTATTTAGAGTTTATATTTAATTTGATATAAGTTTTGAAGCAGTGTCCTGTGGGGGTTGAACCAACGGTAATTCAATATTTCTCGTCTATCTCCTTCAATACGTCCCCCTATTTCTTTTATTCAGTCCACCATCATCCCTTGATTCTTCGGTTTTATTTTCCTCACCTTGGATATTTTTCACTCGACCTCATCAGCCTCGTTCGCGAGCGGATGCACGCACAAGCGCACGCTTCTTATAATTTTCTATTACGACGCGTCAATAGCGAGTACCGAGGCTTATTAAATTGTAACAATTTTAATTAGAGAAGCAGCGTATAACGCCTTGTTTCTCCCCCTTGTTCCTTCCTATTCTTGGAGCAGAATCGACAAAGCCACCCCCGTAGTTGCGAAGACGCGTTGCTTAAGACACCCCTCGGTTTCCTTTTAAAAGTTAGCGCCACGTGCTCGAACACAGTCCTCTTTTATTTATCAAATGGCCGTTACCATTGTAGACCCATTCTCTGCACGCGGCGCCCTTTTCCTTTTTCTTTGGATCAGCGAAACTTCCGACGCGTTAACGAATCGCCCGTTTCGACGACTGGGGTGAAATTGATCAGCCTTCGAATAACTGGATGGATTTACGATGTTCTTCCGTCATCTGTTAGAAATATTTGTTGGTCCATTTAAAAAATTCGTATTTCTGGATCACGATTGATCCGACATCGATGTTTGAATGATCAACGACGTCGTTTCCCAAGTGCGATTTTCCCTAAGCTTCTAATCAAATGGGTGTCGATAAATTAACTGTCGATTAAAGACAATATCAAGAATATAAGAACAAATGCTTTTGTCAGAGCAATTGAAAGAAAACATTGTTATCGATTTATCGATGTAATTAGCTTCAAAGATAATAATTTCCTATTGTATCGGCACAAAAAACAAGTTTCTACAATAAATTAATATAAAATTGTAATGTGAATAGCACTTTTCTTGTTTAACAATATGAAATATAATCTTTGTGTCATAATTGTAATATTAATAGTATATCCCTTTGATTTTCAACAGAAAAGATAGGTTCTTAAATTGTAACACTGTCGATAAGTTTATCCCTCCTATTTTGTTTTATATTTTCACATTATAAAAGGCTGACAAATTATCGGAAAACTATAATTGAATCTCCTAGGGCATCGTTGAATTCGATTTAGACCGGCGCGAAACGTTAAATTTATATTCAATCAGTGTAGCAGGATGGCTGAATAGAGCGACATTATGCAGGCGCGACATTTACATTATTCGTCAACCGAAATTTGTCAATTCTTTTAATGATAATGATATAATAATTTGTGCGGCTGTATATAGAGGACACCACGGAATTGTTTGTAACAATGCTTTCAATATTGTTATCGGTATCGAAACCAGCTATCAAGCTGATGGTTGTTTTGATTTGCCGTGTCGTATACACAAGCTCGTTTCCATTTACTTCCCGGCTGTATAATTGCAACTTTATTTGCATCTAGATTCGAAAAGTAATTGAAATTTTCATGACGTTTTTCAAGAATTTTATTTTATCAATTTCACCAACTTCAACAATTGCAATTTAATCAGAAGTAACTTAGATATTTCGAATTGCTAATGTGGTTCTCCTATTTCTTTGTTTAATTAATTTCGTATCGCGGATAATCCTCGTAACAGAGATCATATTGAAAATGTATCAATCAATATTATTGATTTTATAAAAGCAAGATTAATTTAACGTTTTTCACGTGCATTTTTGTTATCTATAACAAAGAATATCTAGTAGTACTATATATCAGTCACGTCATATTGAAAGATTACGTGCGATATCTGAAGAGCAACAATAATCTGTCAAGTACGTAAAAATCTATACTTCCTATCTTACAGTAAATAAAAAATAAACATGTTTAATGATGAAACGAATGATATCCTCGTTTGTACTTTGTCTTTCTAGAAACAATAAATCAAATAATAATTTTTTCAAAATGATTTAGGAATCATGCCATAGAAAAATTACGAACACGTTTCTTAACGTAGTTTTAAAGCTCTTTAGCTATGTAAATACTCAACAAATATGTAACTATCAATGTTACACCTGATACTTCATTTGCTTTGTTCTATTCTATGAATATAGTGAATCATCCATACTAATTAATCATTATGTTGACTTCACGTCGCTCCAGGAAATGTGAGATGGAGCGTCATAGTAATCCTTAAACAAGATCCAAAAAATTAAATTCTTTGGAGTACAACAAATATAAACCTGTTATCTTAACTGTTTCACATAATTAATATAAATTATTATATCACGATATTTTGACAAGAAAAATTTTGTTTTGACTGCTTAACCTGTCTGGTGAACTTTTGTTCAAGGATATATAAAACAAATTTAAAAAGAAAAATATGACGACCATGGAAATTTATGCAGATGCCGTATACAAGATCTTTCCTTCCCACGTATCTTAAATCTCATCGTAAGTAGTTTACTAATTGTGTATTGAGTAAAACTGAAATTTGGTCATTTTTTTAAATTAACATTAAACTCATCGACATTATGTCGCTTTTTGCGCCAATTCTAAAGTAAGGAAACACACATCCAGGCTGAAGATATCCACTTAATTTGAAATATCCAAGTCGTACATAATTCCCAGACAAGATTACAAAATGATTTCGCACTAGAGACGTATCAAGGATCAAGGATCTCAAACAAGGACAAAAATGAACCCACACATTATGATCGCTAGCGTGATGGCCACTGCTTCTGTCGCCCTTATCGGATTTCTAGCCTACAAAATCGGATTTCGATCGAACGATTCATTTAACTTGCCGCTTTTGAACGACGACAGCTCTCTCGAGGAAGATCTCAGAGATATCCTTGCGTTCGTGCCGTTTAACGAGGTGAAGGAGATCGTCGAGAAATATATGAAATACGATGCTCAGATAGGGGACACCGTGAGTTTCGTGAGTGATCAGAAGAGATTCATCGTACGAGAATTTCAGAGAATGCCTCAATTGAACAAGCTGATCGTGTCTTTGCGACAAGACGGCCTGAACGTCGATTCGTGGTACGAAAAAGTTCGAAGCTTTTGGAAAACGTCGCCAAGGTTCGTCAGAAACGATCCCAGCATCGCGAAAGGCGGCTTGACCGTCATGATCAACACCACCCTGAATACTATACCACTGGACGAGCTGCACGAGTTTCTATTACAAAAAGTGAAATACTCGAGAAGCTTTCGTAGATTTTTGCAAATGCTCAAGTCAAAGGATTTCAGGGACTTTTGCAAGGCTGTCGAAGACAATGCTGTGCTGCATCATCATTATTTTTGGGCTAAGGAGAGCGGGTTGGAAATCACGTTCGCCATCGAATTGTTCACCGAACTGCACACTTATTTCACGCAGACCTTGCTTCTGCAGGGTTAGAAATTCTTGAAGATTAGTTAAAAATTAACATTTCGATGATTGAAATATACTCTGTCGACCACTTGTGATGCTTTATGATAATTTATATGAAAATTTTATTGACAGTGAGAAGAAAGGAGTTAGTCGGAAATTACATTAAACACTGAATTTTGATTGCAGATAAAAATTTAATCAATCATATTTGATAATTTGGTTTAACAATTTAAAATTACATCTAACATAGCAGATATTTGCATCTGAAAGTTTACTTATTGAAGGGTGCCAGGATTAAGAAAATCGGGTAGTAATGGTGGAATGATTCTTTATCTACGCCGACTCGTTCCGCGCGATTTTCTAGTTTCGAAAGGATTTCACTCTGCAACACGGAGTTGTAGAAATTTAAGAATTCAGCGCTCGTGATCTCATTAATCAATCCTTTGAACGCTTTGGAATTTTCCATCTTGTCCTTCTGCATATCCAACATCTCGTCTACGGGAACTAATTCAAGGATGTCTTGCACGTAACCCGAAAGTCCTCCGGTGATAGCACGCTGGGGCCCTGCTAGAGGCTTGAACGGTGGTATATTCAGAATTTCGTTGTATTTGTTTAACAAACTATAAATGTTGAGACCGTTATTTTGTGCGTAGGCCATCAGTTTCTTAAATTCAGGCGCTCCTTCCACAAATGTGATGAATTCTTTCGAATCCGGAGATTTCAGGAGGTTCGTCATCAGCTGGAAATCCTTGTCCTGAGCTGCGTACGTTCTCGTAATGTCTATCAGTTCGTCCAGTGGTATCAGGTTAAGGATATCTTGAAAGTCCTTAGCCAGCTCACCCGAGCCAGTGCTTGGTATGTTGTAAGCGTTCAGTTGACCGACCACGGCCAGAACAGCCAAAATTGCTAGAGTGAATTTCATCTGAAAGAAAATTATTTCGTTAGTTCTTTGTCTATTAAATAGGTAAAGTGTTAAGGCACGTCGGCGTAATCAAGCAAAATATGACACCGCCAAACGAATAGCAGCAAAGGATTAAAGTTAGTTGAACGTTCGAACGAGAATGGAAAATCCATGCGTTGGTGTTCGATCGATGGAACATACTTTCGAGATCGAATTATTCAGTCGGTGAGAACGGTGTTGTATTATCCCGTAAATTGAATGTCGCGTTGTATCGAGCCGGCGGCAAAATCAAACGTGCATTTACGCACTTTGCGAGGGTAACAAAAGCGGTGCGTGCTCGACACGCGTCTAATGCAACCCGTTAACAAAGCGATTCAATTATTCTAACGTCAGTTCATTGAAACGCGAAGCTTGCTTCAATCATGTTCGAAAGTTTTCACTTGAAACGATTCAATGCTCGAGTATTCAATTATTTTTCACGTTTTACCTTGTTATTTTCGGCCTTCTTGGATTCTTCAAGTTCGACGATCGTATTCAACGGTTACTGCTCGATCGTTCTCCGTTACCTTTTATATATAATACATAGACCGATACAAAATCAATATGTAGTTACGATAAGATTAATTGAATTCGTCAAAATGGAATTAATCTTCTTTCGATTACTCAATGTGGAAGTAGATAGAAATTATCTTGTAATACATACTACGTGTTTACGGCGATTACGTCTCAAGTGGTCTTAATTAATTGTCCAACGTGATTCTAAGAATCTTGGTGACACGTAACGTACCGCGTGCATGGTAATTTCTCTTTTTTTATGGTTCTCTAGACAGCCAAGTTTACCCAGATGAAGAGAATTTATGTATTTCGTTATATAGCTTTGCATAATACACGAGCTTATTATATCCCATGAAAGAGAAACATCTTGGGAGGAAAAGTTTCGATGGACTAACGTAACCTGCTTCAGAAGCTTCATTAAGAAAGACGTAAATACGTAACTCTACAAAGGAAATATTTATCAATGAATAATGGCTACCTTGTTATTTTTTAACAAGACTTTCTTTTAACCACCGACCATATTAAACACGCAAACTTTCATTGTAAGCTTTCTATTACAGCCGTATTGCGTGAATTGCGGTTTCCATTGCAACTCTATAGACATCGTATATTTATTTTAAAATCGATCGGCAAAATTTTAACAAAATCAAACTGTTTTATCAGGAGAAATATAAAAATTTGTCACAGATATGATAGCAGAAGTGATACAGAATTTCCTCTCTTATCAATAAATCTTGATCGCGCTTACTTTTGAAATTGCTGTTCGAATGATAAGCGATCGATCAGGATCCCATAGGACGAGTTCTCGATCGATGTCCTCCTGGAGGAAATTTAAGACAAGCCGTCGCGGAAGGAATTAATTCCGTTGAAGACGACGTCACGAGCCGCGACGAACGCGACAGGACGGTGTGAGTTTCATGCCGTGGAGCGTCGTTGGAGACTCCGAAGGGAAGAGGAAGCCGGTCGACGACAAGGGAAGCTGCTGAAGGAGAAATAGGGTTCGGAACTGTGCTAAGGCAAGCGGCTCGCGGTGTCTGCGGCAAACAATTCCAATTAACTCGCTGGAATTGGAATAGGACTCCTCTCGTCGACGCCCTCTCGGCTGAGAGACCGTCTCCTGGATGCCCAAACGTCGCCGACGACGATGAGAACGCACTCGCTCTTCTCCCCTTTCGTCTTTCATCCCTCGAAATCTTAGCCCTTCCTTCTTTTCGTCCTTCGGAACGTCGCTTTTCTTTGCCGTTCAGGTCGCAGAAATTAGCTGTCCATCCAGCGTGAAACTTGGCGAAAACGTGCTCAAACTCGAGGACAGAAACGACGTGGAAGGGGAGAAATTAAAAAAGTTCACCATCTTTTCCTTCTCCTTACCGCCCTGCTTTCCTTAAAGAAACTTTCCCATCGATATTTACATTTCAATCGAACATCGTTCTCTTTCAAATTGGATCGAACTCGAACACAACTATCCCAAAAACATTCGGACAGACATACAACACACCGCTTCTATAAGTGAATAACCCTTTTCACAAATCCATTAATTGTTTCCTCTTTCCAAACAGGTGGTGATGGTTAATAAAGGAATTGAGAAAAACAAGAGAAATGGTAGGTGCAGTCCTTTCTCGAATTTGTCACTCATCCCCATCTTTTGCTTTCATTTGAAAGACGGGGATGGTGGTGGTAGCTGGGCTGAGAGAGGTATAATTCAATCAGGATCTAGAAGGGGGTGTTTGTAAAGTACGGTTTCTTTGCACGTGTACGAAGGAAGTGAATAGCGGTCCGTTGGACCATTATCCGTCGCATAATGCCCGTCATTGAGGACAGAAAGAGAGGATGAAAGGGTGAGAGAGACAGAGGAAGGGGATCATAAAGCAGGGGGTTGGACCGTCGCCCTAGACAATGCGGTTCTTGAGCTGCTCAGATATTGAAGACGCCCGAAAGCGGTGTGTACCGATCCTGATGTGTACCCAACGTCTAGCCCGCTACTCTACATTATTAAATCTCCTCGCTCGTCTTGCGTGTGGACGTGGACCAACCGAGCACGGGACGATGCCGTTCTTTTCCGCGCTTCCCTACGAACCGATTGATTCGCGTCGAATTTTCCGCAGGACGAGTCGTCAACATCGATCGAACCGTTTATCATTGGTAATAAATTGAAGAACCGTGTGGAAAAGTTTTAAGAACATCTCGTCCGACAATTACTGTTGAAGCCGCTCTGATACTTGTCAGATGCTTGAAAAATGGAGAACGTGCTTCTCGAATCTTTCAATCGCTCATAGCTGTGTCCCCTGTGTCATTGCGTTTTATTTTTCGATCCCACCCATATAATTTAATTACGAGATTGTATCACAAAGCAATCTCTCCTCGTTATCTTGTAACAACTTTTTACATCCGACAATTTTTACCATTCCGAGCTGGAACTACGTGATCATATGCGACCATAAACTCGGGGATGATGATGCACGAAAGTAATCTCGGTAAACTTCGTCCGTAACTTTCCGCGTTCCACCGTAACGCTTCGCATTTTTAACTCGAAATTGTACGCTGTAATTAAACCTCGCGAATTTTTTCGCGTGCAAAAAAAAATGCAGGTGGAAAGGAAGAAAATTGTGAACAGTTCCGGACGGTCGTAAAAATAATTTACACGCGTTTCTGGTGTTAGGTCGGGCGGCCGTCTTAAGCAGCGATAACGGGTCCCAATTAGCCTGGCTGTGAAACTACATATTCCATCTCCCATTTACGACGACATAATGCTACCTGTTTCACGCGAAGCCACGTATAATTGCAGACTAATGCTCGAGCGTCCGCAATCGTGGCAGGTGGCACATAATCGTGGCCTCGTAACCCTCGAACGAGTTAATCCGTGAGGCGTCGCGGTGCGTCGCGTCGCGACGCGACGCTTCCAACCACCAACCGTCATTGTAGTCGTGACTGGTGAGATCGTCGAGTTAGAGGCGACGCGACGTTTAAAAGTAGCTATAGCAAGTCTGATCCGCTTACCGGGTTTAAAAGTCGAGTGCTAACAGCGCAATTCATCCCATCAAGGAAAGAAGGGTCAGAGGAAATCGGCCATGAAAAGTTTCTGAGGAAAATGGAAAGAAAGAAGTAGCTGGAACTGCTAGTGGACGAACGAATAAAGCTATTTAACAAATTTACACTATGGGTATGTACAAAATCTAGACGAAATTAATCCTTTCTATTGTTGCGTTAGAAAAGTGATCAAAGAATCAGTCATCATTCGTACTCATTTCAACTTGTTCGTTCGACGACTCGTTTTATTCCCCGACACGAAAAGTATCGTTCGTCCTGTATGAAACTTTCCCGTCGTTTCTATACGGTCGGCGAGCTCGGTCGTTCTCATTTCTCCTCTCTGTGTTTCTATTTTTTGCCTCTTCCGAGATTGGAGGGTCGACGGAGTGGAAACAAGGGGTGACTGCGACTCTTCTTTTCTATTTTTTTGTTTGCGCGACGCTCGAGTGGCACCGTTTACGGAGACCGAAGGTACGTAGGACGTATCTACGTATTATTGCGACGATGAGTATCATTGCGATGAGATATGGAATTTTTACCAGTGGAATCCGGTTAAACACTTGTCTAAAGATACCGCTTGATAGAATCTTTTTGTTAATATCTATGATGTTGAAAAGAACATTGTTTGTTCGAATTGGAATTATTTCTACAATTGTTATAGTTTTTGATAAAAGAATATTCTGATAATGAGGAATAGATTGTTTATCTTAGTATATCTTTTAACTATAAGAAATTTTTAAAATTCCACGAAAAAATAGTCACAGGTGAGTGATGGTTGATCGAGTTGCTGGCTGTATAGCCCTAAATGATGTCGTTGGAATTGCTGTGGATTGTTACTATTCGATTCGGAAACTCCTCCTCTCGTAACGACTTATCGAATGCGACTTGTTGCATCCGAAAGCAATTATTTCCGGTCTTTACAGTATCACAACGTTGTGAAGTGTCGATTAATAATGTTGGCCAAACTTTGGTCTCTCGATCATACAGATACTAATTAAAGATTACATGGGAGTGATGAATGTCACGGTATGTATTATATTTTCGTGATTGATAACGAGCTTCTGATATCTCGAACAATATTGTTTTCTGATATTTCTACATCACACGTAATGGATGACGTCACATTATTCGTCTGTTTGTTACTTGGTATTAACAATTCGTTTAATGATTGTTGTCTTCAGGTGGCAATATTGAGTAATCTGACGAAAATAATGATAAAGATGATAAGGAAGCGTTAAGCACTGTTCTTAACAGATTAATTTGTTCTGTAACACTGGGACATAAGTAAATTACACCATAACTTACAGCGATGGTAAATTTACAGCCATGAATATAATCTTCAAAGTTACACGATTTATCACTATTCCAGAATTTATGTGGTAAAGGTATCTCCTATTAAGTAAATTAGTTCAACACTATCCACGGTGTACAGGTGCGTTTTCGAAATAGAAAGGAAAGAAAAATAAAATAAAAATAGTTCTACAATAATTGTCCTGTGTTTCAGATATTCTGGGAAAACTTGTCAATCAGAGACAGAGAGAATTAACGTGAAATCTTCTCGTGCCAGTTAGTCGGTACGAATAGTACTCGATTAAGCAGTTTGCCAAGTCGCACAACAGTTCGATGTGAGAGGAGCTTAAACTTGGAGTTGATGACACCTGTATTGCTACCGTGAGACAGAGACTAAGAAACAGAGGTACGAATAGAGGATGGCTGAATTTGCTAGGGTGAGTTACATCCACAGGGAAGGGACGAATTGCCGTTAGAATGCCCGAGAGTAGGTTCTCGTAATCAGCAGTACTCGCTAGTTCTCCGATTCGAGGGAAATTCGCAGCCGGATCACGTCGTTATTTAACGAGATTATGTCGTTAACCGACAGGATGCAGACTCGACCGATGTCGATCGCGATATGAAATTAAATTCGTACATTTTTCCTGATTAACGAGCACCGGCTGCGTAATCGCGTTTATGCTTTACACGTCGATCCACTTCAACTACGATCGATCGATCGCGTTTTCCTGCGTATTGCCAGTAAAATTACCCGTTTGTTTCAAATGTTACCGTAGTATCAGTCATGGTGTCCGAACTAAGACGCAATAATAATGGTGTGAAATAAATATATTCAACATTCCAAGGAGTTTCCCTCGATCGTCCTGTCAGCTCTAATGAACTCATCGACGACGTGTCTCTGACTGAATGAATGAATTTCGTGCGTGTCTCTTACGAGCGATGTCGGAATGTCGTAATGGAAGCTGCCTGTGGAATATCAGAGTGAGAGCGCGGTTGGAACGACGAGCCTCCTCGAGGATCCTCGAAACAAGAGTTTTGAATGTCGAATATCGAGCATTTATCTTGAATTAACACGATTTTCATTCATTCAAAACTTTGTACTATTGTATTCGATCACGCAAGCCTGTCAGACATCTATTTAGAATCTCTTTTTTTTTAGATTTCCCTGACTGATCAACGTTTCGTTATCCTCCCCGATCAGCTTGGTAAAAAGCACTCCGCATGGAACAAAATATTCAACGAACAAGAAAAATATCCCGAAGGACAGTACGAAAAAATGTTTATCAGCCGGTTGCTTTGCATACACGAAGGGAACCATGACTGGTAGGGGGAGGCCGAAGCATTGTGCGCAGAATTTCCACGGGGGAGGAGAATTCATGGGGTAATTCCGTGTTCGATACACCGTGTGCGCTTAAGGCTGCGATGTTACCGGCGTCACATAAGCGTAATACCGGATAAGCCGCAATAATGCAGACCCGCTGTGCGTGCATGCGAAAGTGGAATGGATCCTGCTGCTTGGAGAGCTTCAAGAGCCAAACGTCCGTGGAGCGTAATCATTGTAGCGAGATACGAATGGGGCCCTTCGCGAACCCACGTACAAATCCGCGAAAACTTTTTCCTAGCGCGGTGAAAGCTTTGCGAGCTTCAGAATCGTCCGTCGTGCGATTGACTCTTGCGCGATAAGCTTTTCTAGTTTTACCGCATTTTAAGGTAATGTTAAACTAATTTGTTATGGAATAACTTCCAATAATCAGAACAATGCTGGCGAAGGTTACCGTCAGCTATTTAATTAATTTAATTAGTTATCAAATAATTGATAATACCTATTACGGTGTAACGCTCTCAAAATCTACCATTTACTGCCCGTTAATTTAATCGAATCGTGAAATTAATTATTTTGCAGAACATTTGGTAGCGACACTACCCAAACGTTAGCTGATATCTATTAATTTAATCATTATCACTGCATCATTGAATATTCTCGTTCCCAGGGCTCCAAGATGTTTTTCCACGAACGCGATATTAGGATTTCCAGTCTAGTGTTAATGAATCAAGGAATCTTCCCGAGAAAATGCGGAAACAATTGGCAAGAAGATCAACGTTCCCCATTCAGCCTCCGCTATTAACTTACCCTCGGCACGTAGACGAGTATGGGGGTGAAATAAAGAGAAGAGAAAAAAAAATGAAGAAGGACACGGAGTCGCGGTCGCCATAATTTAGCGTTGGTATTACTACTGAATTCCCGGTTACTTTATCTCTAGCCGACGTTCTTTCTCCAAGAATGTTTACGATAAAGGGGTGAGATCCTTTGTTTCCGCATTTCCGACATCGCTTTGAAATTACTTTGCCGCCTTGGCCAAATTCTCCTATCCTTTTGTCCTATTTCACCGTCTACTTAAAGTGTATTTAAAACAATACCGGTTAATCGGCGATGTTTCCAGAGAAAAGGAATCCCGAGGACTCTTTCAAGGTATATCGTCCGAAATGAAATCATAAAAACTACGCGAAAGAGACGGATAAGGAGAAGAAGGAAGATAGATCTGGCCGTGACAAAATCGGTGCCGTAAAATGGCGGGCACAATGAAAGAATAAAATCCTTTTCGTGGGGGTAATTAGCGTGAGAAGCATTAAGGAGACACGAGGCAATTTCGAGGGACCATTTTTCACGGTAATCTAAGGCACTGCCGCCCACACCACCGGCTTGGATCGGTGTCTTCATTTCGCCTCACGGTCCGACGGTGAAAATCGTCCAGAATACCCGCCCCTCGGCGAAGGATTAGGAACCGTGAACACAATGGGGAAATGGAAAAAATCGTCCAGGAAATGGTGGACCATAGCTTGGGACGTCTTAGGACGGCTCGTTTACGATTTTCTGTTCGCTAATTGAACAATCACATTTTACGAAGCTAATGAGAAACTGAATCATGAAGATTAAATTAAAATAAAACTTTGTATGTTTCAGTAATTCGATAAACATTGTGCTAATCGATGCAATTGCCGCTCTTATGGACCGCCTGGAGCTTCGATAGAAATACCTGTATAACCGGAGGACTCGTGAATTCCGTCAATTGTTCTGCGACTCGGTCAAGGCTGGTCGAGAAACGGGCGCATAAATTTCGTCTGAACGGCATCAGCCCGAGAACGATTTTCAGCATTATCCAGGCAGGCGAAGGATAATCCGGATTTGTGCAATCGGGCCCTCAGCTGCAACGGTTCAGCAACCGGATGTGCAAACCGGCTCGGATAATAACTAGCCGCTTATCGGACACTTAAGACGATTTCGCAACGCTACTTGAAGCGTCTTTGAAACGCCTGCAGAAATCGGAAATGATCCGGACCCTCCTTCACGAGATCTCCAATTCGATTCAATTTGATCAGCGACAACGTTTGTTAACGTTTCAAAATTCTTTCGAAACGATACTCGATGAAATCGTAAAGTTTCTTTAACGATCGTTTACGTAATCAGCATTGGTACGTTGCGTTTCGCGGTGGGAATTAACCATGATTATCATGTGTAATTAACGCGGCCGGGACGCAGTTTTGAATTTAACAGAAATTCGCTGATGAAAGTCCACGAGAAGGTATTGTTAAAAATTTAAGCGACGCTCGCGAGGCAATTTCAAATGTAAATTATGGTCAGTGACTGGGAAATGTGGCTGGGTTCCGCTCGTCGTTTCACATAAATCGCCTTGTCAACTATCGTGTACCGTTTTTCTTTTTCCTTAGAAATAACTTTGCTATTCTTTGCTTTCCTCCCATCATTACATGCTTCAATTTTGAACTGAAATAGACTGAAAATTAAAGAAAACAGTGCAGAAACGCTAACGTTCTCCAGCTTCTTCAACTATACTCAAAGTTCTGGACGAACGTCTTAAAGGGACAGAATTAATTTATCTTAGAAATTACGATCATCGTTCAGATTAGAGCAGCTTAGAACTCGACAAAGAACGAACCAGGACTCGTTAAACTTTCCAGCTTCTGCAACATTAATATTTATAAGATAACCTATGCAAACGGTCGTCTGGGAGCTCGTCGAGCCTTTGTTAAGCTCTATTAAAATATGTGATCAACCAACACTCGTCCCTTTGCGTTGTGCGTGTACCCCCCCGGCCAGAAGTTCTCCAGTCTCGATGGAATTAATTACAATTACAGCATCGTGTCTAGTTCGTTCTTCAGTCTCCGTTGTTCGTCTCGCACCTGCCACCTTTGTAACCTGCGAATAAAGAGTAATTCGATGAAGGAGGGTTGAAATTGTCGCAAAGTCTATCTACCTATTGTAAAATAACCTCTTTGATGAAAATCCAAATTATTCGATAAGAAAAAAGAAAATACGATACGTTACACGATCATCATTTCCGAGAAACAGGGAAATTTATCGAGTAACAGAGAGGAAAGACTTGCGGAAGTACCGCGGTAACGATACAAGGTCCGGAATGGCGGGGAAGCAAGAAGGGGTGCGATTAATCGTCGACTAGCTGCTGGCACGCTCGATTTCCTCGGGCGTCGAAAAAAGAGTGGAAGGAAACAATTCGCGTTCTCGCGGATTCCTTTTAATTAATTACACCGGTAACCATCCAGACTGAAAATAATCGGAGCCCATCCACGCCTGCGTTTGTCTTTGGTCGATTAATTAATATTGCATCGGTCCCATCGGCCAAAAAGGGGGTGGAGAGTCGCGTCGCGTCGTCGCTCGGTCCGGTAACGTCGACATCAAAGCCGGCTTGAAATTCACCCTATTACACTCGACCTCAATTTCATTAACCAAAAGTACCGCGGTCCTCGATCCCTTCCCCCCCTTTCATCCCTCTTCGCGTCGATGTGCAAACGTGTTCGTCTCGAAAACGCGTTCGCAGGTGGCCGTACAAGTGGTCGCGGCTCACAGACAGGTCTGGAAATACGCTTATAATCGCGCGTTCATCGCAAAGATACATCTCGTGGCCCTCATTTCGCGAAACATGAAAGCGTAAACCGTCCTACCAGTTAACGGCCGTCTCATCTCTTCATTTTTCGAATGAATTCCGCGGAGATAAGGCGTTCACATCCCCTTTACGCTCGTATACACGGAAAATTTCACGTGGAAGATGTCGCATAGGGTCGAGTAAGAACAAGCAATCCCCCCGAGGATGGGATACGGCTATTTATTATACGCCGTCGTAACACCGAATTCATTGAACGGCGAATTCATTCGGCCGGCCATTTTACGTGGAATAAAGCTTGAAAAAAAAAAAGCCTCAGGAGGCATAAAGCTGGCACGGGGTCACGAGCCTCGTATCTCGTATTCACCCCTGCTCGTGTACCCGACTTTCCGACGGTATAAAAAAATACAAAAAGGGAAAAGATACGAGAAAGGAGAAACGGTGAAAAGAGAGAACGGGAAGCAGCGAGACGAAAGGAGAGAAAAAGAAAACGTTTTCCCAGTGACCCGCTTATCTCGCAAGAATGACAACAAAAAAACCTACCCCGTTCCGGAAACACACCCACCAACCAGTACATAGCCGACTGTTTCAGATGCTTTCCCGGCTGAAGAATAACGCTTTCAATGAGTTGATAGTACGGACCTGGATACTATTCTCCAAGAATAAATCTATAAGTGTTAAAAATTAAACAGACGTTTCACTTAAGTCGAAAAATTGACAATTGAGCAAATACTTTTGAACGGTGGTACATGCCCCACGCGTACGTGGCTGTCGCTTACATTCGATCCATACTTTGGCAAAATATAAAAAGAGATTGCATGGCTGATTTATGTAAATACCTTTGGCCCGCGGATAAACGGGTTCTCCTGTCGAACCGTACTGGAAGAGGCTGGTACATTTGATGGTGGCGGCGAGGGTGCAAGGACGAGGGTGCCTGGTAAAGGCTTAGGAGCGAGGAACGCCCGACGGGCATCCAAGGAGTAAATATTTTTCGACGTCGTCACTCGCGAGGGATTCGCGAGAGTTTATCGCATTTCGCGCCCAGCTGCCTCGACTGCCGTGAATCAGGCGAGAAGGTTGCCGTTCAGAAGAGGCGAGCTGAAACGGCCCGAAGTGAACATGACGAAAAGAAGCAGGGAGAGGAAAGGAGTCGAAGCTTGAAAGTTGAGAAGAGGTTACCAGACCTGGTATATACATGCTCGTCTGGACAACCGTATTTCACCAGCCAAGTCAGGGCTTAGTCAATTTGCGAGTTGACTACCTACACCTCTGGAAGTTTAAATAATCTAGACTCGTCTACCTAACCAGTTTCTACCAGCTGCTTTCGAGAATTCGACGTCATTCCAGTTGATTTCAATGACAATTTCAACCCCGATGAAACACCGTTCGGGCAGTTTTATCTAAAAAGAAAAAATATCGTCAGTAAAATGACCTGATTGGGATCAAGGTTGGCGAACTTTCAATTAACCAGTTCGTACGATCATCCTACAAATTAATACTTTAAACGTTACATGTATTATTGCATTTCCCGTATCCAGCTCGCTTTTCGACCTGTGACGTTTCATTAAATCGACGTCGATGGAACATCATTGTTATTTCCGTTATTGCTTTCTGCGTTGAAATTAATACAAATAGAGGGCTGCAGCGTCGACGACGATCATGATTTATCAATTTTTAAAGAGATTTTACGAAATTCGTTCCCGTGCGCGCAGTATCGTACCAAATGTTTCATATATTCCTGTTTTTTTCGACGGGTCAGAGATGATAAATGAAGCGGTACACCGTCCTACGTATAAGTATTATTTGCCGGATTATAATGAATTTTACACGGTCATAAGTTTCTAGTGTTTCCTGACTTTACTTTAATATTTGTGCACCAAGAGATTAATACAGACACATTGTAACAGCAATTGTTCCGAATACAATCATTTAAGCTCCCAATTTAGTACGATTCCCGAATGTTTTTTCTTTCTGTAATTATTCGATTACAAAATTATTAATTATTTCCATGCCAATCAGCATGTTAAAAGTCTCTGCTTTCATTAATTTGACAAGTCGATCATTAACCGACGTTAATGAATTTCCAGACTAACTGATAAATAAATATCACGTTTCATATTAAGTAAATTTAACCGAATAATCTAACAATATTATTCCATCAAATTTATGCTTTAATAATTAATACGAATCAAGAACATTAATGAACGCAACGCTGCAATCAAGAATGCTGTTGCAATCTCATTACATGAATTTTTAAGTAATTATATCAACATGTACGTGCTGAGTCAGCAAAAATTCGACTCTGTCATATGAAGCTTAATACAGAAATGGAAATGTAGCCGAAGCCGATTCAACTTCCCTGCTCGATTCTGAAATATTTACAACGACAACAGAGACAACCCTTTGGCCGAGATAGTAGCGAAGGGTTCGCGCACGACCAACCCTTTCGTCGCAATTCCAGGGTTCCCACGACGTCGAAACGCCAGCGTGAGGACGCATCCCCAGGAATCCGCAGGGCACCGCGTCGAAGCCGATTACCGGAACCAGCGCGCATCCGCTTCGGAATTCATACTTGACATCAAAGCAACGTCTGTTCGATGCATTATGTTAACGTAGACGTGTTCATCTAACTCTGATACACGCACCAACGCTCCTGTTTGCGTAGTCGCGCGTGCTCCAATCGGCGTGAACGGATCGTCGCCGGTTCGTCTGCCGTCTCCTTGGGCACGAACTGTAATTACTCAGCGTCGAGACGTCGGCTGTTCGATGACGTCTGTTCGAATCGAAAGAATCATTGAATCTGATGAAAAGTACCGATCGTTTTACCTGACAAGCTGGCTCAAAATCTTCTTACCGTTTCAAATCCTCCCAATACTCGTAGCTTTAATTAAACATTAATTCAGCGGAATTGTTAAACGTAACGAGATTAGCTCGAATACCGGGAAACTGAATCCTACGTCCAGTTACTCAGGTTTAATTCGCAGTCGCGCAGCGGGCGTTCGTAAGATTTCTCGTCGAATCGCAAGGTAGGGAAAGCCGGTTGTCTGAGCGCGTCTGTACGGTGCTGGATGCAGATCTTATTCAAGATTTACTTTGAAACACGAGACACGTGAAACGGCGTCAAAGCGGAGCACCGATTGCGCCATTAAGCCGTGTCGCAGAGGCGCCATGAAGGAGGCTCTTTCGTTCAAAGAGCTCGGATTTAATCGAATTACGCGCCTTATGAACATTTTAACCGTGTCATTCGTTCAAAGAGCAATCGTGACATTTTCTATTCTACCTTGCTCGAAAATCCCTCTACCGCTAATTGCACCGAGAAAATAAAAACATTTAATACATAGATTAATGTATCGAGATTGAAACGATAGTGATGGAAGAAACGTGAAATGTCGCGTTTTACGCCACTACGATAACCTCGTCATCCCTTTTGGTCAGCCATTATCGTGCTTTAACCTACTCGCTATCTAGCCAGTCTAGCTTCCTTTCAGCATTCTGACTCCATTTCGCTCGGCGTAATTAGATCAGTCTCTTCGGGTCTCGAGCGAGTGGCAAAGATCGTGGCAGAGCCAGGACACCCTTCCCCAGCTCGTGAACCGCGTGAAAAAGGCTTAATCGTATTTCCGGTGAGCTCGAGTCCTTCCTTTTTCTTTTTTATTTCGCGTTCATCTTTTCCATTAACTAATAAGCTAGCACGGGCTACGATTCTGAGAAGTAAGCAGCGTTAAAAAAAAGTTTCACGAAATACGAATGTCGAACTCTTTCCTCGGGCAGGGTTAGATCTTAATCCGAAATTGATACCTTCTCAAGAAGCGGGCAAATTTTTTCGCCAGTCCGCTCCTTGTACGCAAACAGAACTAATCGAACGAATTTCATTTTGATTTCTAAGGGAAGCATTAAGAATATTGGGTCGGCCATCTTTTCTATGGTTAAAAATTTCAATTTTAACAATGTCAGAGGGTAAACATTAATTCGAAGATGCAAATTTGTTAATCTTTCGCAACCCTTTTTCTAGGGCAATATTCAATCAAAGAGTATTCATTGCTCTTTCACGAATACCTCGATGTCTACCAAAACGCACAGACTCTATAACGAACGAGATTCTAGAACCAATTACGTTCGTTCAATCATACCTCGTTGTATTCCCATAGAAATCCAAGCCCGGACGTCGCGACGCGGAGAATCCGACCGCGCGAAGAATTCAGAAGCTAACAATTATTCACATTTTCCAGACGATTCCCCCGGCCAGCAGCCATGGCTGGTTCATAAAATCAAATCTGTCTGCCGCAGTCGAGCGGGTAGAATCACGCGAAAGTCCACGGAAAAAGGGGGTTGGTGTGGTGAGGGGACAACGAACGAGCCGAAACTACCCTCTTCCTTAAACCTTCTCCTCGCCAGGTTGCGCAAGATGCGAAAGTTTCTTCCGCGAGGAAAGTTTTGAATATTCAATACTCGCCGCGACAAGGGCGGGGAGAGAGGCGGGGGAGTGGCAGACGTTCTTGGACGGGGGTACCCGGAAGGAATTTCATTTTTCCTATTTTCTTCCGCGTCGGATTCGTCGAAGACGCTGGATGCAGCCTACCGAATCAACAGGGGAGACAAGAAGAGAAGGAAGGAACTCGACGAGACCGGGGCATTTTCTATTCGCGATGCGTCTCGGATCTGATCCACCCCTCGAACCTACCCCCTCTGTCCCGTGAATCCTTTCAGCAGATACGTCGAGCCGAGTCTCCAAGAGGGTTAGATGTTTTCGATGAATCGATTCGGGGGTACTTTCGCTATGCAAACTCCCTTTCCACCAGGGAGTGCTTCGTCCGTTGCACGCTACCTCTTGGACATACACCGTACTCGTCCCCTGATACAACTTTCGTCCTGGCGGCGAATCAACGGAGTTAAGGCTACACCCTCGCGTCTTGCGTCGCAGCCATTCTCCCTCGGACGACGAACTTCCGGTAACGAGGTTGCTCGCAAATTGCTACCAGCTATTCCCCGAGTGTTCGATCTCTGGCTGAGTCATAGCAGAGATCTCGCGGCTCTTCTGCGAATCGCGAGGGTTCCGAGCCTTTCCACAGGAAAATCTAACGGGAAAACTTAACCCGGACCTTCCGCGGGAATAGCGAAAGTTATCTAAGTTCGGAGAGAAAGTTCGGGGGTACAGTGGTATTAAATATTATTCCAGATGTGCGAGAAGAGTTCGGTAACTTGTTTCAATTTTGTTAGATTTCGCGAGCGAGTATGCGCAAAAATAATATCGCGAATGAACTTGTTCTATATAAACGAAATTTGATTTTATGGTTATTATTTTCGTAGTTACCGACATAAGTTTAAGTGTCGAATGCTTGATGGTGTCGAAGAGAACAATGAGTTTTCACGGATTAACTTTGATCTAACAATGTAGTAGCCCCGCTACTGTAATGTCACACCCCAGTGGTTTTCCTCGAGTTCGCGAGGAGAAACACAGAGGGTTAACTTCGGTTTGAATTAATAAACGAGGCTTTGCTTCTAATACCGGGCTTAACTCAGTTCAGTTTGTCGATCGGGCTGTGTAGCGGCAAACTGTAATCGGATTTTGCAGATTGCGCCCAATACGATACACCGACATTAGTTTGTCGCGACATATTTGAGCGCGTTCGTGAATCAATCAGCGGCCTCTTTCATAAGTGAAACCAACACTTGCAGCCCTTCAATTATCCACGCTAATCGAATCAATTGTCTCTCGGCTGCCACTCGTGCCTTCCGTTTCCCTTTTTCCCCACGTCCAACCAGTTTTCCGCTCTGAATGAAAACACGAGACGTTCAGCCAAGATTGCTTCCGCTGGCTGTAATTTGTGAAATAAAATCTAATTTCAACGTCTTTAGCTTCGCGAGAAGCAACGGACAAAGAGTTAATTAAAGTAGTGTTTTACAGTGACCAGTAGGTCTTGCAAAATTCATATCAATGCACATAAGAGAAAACAACCGGACATTTTCGTGTACTCTAATTTATACTTCTCCTTCGGAAGTTAATAAAAATTTTCCGAGGAAAAAGTTTCGTTAAGTAAAATTCAACATTTAGACACTGAACTCGTTCTTGTTACAGAATCTCTCTTCGAAAATCGCTTTCAAATTACACAAAGTGCAAACTCGATGAAACGAACTTCGCTACGATTCCTGGGAATTATTGCATTTATACCACGTTTCGATTAATATTCGTTCACAGTGTAAAACCTGGCCCCTCGTATCACCTCGATGAATAATACCTCGGTGAAGTTTCGCAACGGGCTCGGGTCTCGTTCGATTTCGAAGCTGGAGAACGAACGAAAAGTTTGCAGGGAATTCGTGGTGCCACGAGCCGGATTGTATTAAGGCGGGAACAATGAAATGAACGAACAGCGGCGAGGGGAATCGCGATTGCAAACTACCTTGTGGAATAACTGATTAAGATCAAAACGACGGAACTTTACGTTCCTCGGCGTTATTTTGGTAGAGAGATGAAACCGACGCGACGCGACGGAACGATATCGTTCCCTACACTTATCTTGATTATTCTGCAACTTCATATTCGAGTTTAAAAATGACAACCAAGGAATTAAAATAGTAAACGATGTAAATATTAATGAATCTTCTGAGTCAATTAACCGAAGTACCATATGGGTTTACCTCGTTTCGGACGCAATTACAAGGGAAACACTTCTTTACGCGAGCATTGTTCGAAGTAAGGAAGAGGAAGAGGGTGATGATCAGGGGATCCAGGTAGCAGTAATCGCGAGGGAAAGCATTAGGGGCTGTTTCTGAAGCTTATCGTGGTCGCACAGCGAGAACGGGAAAGCAAGGCGGACTCGAGCCATTCAATTGTTGCGATAACGTCGGGATCCAAGTCAAGACGCATCAGACTCGGCCGGAAACGACCCCATCGAACAGCTTCCTGCCCGTTTAGTCTTCTTCGTTCTTCCGACATAGCAAAACTCCAAACATTTCGATTCGTAGCTTGAAACATAGAAAATTGCCGATTAATTAATAGCAGATCAGAAAAAAGTGAATCGAAGGTAAGAAAGACGTAAAATGGTCGTATCGTTTTTCGTTTTCGCCCAATAACTCTGCCGCGTCCATTAAAGGATAGCCGGTTGCCACCCACGTCATCCCTCTGTACGTCCCTCAATGGTTGGTAGTGTGTCCGTGACAATGGGATCGCGCCGCTTCATGCATAAATGCGACGTAACAATAAACAGAGCCGCGCGAACGTTGGCTACGGGGGTTGCATAGGGGGGTGGCGGCAAGGAGAGACGCTTCAAAGGCCATGCATAGCCGGAGGATCAGAAACCGATATGAGATTTGGCTATGTATGAATGATGTATCTCGCGACCGCCGCTACTCGCAATCTCTGCCACCCTCTCGCTCGGCACTGCTCTGCTCTGCTCCGTTCGATCCACCGCTAGGAGAAAGGGACAGAATAGGAACACACAGAGGGAGGCTGGAATGTGTTCTATGTTTGTCCATGGATATGTACGGCTATATTGCATATATGTATACCCCAGTTTCACTTGGCAAAGGCGGTCCGAATAGGAAGGGTTTCGCGATCGTTGCCCTCCCTTATACACACCGCCGTAATTGCTTTTAATGGGGAAACGAACAAAATATTTTTACCGAGGGATGTATCCGGCCGATTGTTTTCATCCGACGACAGCTACGATTCGGTGTTGTAATACACTCTGTGGTTTCCCGGAGAACGCACAGTTAGTTGCAAAAGTATTGGCATGAGTTTCATTCCGATTCATTCTATGCTTTTTTAATGAGCATTGACCTGCTGCGAGTGCTTGATATGTCACACAATGTAAGAGTAATCGTTGAAATCTTTTTTGTGTAATCTTAATATTATTGCAAAGTTTACTTCTTTCTTCTTTTCAATTATGTACTCGGTTATACTAGATTTGTGTCAATAATCCTTGTACCAGTCAACGTGTTAAAGAACAAATGAAAATTTCAATTTTATACCTCGTTAATCAGTGAAATAAAGCTTACAGGTGGAACGCGTCAATTAAAATACCACCGTGATGGGTTGTACGCGTATAGAATAGTGCTTCCCGCTCGTATTGGATTTTTTCTTCCGGATCAGGCGGTGCTTCCGGCTCGTGTAAAAAATCAAGGAACGAATGTCATACGTCGTGGAAATAGCAGGAAAAACAGTGACCTGTTCTCTTCTGGTGATTTATCGTTGAAGTTTCACGAAACGAAACATGAATTCCCGATTGTTGTAGCGATGATTCATAGCAATATAAAGCGGGCGCAATAAAATCGCGCAGAAGTTCTGTGGCCCGGGGGTGTAAAAAAAAGATGAAATGAAAAAAAGGAAATCGTGCTGAAAGCTAGTTCTATGAAACTGCCGTGTCATCGTGAAATCGTCCCTGTTGACTACGTCCCCCTTTTTATTTTGTTTGTCTTTTGTTTAGGAGTTTTATAACGGTACTGAATATTAAACGATTTTTTTCTTCTATAGCTGATTATCCAATTAGAAACGCCAAATAAGGTGTCAGCTGTGTACGAGGAGAATGTAACCACTTCAAGGTGTTGGACGATCGTAAACCCTTACAGGTGATGAAGCAGAAGGGATGGGCGGTACTCCAGATCGTTGAATGAGGGGAAGGAGTAGTTGATGGAATATGAGGACTAATCGTAAGTCAAGTATCGAAAGGACTTAACCACCAGAAACCATTGACAAACATTTAATTCTTTTAGGTGCAACCAACTTTGTTCTTTTATATATTTCTCAAGTCCATGACACACTTTTGGCTTTCTATTATTTAAAATTTCACTGGAAGCTGTTCAATGGTTATAAAACCTTAGTTGGATGAAGAAATGTTATTTTTGAAAAAGAATCCTGCTCTCGTGAACGTTTGATGAACGACTATTAAAAAGTAATATTTTGAAAGAAGGAAAGTCGATCGTTTCTTTCGACCCTTTTAAGCTTCTGAATTGTTTCCCTTTAATCACAGAGCTTTCTATTGACTCACCCTTTCCGAACCACTTGCATCCAAGTTTTTCATAACAGACGTACTAATGACTTTTCTTTCAATTTTAATTGAAGAGAAAAAGAAGATTTGAAAAAAAAAAATATATGTATATATATTCCTCGTCGACTCGTCCAGTTTACAACGAGTAATATTTTCCACGTTAGCTCGTGGTCGGTTTCAAAATACAGTTTTCCAGCGTTCGCGAAACGATGGAGGCTCCAGAGGGTACTTAGCGCGAATCAACAATATTGCAACGCATTTGTTCACCAGAACACCCTGGCAATATTGGTGGTCCGCGTTTGGACGTCAAATAAAAGCTTCGTCCATGAATTATTTTGCCGGCTAATTTCCCCGGTGGCGCATTGCTTGGACGCAGGCCTGAGGGACGCTTGCGGAACGCTCGGACGTCACCGTCAAACTGACTTTATCAGAGTTAGGCTTGACAATGACCGTGTAAAGCTGTTAATCATGATTAAAGTTGTAACGCTGTACCGGTTACGAGCTCAGTTCTACAAACGAAACGGCTTGCGAAATGCGATCAATCGTTTCTTTGTGTAAAACGTGTTATGTAGATGAAAGGATGCGAAAAGAAGAAAAATAAATTTGTTATTCGGAGTGAAAAACAAACGTTTCGTTTTTGTTCCCAGGAATCCCGTTCTCCTTCGTTCTCAAAAATCCGTTTCTGGGTTTTGCTTGTGTCACTGGAGTAGATTCCAAAATAACAAAGCGATTTGACTACGTACAATCGGAACGCTAGCCACGACTGAAAGTCAACAAACAAATGTTTGCCCGTCTAATAATCGACTTCCATAATATGTTGAACCAACCAAAATGTTGAATCTTCCTGTTGTCATGCGTTGATATAGAAATGATTCGATCTTTGATGTTTGTCTTTCTGTCATAAAATGGCATCCGTGTTTTTCTGTCTTCTTTCATTCTTTTACGTTTAACTAATGAAATATGCAGGGGGATTTATTTTATTCACGATGACGCATCAAGTTTTCTTATTTTGTGGCATCTCGTCATCGTTTTAATGCTTCGTTAAATAAGCTGTAAGTCGTGAGGAAGACAATTACTTCTTTTGTGTTTCTTCTCAACTCGTCGATGGGTTTATTAACTTATATTTAAATTACAAAACTTATCGGGTAATAAAAAGGAATTATGTACAAAGTTCGCTTAGCGACGTAAAATTAACCGTAAAAGTAAAGTTCGATTATACTATATCGTGAGGAGGACGTGAGCGATACGTTACTCTGCAGTATGCAAATAAACGTTTAATATCACGTTCGTTGGTCGAATAATTAAGCGATTAATGCACGTGTCACTCGAATTCCAGTCGTTCTATTGCAGGCAATCACGGTCCAATTACACCTGCGATTGCATCAACTCGACAGAAATTATACCGTGATAACATTCTTACTCCCGAGTTCAGTCTAAATCGACAACGAAGAAAATCTGTCTCGTTACGACATGACTTTCCGTTTTCCGCGTCAATCAAGTCTTTTTTATTTCTCTTTCCTTTATCGATCTTCTCTTTGATTATTGAGAGATCACGGATTATCTCTGCCACAGACTTTTCTCCATAATGAGTCGTACGATCAACGACAAAGCCATGAGGAAAACGATCACTCCTGCTCCAACGAGAATGGCACCGTATTCTGTAAAAGAAATTCAATCGTTTCGTTCTACAATGTTTAATTTCATTCAACGCAGATGTAAACGAAGATACGGCGCGTGATATTTTCGATAGAATAACATTTTTCATGTAGCCGCAGCTCGTAATTAACGTTTTCATTGTTAATTGTGAAAAATGATGTAATATCGCGGTACAAGAGTTTGCATTTTCCACTTTTGATTCCGTAATTGGCAAATTCGAACGTATTTTTTTCCTTCGTAACGAGAGAAATTACATTGGTTTGCCGGTAATTTTAAATAACGAATTAAATTTCACGACCAGGTGAGAAAGGCGAGCTTTGTTTCATGAAAAGAAAAAAATAAATAAATGCGCATGATATTACTACATACTCTGAAGCCAGACGTTGTATCTGCTCGCGTTACACTCGTTTGTTACAATAAAAAAGCTTGTCGGTAATGAATGTCCAGAGGGTCGAATTATGAGGCAGCTGAAAAGCGTGTAGCGTTAAAGATCTCGTTACCCGCGTTCCGCGTATTTGGAATGGATGGAAAATTTCAGTGAAACGCGTAGCATTTTTCCTCTGCACTTTGCATTCAAACAAATTCGTTACCCGTTGTCCTCGTCCTGGGTAAAACGATTTCCAAGAACGAAACTCTCGACAACCGACTGCGAATCACAAAATAAACATGCCTTTTCTTTCCAGTCACTACTGAAAATGATTATCGCCAATTGTCGCGTTGCTCCTGTTACATGAAAACACCTATACACCATTATGAATTGAAGAAATTTTCACGTGAACGTGAATTAAATATAATTGCTCCATACTAAATACGAACTAACTGAATAAAGTTGTTAATGATTGTTAATGATCAATTCTAAGGTCTCAAAGATTCCAAACGTATTAGAAATGAAAAGCATTTGAAAACGTAGGAAAATAATTAGAGTGAAAAGGATTTAACGAATAAAAGCACTTACTGCGTGTCTTTCCTTGGCTATCTTTGCTGATCGAGATGTTGTCGGAGAACGGCAGATTGCTGTGCGAGAACAGAGATCTGTGAGAGCCGAACATGAACAACCGACAGGACATTAAAGGCATCGGGATTGACGTGTGCTGACTATCCGTTCCCTCGGGATGGAAACACGAGCCCGACGTTTGGAAGGATGCCAACGGCACCTCGGTCTGCCTGCACGGTGTGCTGGTGCACGCGGAATACGGAATCGCCGAAAAGTCGTACGTCCAACCGATGTGATTCGGCGGAACGATATCCGAGTAAGGTGGAGGATCGTCGTCGGTGGCGTGGTCGACCGGCGTGTTCGGCAAGGTGATCGGTACGCTCGACGGATCTCGCGACGTGCTCGCCGCGGTTGATTCTGTTGCTGGCTCTTCCTGCAGTAATTTCGAGGAGGGCAACATTTTTCTGATCGATTCTTTGGAAACGTTTCTAATAAAATCACATTCTTTAAAAAGAATGATTGTCTCTAGTCGATTCTTTGCCACTCATTGACGATCTGAAACAGAAATAATTCCAAGGTTAAATAACGTTCACCGGATGTTGTTCATGGAAATTGTGTCAGTTTCATTGATTTTAATTAGCACTAGATTTTTATATATGGAGAGACAGCAAATGGCAATAGTCATGACGATCATAACAAACTGAGAGCATTTAAATAAACGCGGTTTATTGATTCTACAATCAATTACGTTCTTATGTAGCAAAGAGAAGCGGGAAATTACGTCTGCCTCGAGCAACAACCAGGATTAAAGATATCAGTTCGTAACGCAAATAATAAACTAGTTCCGAGATAGCCGAGTATGCTAAATAAAGTGTCTTCTTAAAACTAGAAACCTTTTTATCTTGTTGACAAGAATATCTCGGTTCGAACAAACAAGCGTAAGAAATCTAAGAATGGCGTACTTCCTGGTCGAAGTGAATGATTGACCCGCGTGAATTTAAGCGTGACAAGTAGGAAATAGCGTAGCTTGAATCAGCAAAGAGGAACTAGATACATACGGAGAATAATTTACAAGACTTTTCTGAAAAATACAACTCGACCGAATGGTTGTATTTCATTTCGAACACGCAAACGCAATATCTCGATAAACGAGGTTATTTAATCAAATAGTTACGGTCTGCTGGATAGTTTCAAAGTTAGCCTCCCCCCATCGTTACGCGCGATTTCACTTGCAAATACGAATTCAATTAAAGAAACTATCGACTGTTATATTATTGTGATACGATTCGTGCATCGCAAAGAACCAAGCACTTTCGTTGCACGTTACCGTTCCGGTTTAAAGAGAAAGAAAGAACTTTTCATCGTTCGATTTATGCACGCTGACGTCCGTGCCTGGAAATACCAAAACAATATTTTTCTTTTCCCCTCCTTTCTCTGCATTTCGTCACGAACCATAACGTGTATTTAATATGCAAATACACCTTTTCATAATATGTTTGCTTCGGAGTATATTGAAAAATATTATTCTCCTTATTACAAACACATAAACAGCCGTAGCCTACTAATTAAACATTCGAACGTGACTGAAACCGTTGAACTCGTTAGATTGTCCCGAATCGCTTTCTCTTCGTTCGAACATACCTCATTAGACTAGGATCGACCTTTGTTTCAAGGCGTTTATTTACGTGTAACAAGATAGGTAAAAATAAAGAAAAAGAAATGACGCATTGAATAACCTCGAAACCGTGACACGATGTTCGCCTCGTTCTGAAAAGATCAGAGCCTAATAAATACGAGGAAGAAAAATATCTGACTCCATGGTCAGTGGGAATACGCTTCAGGTACAGTCGCGTTTAAATAAAATAAAGAATACAAGACGAAGAAAGGAGGGTTAATTGGTGCTCGATCATTAAAGAGTGGCTCATTTCACGTTTGAATTTCACTTAAACGAGAAATGGACAGCTATTCGTTCCGTCGGTATAAATGAAAGTTAATACGCAAGATGCATGTAGTCCGGAACGAACGCTCGTTCGCTCACTCATCGACTTGTGTAATTTGCCTACCAGTCGTCTTTATGTGGTCCAATGTCAAGGAGAGTTGAATGAACCCGAAAGTAGCAGGAGAAGGACCTGCTGCTTTCGTCTCTGAAGGACGCTCATTTTACGAGTCACACATCCAGTTATTTTTTTATTCTTTTTCTATATTCAGATGCTTCGAAACATTCTTCCTTCGAAAATAATTCTGATTCTTCAGAGATCTAAAACAGACGACCTCAACAACAAAGTAAGAAGCTTCTACGACGTAATCATATTATTTATAATAGGTCGCTGCAATAATTGCCGACTACTCGCAACACAATTTTCTCGAAGAAAAAACTCGATCGACAGTTTTACATGTGTGATTCATTTCGAATAAACGTACCAATCAGCGAGGAAAGAATCCGATGCAGCTGAATGCACAAATCTACTGAAAAAAGTCCAAATGATCAGTGCACTTGAAAAATTGATTAAAAATCACAATTCATAAAGCACGTGTCTAATAAGTTCCCAGTTCACTTGAGTTGCACGATGGTGTAAATGAGCGCGCAACTGGTTCAACGTGGCGGACACATTTAGCAAACACTCGTGGCACGATCAACAGGTAGCAATCGTTAGACTGCGTGTTTCCGGCCCGGAAGTTGGAGGAAAGAACGCGAACGATCGAAGTCTTTTCAACCGATCGGTGGTCGATTTGCCGGAAAAAGCTGGTCGGTCAGTCAATCACTAGGCACTGAGGAGACAACTACCAGCGAGCCTCGAATCGCCTGTGCAACCACCTTTCCCGGTGGCCTCGCAGCATTTCTCCATGCCGAGCGACCACGATACTCCGCGATATTTCCCGTTCGTGATCTGAGTAACGATTAACAACGTTCGCCACGTGTAAACAACGGGACGATACGCAAAAGCTCAATGGTGATAAGAGAACGGCTGCTGGTGTGGTGCTCGCGAGACGCGGTACACGAGTGATCGTTCGCCGGACGTCTCCGCTTCGGTCAATCGGGCGTTCATAGCTACCACCTCCGTCTGACCATCCTACGAGAATGTCGAGGACGTTGTGCGTTCAAGGTCGCAGGCACATTGCCTTTCGTCAGCGTCGTTTGAAGCGCGAGAGATTAGAGAAATCCTGACTTGGTTCTTATTCTTTGGACTTTTTACTTCATCTTTTTACTTCACCTTGAACTACTCTGTTCTCCAGTTTTTTAATTATTCATTCTCCCAATGATCATCGAGTTAACGAAGCGATTGGTTGTATTGGAAGGTGATCTTGACGAACGATAATGTCGCAAGGTGTCGAACCTCGTTACCTACTAAAAAACACGTTCGTATGCAGTTAGTGTCGCTGGAAACTTTCTCTGCGCGATCGCACGGTGATCAAGCGCCGAATTCGACTCACGGGACAAAGTGCAGTGTTGTAAATCTTACTCGATCGTTTCGTGGCTTCCGTCTGCAAGGGCGTCCGCTTCTATTTCAAGACTCCGTGTTTGCAATGTTAAAACGTTTTTCAGATGCCTTCGCATCTCCGCTATCTTGGACGTACCGACAACGCGAAGGGGTTATCTGCACGTCGGGACCGTGAAATATCTTTATTCTTTGTCCCATTTGTTCGATTCACTGCAGCGTTCGGCAGTTAAGAAATCTGGAATTATGTAATTGTGGTAATCGTCGTGTCAGCTCGATCGGACGAGCGTCACGTTCGGACACGTATTAATTTATCGCCGCTGCGAGAAAATGGATCGAGGTCAGTGCTTAATTTGACACACATCCGCGCGATTAGTCAAGGAAAACCTCCATCGCGTGCCGTACGATCGTCAACTATCGTGCACGTATCTTTTTATGTATTCGCTAATCATCATTAGTTAATGTAAAACTTCGAATTTAACGAGATGACCGTCCCATTTCCGCGTTTTTCCACGCGGCTGCAAACGCGAAAATATCTATCGGAGAAATAGAAACTATTCAACTTTGACCTTTTTACCATATCAGACGGTTGACTTCCGCGATCCGTGTCTATAAATCAAGATCCGACGAGACAATGCTATATACCGAACAATCTACTTTCATATGTTTTCGCAGTAGGAGGGAAATTTTATCGCAAACGGGTCAGATCTTGAGATGGAAAGTATGCGGTACACGTAACAGCGCGAATGGTGTTCGCGCAAACGCGAGCGTATGCGGAATACGATACGCGCGATCGAGTCCACTTGCAAATGCTGTCGTCTTGGTCCAGCGGGCTGCACTGAAAATTAAAATGACTCGAGAACGGATGCGTCTGTTTCCTCAGTCGACGTCGTTACGAATTACAATGAACTACTGCTCGGTGCACGTGTCCTGACGGAAAATATCTTCAGCTATTTACATTCTTGAACCAATGAATATACCTGGATATTTTCTTGTGACAACATTTTGCGCAACCTTCGTTCTCTTATGTAAAAATAGCTTTGTTATGGTTGAATTCTGTTTTCGTAAAACATTACGATTTAAATATTTTTGGCCCAAGTTTCAGAAATGGCAATACAAAATAAAAGGAAATAATATTTTCTGTAAAATTCCTCTCATTTCTGTCCTCCATTCTATTAGATAATATTTTATACTAAAAAGCTAGATTTAAAGCTACGAGTACGTAAAGATTTCCGGAAATATTTCCTGAAGAGCAACGACACCGTTTCATGGTACGAAATGAAACTTGTAGCCCAGCTATGCGTACCGCATTAAAACAATGATCGCGGGACGAACCTTCGTCCATTGGCACAGTTTCTCAGACGATTTCTCACTTTTACTGCGGCCGTGTGATAGCCTGCACGTTCGTTACGTAGAGGAGAAGGGAAACAGAAAGATAGTCGGTCATAAAGGTAGGTTACTACTGGATCTACGATGGCTACAACGCTTCCGTGTAAAGTCACTCTCTCGCTTCCTGCTGCTATCTCTTACGCAGAGATGCATTTCGTGTCTTTCTAACAACGGTGCACTTTCATTTGAAATGAAACTTTGTGAGTTTATAAAGCGATTCGAGACAAGAATAGCGGTACACCTGGTTGTTGCCTAATAGTTCTTTAAGAGTGTAAAGACTAATTTCAAAGTTATTTTCATTTCCCACGCACGACTTCTAAAGAAGATTTCTGTAGTATTATACCTAGTTGTACTTTAATAATTATACAAAAAGAAAGATTTTTAATTCTCCCTTTGGAACGGTCACGTCAAGGAAGCTGATCAAATCCACCGAACTCGGGATCGAGAACGTGTCAAGTGAAAGTTACGCAAACATTTATGTAATACGTTACAAAATGAAACTCACCGGCAGACAGTTACGCCGCTTCTTGTTCGTAATCGATGAAAAAGCCTCCTGTTACGTGCAGCTGCGTGCATTTCTTACCGGCTGACATTTCCACCAGCGCAGCGTCTCGATTGTGTTTGTTGCTTACATGAAACGTATAGAGTTTGAAACGTTTAACTCTGAAACTTGCCAAGTAATATCATAAACCACCGACCTTTGGACGATACACTGTTTCTAAGTTTCCAGGAACTCGTAGCCTTCTACATTCGGAATTTAGGTCGAGCCAATGGAAATCCGTTTTCTTTCCGCTTCGATGCTACCGTTGGTCCGTACCTCGGACAAAATTAATCTTACTTCGAATAAATCATCGTTTCCTGGCTAGAGGAGAACAGAGTCCGGCGGATCGTCTTTGTTGCAAGGTTGGAAATCGTAAGATTGGTATCGCGACACTCCCTCGGCGTTACCGGTGGCGTAGTCGTTGTTGTCTTTTATTTCGAGGCAAATTAACGACGAACGGGCAAGTAATTGTCGGCGGCGTTAAACCGCCACGGAACGTAATTACGCGGGGACAAAGCAACGGCAAGAGTAAATACGGAGATGCAGGAGAGGGGAGAACGAATTTGTCACGGTGGTTTCGGGGCTCGACGAAACTTCTTCCACGTGGCTTCCGTCGAACCCTCGGCACCGAGCTAAACCGTCAAGTTTTCGAACTTCGTTGCGCTTTGCCGGTGATGGGCTGCCCGATAACGAGCACAACGAACGTTGCATAATTTTAATTGGATGTTTTGTCCGACACCCGCTAACGGGATTACGTGTCAGGAATGATTTTATCTGAACGTTCGCTTTTTTAACGAGTTCCGCCAATTCTATGACTAGTTTCATCGACATCGGTGATTTGGAAAGTTCGAAAAATTTCGATGAGACATGTATTTCATTGCGAATTACGTTTCAAGGGAGATACTTCGTGACATGACATGGCATTGTAACAATGCAACCACGAACTGATTGCAATGCCTTTTAATCGTTTAAATATTTGTCGTTAAATTCTACCGATAATTGTTTTGTTTCGGACGGCACGTTTTGTATAACACCATTGATTGCGCAATGAACAACGACTCGAAACTGCATCTTCTGCGTAATTCAGTTTATAATGCAACGTCTAACTTTCACCGATGCCTGAAAGTACTACTTACACGGAAGAAGATAATTCTCACTCAGCGTGTGGAAAACGCTCGTCAAATAATATGGGATATTAATTTCCACACACGATAATGCGACTTCTGTAGCGAATAGGATTGTACGCCATTCCAGTAAAATTTGCTTTATTAAATCACCACCTATCCGCGAAGCCATTGCAACAGAAGTGTTGCTTTCTTCTTTCCTCTTTCCTCTTTCATGGAACATCTTCAAAACATTGAATCACATTTTGTAATATAACAGCTTAGTACTGTGTTTCATTTCCATTTGGTTTATTAGATGTTAGAGAAAGTTCTTCGGGCTTTTCTCCCGGAAATCTATTCATTCTTGCATAATGCAAGATATTACTGTTGCTATTCAAGATAGTCCCCATCGTTTAAAAAATTTCAATCTCGAGTTAATCCACTATACCACGGACGATAATTTCAAATACGTTAAACGCATTAAAGAAACATACTCAATGACTAAAGAGCCCTCATTCGCTGGATTTAGATATCAAGAGAAGCAAATTGTTATTCCCTGGATATTTCTGTTACCCCTAAACAGAGCTCAAAAAGCAACAGTGCACTCAGACCGCTAAGAAACGTTCTGTACACAGAGTAATTAACCGCGAGTAATTACTCGTTCCACGAATATGACGAAATAGCAACGGCGAGGAGCGTGCAGCCCCGAAAGTCCTAACGATCGCGAGATGCACTTATTTCGGGAGAATTAACGATTGTGGTACAGTGAAAAGGGACGAGAGAGGGGATAGAGGGTCGGGTATGCAATTTAATCGTCGTGAATTAAGCGCCTGGGGACGTAATTACGCGTAGAACAAAGCACTGGCCCTGCAGTCCGCGGCGAAGTAAATACGGAAATATAATGGTATAAATTTGTCGCGAGCTCGCAACGCTGCATCCGTTATCGGCGCGCATTGCCAGGGCCCCTGCACCGACTACAGGTGGGGCTCGCGAGTGCAATTTAAAAGTCCATTTGTTTCTGGATAACGTCAGGAAACGCCGACGCCACCGGTACACGAATTTTACCTGAAAAATATTGTACATGAAAATGGTGTACGTGGTAATACGTAATCGGCTCGTTGCATCCGTGAACGATGAGTTAAAAACGGTGCCCTCGAGAAGAGAAAAAACAAACAGAAAGGACGAAGAATTTTGCGATACCCTGTTCCGTTCTTACTAGACTCCAAGATCCAAGAAATATGAAAGCGACGAATGAATATTCATAGTATTAAAATTAGACTAGAAACACGCTTGTTTGTTTATTCTCTCTATATCGATTTTTTAGAAATTTATTTCGAGAAGTAAAAAATTCTTCTTCGCTTTATTTATAATTTAAACAGTCGCGTTGGAACTTAGACACACGTGTATACATATCGCATATGATCATTGGTTACGTACTCTGAAATCAACTTCGTAGAAAATCCATGAACGTCCAAGTTAATGTATGAATACCTTGCTTCGAGTGGCAATCAAATAAACCATCTTGAATCACCTTGTTCTTGCCGTGTTACTTGCCAATTAAGGAAATTATTATTGATTCCAGTGGCACAAGGTGTCACATTAAAATCGATTCTTCCATACATTACAGGTCACGGTTTATCCGAAGCAGTAATTTTTTACGTCAATGGGACGTTGATTTGGTATAACGAAAAACCTGTTACACATGCGTTCAACGTCAGATCATGAATAATCGAACCGGTCATTTTATTTCTGTTTTTTGGAATATTTCAAACATTTTCGATTTATCCGTTCCATTTTATTTCCAGACACCCGAAAAAATTGAGTGAATCACGCGAGTCTCCGCAACCAGACGTAGAGGTCGTCGCAAAACGGGTTTTATATATTCAAGGACGAATCATGCTAGGATCAGTAAAGGAACTTATTATTCTTCCAGTATCCACAGTGAGTCACTCAATTCGACCACCTCAAATTATTTTCAAAACGTTCCAAAGAAATGTTGCGATGCCTTTGATCGTGCATAACGTACACGCTACCATTTTGCTCGCGAGCTTGCAGAATGCGGTTTGGGTGCCGGAAATTGCAAGACGTGAATTTACTACCTTGCCCTTCGACAGTTTGACTGAGTACACTTTCTGGTAGAACGCGTCAGGCGATCAGCTAGTGTGTAAGGTCTCCTTGCAAAATAATCGAGAAAACTCGTGGCGAAAGTAAGACGGTTGTTAAGCGTAAAATTCCTATGAACCATGTTTCTGTAAAATTTCAAAGTCCCGCGCAATTTAAAAGAGAAGACCTTGATGAATCATACGCAACGATCTTCGCCGCACTGTCCTTAAGGATTTCGCAAATATTCTACGTAAACAAGCGTTCGTATTAATTTCACGGTGAAATAAATCTTGCCTCCTGTCAAGAACACCAAGAGAAAGAGAGAGATCGCGTATGCTAATTAGCCTAATGACATTTAGTTGTGGGGACGTTACGCGATGTCAAGAGATCACGCAGAGTCGGCTCGTTTTGTTCCTATGACATCTTCGACCGCACGAAGCGTAATGTTTAATGTATGAATTAACACACGACGCGGTGCACGGAATACAAACGGGCCTCGTTAAGATGTTATAAGGAACGCGGAGCAGATTTTTGTTTGAAATCATCGATTAATATGATGCACGATTGTTCTCCATCACGGTCGACTGTAAACATTAACAGCTCTGTTTATGAAGATCGTGTCGCTGCGATTGGCTAGATGATCTCTTAATACACTCGAGTGAATGCAAAATCACCTTTATCGAACGGAAGTAAATTATAATCTGAAATACACTAGTGATCGTCGAGATATACTAATGGCTGATTAGTAGTCGCATGCTTGGAAACTTTTGCGACTAACGGGGACCTCTCGCAAACTCAGAGCTTTGATTATTTCAGAAAATTTCAGTAATCGATGGGGATAAAAATATTATAAAATACGAAATTTGCGACAAACCAATCGTTAGAGTATTTTCGAGCGTTTTCGATTTCCGTTAGTTAACGAATTTTCCTGAACAAAAAAGCACGAACCAGCGCAGCGGGTCAGTCAGTTTTTCCCGTTGTTCGTCGAAGCGCAGCTCGATTCGACCGCGATGACATCGTTGACACGACATCACACTAATCTTCTTTTTGCCGGGTTAGCTACGACCCGGCGTGTGTCATGCTAGGCTCGCTATATCCATGCGGTTTTCCTATGCTAGCAAAATAAAAATCGCAAACATGTGCGAGGAAAAAGTGAAAAAAAAGAGGTAAAATATGGAAAAGAAAATAGAGGGATATAAAACGAAGAGTGAAAAATAAGGGGTTGCGCGAGGGAAAGTAGATAATGGTTCTCGCGTCCGACTACCTGGATTGTTCCCGACCAAGACGGCGGCACAACCGAACGACAATTCGAATTTCCATCGCGCTACACGGGGCGTATTTTTTACAGAAAACGCGTCCCGTCGTCCAGTTGGCGCCGAAACCATTGATTAAAGTCCGGCGCCGACCCATTTTTACACGCCTCAACCTCTCTGTCCCACCGTCCCTATATTTCTCTTCCCTCGTCCTTCTTACTCCACCGTTTCCCCTATTCCAGCGTCCCTTTCTATCTTTCTACACCCTCTATTTTCGCTTCCGAGCACGCCGCGAGTACGCGCGAACTTTTTGGCACGGAGACGCGACCGCGTTAGCGCCGCCCCGATTGAGAATCGCCGACACCACTTGGCTTCGACCGATCTATAAACTCGTGACATGCCTCTGCGAAACGTCTCGATAAATTATGTAACATAAATGTTTAATAAAAAAAAAAAAAAGAGGAAATACTTCGTCCATGAATTGCTAAACGATTTTTTAAGAGTTGCATTAACTTTTGCAAACGCTCTTCAAACGAACAATCTAATTTGCACAATCGCGTAATGATATTTGCTCTTGACGTCAAGGTTTCTACGAATAGCGATGTTCTTTAATACCGCGGTATAATACATAACAAGTTGAATAATGTTAAAGTGTTAACCGAGATTCAGTACGAAACGGGACAGCAACATCGAGGTACCATTGAACATTTCCATTTTGAGAATGATATCGATCCTGAATTTGTACCGCTACATTTAACAAGCACCGGCGAGCCAAAGATGCGTCGTGCAATGATATACGACATGCTTGATAAACAGTCCGTTAAAGTCGTAGTTTCTGAAACTACTCAGACTATCCGATTCTTCTCTAACTGCATAAACAACACAATAAACATCCCACTTGCTCTTTCCTCGCGTGATCATAAAAATTTGGATTTCGTTCAAATTATAGGGAAATGTATGTGGCTTATTGAATTCATGTAAATTTAAATATTTCCAGCTTACAAACGTTCGATAATACCTCCGTCCTTCTGAATCAATTAATTCTATTTGCGAAATGAAAATACGTCGCGTAAATACCGTAACATAATATTGTGTTTACGCGTTTTATTCGATAACGAAGTCCGAAATCGAAATTTATGTTACTCTCCGGTTGCTCTGATTGCAATTGATTAACGCACCGGCTGCATCGCGATGACTATTCGTTGTATCTCCGCAGCTTGATACGCCGATGAACGCTTGTTATTTACGATTCATTTTTCGTTCGCCACGTGTCTGGATCGTTGAACGATCCTCGCACAACTGAAGTCGAAAAGGAACGAAAGGCGTTAAAGAGGCTGAATAAAAGGAACACGTTGGAAGCATGGTACAAGTAATCCACCATATTTCGCGGCCATAACGGTACCGTCACATACACGCGAGGCGAGGCATGGGTGACTCGGGTGTGGCGATATCGTCAGCTTTTATTATCGGTGCAATAAAAGCCTGGTAACCAAGTAATAATTTAAGACCCGAGCGTCGTTCGCTTGGAACCGCTTTTGCTGCCGAGAGTACGCGTTCATTGCCTCGTACCGAACGCGTTGCCAATAAGCTCGATCCTGCGAGTCCTTTCCGCTTGTGTAACGCGAGATCGACGGACTTTTTTACGAGCTATTCCTCGTTTCGCGATGCTTTGAAACGGTTTGAAATCGAACACGACGAGGCTGGATCGTGAATCGAATACGCGGTGCCTGTGACTCTCGCCAGCCTGTTATCTCGTTCGAGAACGTCCGGGAAAATGAGAAAAGTTGAGTAAAACGGTGGCTGATTTCCTGTTGGTAAACGTAACCAGTCCGTGTTTGTGTATATAAACTTGTACGCCTTGGGGAAAAAACTAAAATGCGTGAAATTCAGCTTTCATTTCGTTTCATCCAACGACAGCTCCAAACAAACGGGATATTAAAAGAAACGCTTCCGAATTCGAGGGGTAGATATTTGTAACATCTTGTAGGATATTAACACCGATACCCAATGAAATATTAATAGGTCTGCGAACGGAGTTGCGAAAGGCAGAGGGGCCTTCGAGGGAAATCGAATCATCCGAAGCTTCGAGTCCAGTTCCAAACTCCCCTTAGGTTTCCTCTCTAATTACCCTTGGCTGCCACCGCAGAAATTACTGGTCCGAGAGCGGTAAACTTTCCAAAAATGATTTATCATCCGGCTATGGTGTTCGCGGAATGGTAACGCTTTTGAAGGATCGTCGAAAGTTGGTCTGGTGTACGTCTTTGTTCTCCTAGCCGCGAAAGAGCTTACTCGCAAGTTTTCCGTGGTCCCTTGGATGGAAATCGATCGGCGCCGAGCAAGGACGTTTGAATAAGTGTGGAGGACGTATTGTCGAAGCCTTGGAAGAATACGGGAATTGTCGTTAGTCCCTCTGGTAACGGCTGAATTGTGTAGCGAAGAGATCGGGAATAGATATAAGGTCGGACGTTCGTAGTAACGAGATTTTCTGTTATCGCGTCTCAGATAGCTTTTTCTTATTCTTATTCTCTCGTCCCGCGAGCCAGCTACTGCAAAACGGATACCAGTAGCTGCATTTCCGCGTAGCTGCGTCGGATGTGAAATAGGGCCGAAGGTAAGGATAACGCTGTTACCTCGTGCTCCTCGAAGAAAAGTGGATCCTTTATTCACGCTGTCTGCGGTGGACCGTTCGAGTTTTCGTTTCTTGCCAACTGCTCACTCGTTCGCGCTCTATTCTGCCTATTATTCATCGCTCGATGCCTCGTTACCAGCGGTTTTCTTCTTGCTTCCTGTCCGTCTGCCGCGCTGTGGCAGATCGATGGACCAGCAAATTCGAGGATCGACGCTACCACAGTTTTACGAGCAATTTAAACGGTGGAATTACGGTTAAGGATAAAAGGATACGGTACATATCGGATCCGAATCTTTACAGACACTCTGTACACTTTTCTCCCTTTTTTATCAGCCGATAATGGTACCTCGAACATACATTCGAGCAAATACTTAGCGTGGCAAGAAACTGGAACGGAAACCGAGCGGAACGTCGAAAACGTAGCAAACGGTGGTAGGTTTTTTTGCCCTGAACGGGGTGGAAAAATCGTCTTTGCACGTTTTTACGAGACCGGATCGAAGTTGCGGCCCGCGTCCCGCAGCGTGACGTGATACAGTCGAAGGGTTCGCGTTTTTGCGGGCCCGTTTTTCCGATAATTAATGTCCGTCGGTGCACCTCCGGTGAAACGTGGATGGGGGACAAATGCGAAAGAGGAGGCGAGGCCAGATTAATGATAGTTTTACTTGTAGCCATTGTAAGAACGATGGATTTGACGCTATCGCGGCTGCTAAGGATGCCAGAGCGTGGATTGAAGGAAAATTTATTAGCCGAATGGAACAAACTTGCCCAACGACCAAGATTTAATATTCAACTTTTCGTACCGTGAAACTTCCAAGGGGAAATTTTACCGTTTTATCTTGGTGCTTGGCGAATCGCCTGGCAATTTCGATAAAATCTTGGTCGCTGTTGCCACTCGAGACGAGCCGGGCAACGATTTTAAATCCAGGCTTTAAGGATGCGGTTCCAGATGCGATCGAGAACAAAGTTGCAGTTCGCAACGAGCTACCGTGATTCCTTTTACGACTTATAAAACCGGCACTGATCTAATCGTATCGAGGAATAACGGTATAAAAGTGGAACGCGCAAACATCAACTGGAATTTATCATCTGATTAAGAATAGCGCGAACCTCAGTCAAATAGTGCTGCGTTTCGCATCGAAATATTCTCGATACGTGGCTGCTTGCTCGAGGTAACCGCTATAAAAGTGACCTCTTGCTACTTGAAATTCTTCCTTACTCTTTGCTTCTTTTTCTTCGTTGCTATACTTTGGGACAACATGCTTGCCAACTGGTACGACGACCTCGCGAACCGACCGTACACTCTACACGAACTGACTCGTCGAAAAGTATTTCCTCAGGCGTGCTAGCTAACTCGAGTTAACTAACAGTGACGTAACATAATTTCCTGCTTACGTTCCGCCCTCTGAAACATCGCCAAAATCCTAGATCTTTGAGGGAAAATTGTGACCCAGAGGTGACTGCGTCGATACATCCAAACGAGATTCAATTCCTACACTCGTTAGAGGTAAAAGCTTTCTACGTCCAAAGGGAGTGAATAGTTAATTCCAGTGTACTGAATAGCAACCTCTATTAGTAACAAACGCAAGAAATTAACTCGGCGGCTTAACGATACAAAAACTGAATTCGTTAAAAAGAAATTCAGACGGCCATCGCTTTTTCCCTTCTTTTTCTATTTTTCCCATTATCCCTTATTTATCTCTCTGTGTTTTTCCGCTTCTTTTTCCATCAACGTTACAACATTGCCACATCGACTCGAAGGAACGCTCCTCGATCGATACCTGGCACTGTTTATTCTTGCTCTATCTCCGACACGCAGGAAAAAGAGAGCAAGGGATGATGCAGGGTTGCCGAGGGGGTCGTTGCAACAACGTCGAGACCCGTTCCAGGTGGAGTACGGTAACGATAACACGGCAGGACTGCTTAAAATCGAGGACGAGAAAATCGCGATGATTCTCGCGCACGTAGGATGCAGTTCGCTCGTGAGAACGAACAGGAAGCGACGTGGTAGCATCGAAGAAACGCATTTCCGTCGAGACCGCGGAACGTTCTTGTCGCGACGCGATTTTCACCCACTCTGACGCTTGTTCGAGCGACGAAAAACGAACGAATCGTTGGCAACTTCGTCGCGAAGGGCTCCTCTTTATTTGTCACTTACATTTCCTAGACGGTTTGATAGAATGATTAAAATGTAACAGGAATTAACTCTCAAAGTTGAAACCGGTGAACCAGAAACGTGAAAATGTCTTCCTTGGTTCTCCTATGTTCCCGCGATATTCCGGAAGATTTACATTCATTTCAATTAAGTGTCCTTTAGCAAACTAGTTCAAATCGACTCGATCCTAATCCTGCCTCTTGTTCGTGGACGTTTCGTTTGCATAACCCGACCATTGTTCCTCGCTTTACATGTATAATAAGAAAGTCGTAAAAAGAAATGTATAAAAGAACTAAGGGACTCTGCGGGAGAAGAAGTCAGGAAAGAAAATCCTTCCTTAAATATTCATTAGTATAGTAAAATATTATGAAATATGAAAATGTGAGAATGAATTAACCCCTCGCGATTTCGTTGTTCATTCACAATAGACCATTATTGTGAACTTTGTTACAAGATTAAATAAGGTTCTATTATTGTTATTGTTTCACGATGATGTTATTGTGCACGTCGAAATTAGTCTAAAACAATTCCTACAATAGGGACCATAAAAACAGCTCATCAGACGCGCTTTGTAATCTTCCATTACTCCCATCAGCATCCTCCTATGTTCACCCTCAAAGCGCAATTCTTCAACGAAAAGAGCCCCGTCGTTCCCCGTAATTCGTAGTTCCACGAGGCAATATTACACCAGCTAACTCTATAGAACGTTTCGTTGACGAAACGACACGTAAATTACAACACCCGTTTACAACACCGTCTCCCAATTCGACGACGAACCGGTATATGTACTCATTATCCACGTGTTCCTTCACGCTGCATTCAAAGCACATATGACGGGTCTATTGCGAAAAACCAACGCCGCTCGTCTTCTTAGAATACGTTAGTTACGCAAACGAAGTAGCTCAAAGTGTGTGCTTTCTCTAATTATATCGTGAGTGAAAGTAGTCAAGTAGTTGGTATTCCACTTGCGATACAGTTAATAAATATTCGAACGTTTCGCTCGGGAGACCCTTTCCCTATAATCGCCTTTGAAAATTGAAATCTTTTATTCTAGCATATTAACAAATTGCTGCTAACTAATTGAATCGTGGTCCACGTATCGCAGCCGCTTCTGCGAATTAGTGCAAACACGTTGTAACGGAGGTAATGGCGGTGGTCGAAGTCACGCGTGACCATCTGTTCGGCGAACGTTGTACGATATAATTTCTGCGGTGTGCAACGGGCCACAGGCTTTGCTGAATTCTCACGAGCTAAGCGTATTATCATAAGCCATAAGGCGCTTATCGAATTGCTGGTCAATGCAGTTACATACATCAAAATTACGCTCCATGCAGCTGGTTAATGTTCGTATACGTATCATAGATTCGCCGGTACTACACAAAAGAGAAGGAAGAAATTCGTGAATACGAAGAAAGGAGAAAATGGAAAAAATAGGTGACACGGTCGATGAGAGGATGAGAAATGATAAAGGCTCGATAAGAAGCAAGAATGAAATAAGAAACGTTTCAAGCGTGAAGAAGATCGAGAAAGAGAGAAGAGCGTTCGTTTGGCTAAGAGCAAAGAAAAGAAACGAGAAAAAGGAGTGTTCATTACGCTCTGAAAGGCTGTCGTTTTAAGAGCAAACGAATAGAAATAGTTAACAATGAGACAGAGGCGACTGAGAAGCGTAGCTGAAAGGAAGGAAAATTTGCACTAGCGATATACCAGTGGGAAAGAAAAGATCACAAATTAGAACATCCTACGTTTAATTTAATGGCTTCCAGTGTCCGCGCTCTCTTTTCGCGGGCAGAAAGTAGAATTAGCCTCGAAACGGCGCTACGATTGGTATTAAGCTTCAATTCATTGAGAGTAATAGTACATGAAAAATTAAATTTACTTTTTAAACACCTTAGCTGGTTTGCAAAATGAAACTACACACATTTTTCTGTAAAAGTACCAACAGCCACGCGAATCGTGGTAATAATTCGAAAGGTTTCATCCTGGCCAATATCCATAGTCGTTTCGTTCGCAACAATATTCAAAGTGCCGCAAAGAAAATTCCAAGCCTGCAATCGTACGAGATTTCCATCCATGGGATAACGTTTATACGAATGGAAGAAGCAGCAGTCGTGCTCGTTCCCCTCGATTCTCCGGAACGATACTAACGAAAGTAGTGGGACCGTTTTCAACCCCCTCGGTTTTATTCCATCTACGAGACGGCCCGCCGAGCGCCAGTTGAATCGTGAAATTTCATTCCCGACACATTTTATTCGGCTGAATCGTGAAATTTCAGTACGACAACACACGGTCGTCAGAGCGACGAGTACTGATTTCGCGCCGAGCCGCGAAGAATCTCTGCTCGAGAGCGAGAGGTGTCGCGAATCGACGCGGACGTTTCCATGTAAATTGCCGCGAAAAAGCGTAATCCTTGAAGAAGGCGAGAAAGAGGAGAAAAAAAGCGTCGATTCAAGCGGATGGTACATGGTCGAAACTTGGTGTTCGGTATCGATATGTATTCACCCACACGTCGACGACACCAACGCGAACTGTCCCGTTCAACAATAGGGGAAACTTCAGCATTTTTGCCTTATGCATTATGGAGAAGTCGGTTATTAGACGTAAGACGAAGGTAAAGAGAGGCGGAATCCATTTCCGATAGCCCTAGCCCGCGTGGCCCACGATCGGCCCATCAGGGATGATTCTCTCCGAACAGAGAGAGAGAGAGAGAAAGATCAAGGCAGTGTACGCGATATCGAAATACCAACGAAACCTCTTCTGTCTCTCTTCTCCGGCTGGATATGGATTTCCAATTCAGCCAGATATTTTCAATATCGTTGTCGCGTCTATGGTATTCGTCGTTCTTTCCACCGTGTTCCTGTATCCCGTGGAGGGACAAGAAAACTTTCAGATGAACCTTAACTACTTGGGATGGGATTTACGATGTTTCTGCTTCTAGTTAGAGTATAATTATTACTTTTCGATGGGATGTGAATTTTTTAACTGGATCAAGCTATCGTATTTTCATTACTAATATTAACAGACGAAAAACGGAATAATATCAAATTCACGCGAACACATCCGAACCCGTTTCAAGGAAATATCGCATTCCCTTATCGATTCAATTAAAGTCAAGAGGCATCGGTAGTGCCGTTAAACGAGCTGCTCGAATTTGGCGCGAGGTCGCAACAAGAAACAGGTAGCATCGGAAAGAAGAAATCTTCGCGTGGAGTGCAAAGATCGTTGATGGAAAAGACGCAATCAGCAACGTCGTCGAATCGAAGCCATCCTATCGTCGAGACAGAATTAACGTTCTCTCGCAGCAAGATAAGGTTTAATCTTCCAGCAGGAAAGAAAAGAAAGACAGGAAGAAATAGAGGGAAAGGTTGGAGAAAAGAGCAAGAAAGGTGAACTAGCGGGGAGAGGTAAAGGGAAGAGAAAACTGCGAGAGACTTCATCCCGTGCTGCTCTCCACCGGTTTTCGAGTGCTTTACGACGTCTACCGGATAAGTACGTAACCAGCTACCGTTCGCTAGCTGCACTAAAAGTATATATCGTAAAGAGAACACCTCTGCCAGGAGTTAGGTGTCCTCCAGCAGTTCAATCAACTGTACGCCAGGCAACAAACCACTGTCGTTAATTGGATCGGAGCTCCAAGTCCTGGCTTTACGAGGCTCAATCGCGTACAATTATCCGACCTGCATTTCTAGATCGGTCTTAGCCACCCACCTCTGACCCTCTTCTCTATGTTTCCATCCCCTTGTTCCCTTCATCCGTGCTCCAGTGACGTGGATTAGGAAACGCAACGTTTCGGATGAACTAATTTCGTCAAGAAACGCAGGATTCAAGATTTGAACAACTGTTTGAAAATTTCTGTACAAACGATGACACCAAAGATCGATTTTTCTTTTCTTCGCTAACAAGGAACAAAAGACGTTCAAGTCGAAACGTTTATTACAAGAATTCATAAAAGACTCGCAACAAGCTGCTATTTATAAATTACGTGCCCGTTGTTACACGCCGTGGCCATTAAACGTCAGCTAAACGAGCTTTCGCCAACTTACGTTCGTTCGCGCAGCTTTCGAATCATTTTTTTCTCCCCCATCGTTACTGGGGTGGCGAACGTAAAACGCCTAATTACGTCGACGTGGAATTAAAATATTCCCGGTAAACGTTTAAGAAAGTAAAATAGAGAAGTTCCCATCGAGCGGCAGCCTTTAATTAGAAGTTAGTTCGCTCGGCATCGCAAGTTCGCGTTCCGCGCGTCTTACGCGCCTGTTCGCTTTAAACTTTTCCCTGTTTTTCCCCATCACCTTCCTTCATTTACGTAATAAACTTCCTTTTTATCTGCCGCTTTGACTTCCTGCCGTTTTTTTTCTGTTTACCCCGCCGATGCGAAACGTTTCGCCGGCAGAGTCGAGCGTTTATTACCCGAACGCTTCCGCTTCGTCTTTCCTTTTGATCGCCAACCGTTCGATTGCTACAGACTCGTCCGAGATATCTTCGAAAAAAAAAAAAAAAGAACAAGACGCCGTCGACGAGTCAATCCCGTTCGACATAAAAATCTAGTCGAGAAAGCTTGAAGCGTAACAGAAAGCAACGACGCTGATAACTCCAGAAAACTTCACTTCATTCTCAGATTGTTTTCAGAATATGGCAGCGCGGTCGTTGAAAAGCGTATGGCGACAAAATTTTTTATAACGCTTAAAATTTATCGCATCATCAGCGACGTCGTGTTCCTGGTTTTATGATGGCAGCACAGAACGAAGTCGTAAGTTAGCCGCGGATGATACGTTTTAAATGGGACGCGTAAACGCTACGCGAAGTACGCAACGCACGCTTCAAAAAGCATTTGCTACTGTGATAAGCGACAGGCGATGATTAAGAAGCGACTGTTGCAGAGTAACGATAAGACCATTGTTTAGGGAACGGTTAAATTTCCTATTTCCAGAATCTTACAACTTTCCTCGCTTCAATTGCCTGTCCAAGCATGACCACAATTATTTTCCCTCGTTCCAAGGGAAAAAGGTAAAACGCGTCAAGTTCATAAGCCATCTTCCGTCGGCACGGTGTAAGCGTAAAGCGGAATAAACGACGGCGCTACGTGTCCGTCCATGTGCACCGTTATACCCTGCTAACTTCGTCCTGCCGAGGGTCCTTTATGACCGCACCAGCGAAAGAATAAGCCGTTTCTGTTGATGCGACCACGGTGTCATCTTAACGTTCTTTCTCATTCCTCCTCCTTCCCTGGCTAAGCTCGTAAAAGCTCCCATCGCGAATCGTGACTTCGCTGTTGCGCCCCGGAAAATAGCGGAGAAACCTCAAAACGCCATTGACATCGTTACGCATGGAACGGAGTGATTGCAAAAGTTTATTCCTCTCGTTAAACGACATCATTCCGTTTCGTGCCAAGTCGAAAAAGGAACTGAGAAGAAGTCGCAATTGGCATTGCATCGAAATAACAGTGATTGCAATGGAAATTCGTCTTTCATAGACGAAAATAAGTCCCGTGCGTCGCCGACTTTCCGGACGCACGAGGTACCGGTATGAAGGACAGGTTCATTACTTACATAAAAACCAGGGTAGCCTCTGTTTTACGTAAAATGTTTTAACTGCAGGAAGTATCGTTTTTGCGACGACCCTCCATTTCCGAAAAGCTATACAGAGGCCCCCCTTATCTTGACGAGTGTAGCAGAGTGGCAAGAAAAACGAGACACCACTCGAACCTCGTCACTACCCTTTATTTGCCACTTAGCCTAACCCCTTTTACCCGTCCGACGAATGGTCCCGTTGAAACACTAGACGGCGCCACTCTTCTTCGCCTACCCTGCCGCAAGCGCTACTCAGGCTTAAGTGTAGTCCACGCGTTGTGTGCGCCATTTTATCTGTGCGAACTCAATGTGCGAAGAGGTAAGGGCTTGATGAAGTTGCGAACGAAGAGGGAAAACTCTTTGCCCGAAATTCGGACGCCTACGATTTTGAATTTGTTCAATGTAAAATGATCGATCTATGCTACATATCTATGCGTTCCCGATATCTTGACCGTTGTTTGTAGAATTGAGTAATGAATAGATTGTAATTGAGACAAGTTGGGAATCGTATAATAAAATGGAGTTCGGACCGCGTAAAATCACGATGAAATCACAGTAAGACTGGTTTATGCGACCGATACCGTAACCTGTCCGTTCCCTTCCGCGGCAGTTAATTACGAGACTCGTCGGCCGATCGGTATCGTTTTTATTTATGAATCGACCGGCCCTTTTTGCCAGGATGTAATTTAATAAAGCAATTGCCGCGTTCGGTTTGCAATTCGTTCTCGTTGAGATTTTAATCGCGAAACTGAATCTCCACGGAAGCTACCGTTCCAAGAAACATCGTTAGAGACTTGAACAAGCTCTATAAAGTTGTTTGCTTGATAACGGGAATCTTGTGCAATCGTTAATTCGAAATAACAGCGAATACCGAGTGACTCCAAATTTTTCTGCATAATTTAGTAAGAACAAAGTCGACCAAGTTTCGTGCTCGGAATATTCTAACTCGCTCGAGCAACAAGGCAGTCTTTGTTCAGACGGGAGAAAGAATTAAAGATACCTGAAATTACGTTTAATGGATGCTTTACATTCAGACCGACTACCTGCCGTCCTCGGTCGCCAGAGATACGGTAACTGACAGAATACAAACACGTTCGCGCGTGTATCTAGATAACGCCATTTTCAGAGGAAACCTTGCCATTTGGAATGAAGACACGGTCAATGTTAGCAGACGTCACATCCGCTGTCGCATCGCAGTCAGTTCCGCTGTATCGTGAACTGTCACGATCGCTAGAGCGGTTATAAACACATGGTGTACGGCTGCGTGCACACTTTAAAGCTGGAATATTCGAGCGTGGTAACAAGCGGGCGAATAAACAACGACCTTCCCGTTTCCGTTTCTCGTTTCAACCCTTCGCGATGTCTTAATTTGCACGGTTCCTCTGTGAAACTGACATCGGGTACTTGTTGCACGATTCGGTCGTTTTTCGTAAAGAATTACTATTTAAATAGAAAATGAACCTTCAAACATCGCTAACCTGATAAACAGAAAATGGAAGATTTACTGTTTCGAGCTTGTTACGGGGGTTGAACGTACGGAAAGCGTTCTTCAAACTACGAAAAGTTAAATTCAAGGTTGCCGAAGCTTCGTAACTTTACCAGCATGGAAGTGCAAACGCGTAACTCGATTCGCTAGGCTCGAGAACGTAATCCCATAGCAATGTTTGCCGTCCGTGACGCGATACCGATCGCCGCGCCGTACAGCTCGATGGAAGCTGGAGGGAAAAGCGGATCGCGCGATGTTCGACTGTTTATCGTTGTTATTGTTTTTCGACCCTATCTGAGTCGGGCCACCCCCTCCGTCCGGCAAAATCCGATTTGTAATGGAAATGCAGTGTTCGATGCCGCTCTAATCCTTCGACGGCCGTAGGAGCCTTTGTAGCGCGTTCGCATTTTTCGGAAAGGATGGAAGAGCGAGGAAAAAAAAGAGTAACAGAGCTTTTGAAACGCCGTCATAATCGCGCGACCACGATTCTCGTTTTGTGCCGACGAACAACGACCAGCCTCCGGGCCGACGTGTCGATGACAATGTTTACCAGAGATTTAGAGATGAAAATTGTTTATACGCTCAGCTATGGGCCAGATGAAATTGGATATAAATTGAACTCCTCTGTAAGTCTGCCAATACCGAAGTTACCGCTAGGGGATGAAAAATAAAACTGTTCGGTCGATGAATATACCGAAGAAATAAAAATATTGAAAAAGTAATTAGAATGACTAGAAATTACATAGCACGACATAATCAAGACCCGATGGACTTTCTTGGAGAAGTAAAGGAAGTTCGGTCGAAATAGAGAATGGCGGATGAAGAGGGGAGGGGCGTAGAACGGAAGGGTGACAAATCAATGGCGGATGGTAGGGTAGGTAACGGCATATGAGCGCTGGGCTCCTATCTTATCAACGCATTATTCAACGGCGGAGGCTGCTCGGGACTCTAACTGCCTGCATTTGCATAAATCCATAGATCTCCCGTACCTGCTCCGCTGCCCGGCCGTGTCTATCCATCTCTGGATGCATGCATACAGCAAATTACAGTGCCCGCAAGCGGAATTGTGGGTGGCGGACCTGTGCCTCCCTTCATCTCTCCCTCCGCGCCCCTTTTCACGAATGGACCGAAGGGCGCCACTAGGTTGGAGTAGTGGGAAGATGGGAAGGGACTTGGTAACATCCACTTTGCCCCGTGGCTTTGTATTGGATCGTTAACGACACCCCTTCCTGTGTACCTTCTGTTATCGCCCGCCGTTATCCGCCTTACTCTGCGCCCTCTCCTACACCCCCGACTGCGGGGAAAAAAATTGTATGCTCGTGAAATGATCGACGATGGGTTCGTTAACGGAAAACCTAGTTGAAAGAGGAGCTGTATCGATGAAACTTTCAATTGATGTATTTACTTTTTTAACATCGAACTATCTATTATAACCATGATAAATTATTCAAAAATTTGTGAAATATATAAATGCATAATGAGAATTGATGACCATCCTAATTAGACTACATCGTGAAAAAAAGGAACACTGATTTACAAGGGATATCTTTGAGGATGAAGTTGAACGAGGATCGAGAGTAACGGAGAGCACGTAATCGACGGTATTTGCACCAGGACTTATAGTTTCGTCTCCTTTTGCTAACGAACCGCTCCGTAGCTGAGTGGTCCGGCAATCCTCTCCCTCTCGAGAGATCTTAGATCCGCATGGAAACTTGCCACTTCTGCGCCATGGAAATCCTTTTGTTTCACTTGCTGATTAGCGATCCGTTGGACCCGTCTCACCACGGATACGTCGTTTGCGTGATCTCGCAAATGGATTCGATAAACGTTTGCTTCTGCACGATGACGCGATTCGTACTTTGAATCCATTATACCTTGGAAGATGAATTTTTATTCAAACTAATGGATTTAACGTTTTACATCGTACGATGTAAATTAACTCTTCGATAATAGACGCTATTAATAAGTATTAGTGAGTGACACTTTGAAATATTAGTTTCTAAATAGAAACTTTCTACGATCATCGTCTGTCTATCGTGCATTCGATACATTTAATTTTCCAAACGAAAACAGCTTTATAGAAAGTTTCATCAAATTGAGTAACCCAATTTCGAGAGCACATTTTGCAGGTAACGGAACAATAAGCGGGTATTGAAGGAACGGAACAAAACCGTAGAGGAAACGAACTGGGTTTTTGACAAGGCACTCCCACGGCCGTCGACAAAATATATATTCATTTTCCTATTCAACTCACGGATAATTGGTGCGAGTCTGAGAGTGTCTGATACCGATTCCCGAGTTCTCGCGAGTCGAGTGCAACGGACGTGTAATAAATTCCAGGTTTACCTATTCTGCTTGCGACAGGAATTATTCGGCGAGCTCGTAGGTGCACGATCGATTTAACCGTGGGGGATGAAATACGAGAGACGCGACAATTCGTTGCGCCGATTCGGTAGTTCCTCTGCTATTACCTGTCGATTCCTCTGTGATTGTTTCGCCAACCTTTCTACTCTCCCCTCGCCCCCTGCCCGACTGGTTCGAATTAAAATTTCGAAAGCCGCAGACCGCGTGATCAATAGCGCAAACCTTCTCAATTTTCGAAATCAACCTTTTCGATTCTCAACATCATAAGCCGAAACTGAATTCCGATTCCCGTTACAAAGGATAAAGAGCTTTCAATTTCACAAATATAGATAGATAGCACGTTTTGACGATTCTCGTCTCGTGTTTCTCTGAAATTTCTTTCATCGGGTCGAGATTAGCAAAAGCGACCCTTTGCTGGTAACAGACTTGCACCAACACAGAAGCTTCAACGAGGTCATCCTGGTAGACCCAGGTGCTTACCCTTAAAAACACCGTTGTCCTCTTCAACGGTGCATCATGGACGCGTTATCTGCCGACTGCTTCAACGATCCAACGAAGGGAACGACTGCAGAGAGGCGAAGTTAAGTCGAGTCCGTGCTCGAATGTCTCTGACGGGAGCGAGACGAGTAGTTAATTAACACCTCCCGTTACCCTCAACCTGCCCCACCACCAAGTGATACCATAGGCAGGAGCAACAGCATTTCCCACAGAGTACCGTAGCAGTGGCAAGGTTCTCCTCGTAGAATTCACCGACGCTGGGCTTTTTCAAAGCTTCAGCCCGGTGAGAAGCTAGAAAAGGCTCCTTTCTTTCCCGGCCGCATCATTTTTTTCTCCTTCTTTGACCAACGACCGACTGGTAATTAAGACACTCTCCTCTCGAGCAGGATAGTTGCGAGCGAGTCCTCGGGTTTCATGTACTTTTAATTTAGATAGCGGTCGCCTGCTCCGAGAACTTCTATCTTCTCGGTCGAGAACCGCCGTAACGTGATCCGTTTTTGATAAATGATTCTCTGCTTCTGTGCTAAGATAATTAATTGGACCACCGAATAAACGTGATGCTTTTTATTATTATAAGAAACATGAAACGATGCAGCGTTTATGACAAACGCACGCTTCTGATCATATTTCAGCACGTTCTCGTTGCATCCTCGGCCGGCTGAAATTTTCATCGGTGTTGACCGGTATGCCAAAGGATTCGCATCGTGCTCGCCTGGAGGCACGTCAACTAATACGATACCGCTAATAATTCCGTGAATTACGAGCTTAGCTCGAGCCGACCTCTCATTTTCAAAGAGCCTCCAGACATGGCTGTCTCGACTCGACAGCGTATGCATAATCGTACCGATTCGAACGAATCGTACGGGTTCAGGCTCTAACGTTACCGCTGAAAATTTCAACCCTGTGATATTCGAACAATGAATACTTCGTTAAATTTCAAAATCAAGTTTTTCTCTAATAACATTGATAAAGACAGTAACACGGTGTAAGGGGTAGGCCGGGAAATAGGCACGAATTTGACGACGATCAACGATACTGTCGACCAATCATCGAGTCTGGGGGGTTGTCGATGGATAGTCATTAATTAAAAGCGGAATTCGCGGGAATGAACCGGCAATGAACACTTGACCGATCGAGCGGGTCCGCGGAACATCATCCCGATCGGTTTGAAGTGGCCCTCCACCCTTGGTTCCGGAGATGCGAGCAGGGTCGTTCGAGGGTGAGACTGGAAGATCTTGCCAGCGAGGGTGAGCTCACCCCTCGACACCCCCCTCTTTCGTTGGCCGAGCGATCCGAAAACCGGCCGGACAGCCCTGCAATTTCGATGCCGGCTCGCGGCCCTGTAATTTGATCAATTAACGCCGTACGGCTCTGCCGTTCGAATGCCAGCTCGAGCAGAGGGGGTGGCTGCGTGGTCAGGGGTTGCCGGGAAATGCGAGTTCTCCCTATTCACGTCCTCCTGTTATACCCTACGATTACGATCCACGATTACGATCCTCGATCTCGATCCTCTAGCGTTCAAGCGATAGATGATTGACTTCAAGAGGAAAAATTTATAGAAAGGCAACCACTTTACAAGGGAAAATAACTAAAAATCCCTTGATGATTTTAATACGTTCAATCGAGGCTATCGGACGAGAGAACGAGCAGGTGGAAAGGCACAAGAGGAAAATTGTTTTCATAACACGGGAATGTGAAATAGAAACGCGGACGCAAAGGTGAAAGGTAAAACGAGAGAGGGTGACGTTTCACCGAATATCTAGTTTAAAGGTTGAAACCAACGCGGACACAAATATCCGAGAGTTTAATGGCAAAGGGACACGCGAATTCCCAATTAACGACGTTAATTAACTGTCCACATCCACGTAACCGTGCTCGTTTTTAACTGACGTACAAAATTTCGCCTTATACAAAGAGCAAAATATCAGGATTAAGTTAGAAGGTGACATAAAAGAATCAAACTCTTGTTTCCAGAATAATTCTGATGAAATGCCTACATTCTTATCAGACCCGTTATCGAACGGACATCTCTGAGTTAATCATCGATCCACTTGGAATCCAAGGTAATTCATGAGATTTGTAATGTTCGGCTTTTCAAGCATTGTACACAGGCCACGCATTATCGCTTCGTCGTTAGCAGGACGTACATGACGTCATTAGAACGAAGTACTGCTTAACGGGTAGTTAACACATAATTACTGTGTACATCGCGCACGCGCTTCGCAGCGGTTTACTTATGACGTCGTCGCGCATTCGGAGTGCAAACTTGCCAGCATGAACGTTGCCACTCGTGCCGATAGCAATTTCTGCGAAGCCCTGATTGCGTTATCGATTCGAAATCGTGTCGTTAGAAAATATTCGACCAGCCGAAAATATCCTAGGAAAATTCTCACAGAACGTGAGAAGGCACAGGTTGGCAAAGTGAAGCGCAGTTAAATTATCGTTTATGATATCAGCCATGGCATTATCACTCGTTGCGTTTCTCGCGCTTCGTCGCTTAGATCGAAAACCGATAACGGGCCTGGATGCAGAGAGGTAAGAAGGTAATTGAGCGCCGCGACGGCGCGGCTGGGCGTCGCATTCTGGATTAAAGCTCCTCCTTCGCCGTCTTGCCGATCTCTTCGCACGATTTTGCGTCGCCTAACGTTCAATACATTCGATGCCTGCAGCGTTTCGATATTATAAAACCATTAACATCGACGGATAACGAGCCTCGCTTGCTTTCTTCGATATTATCATCCATGCTGCTCGCGCGTACACCCGTAACGACGATATTACATCGGCAAGAAGCGAACTACCATCGTTTACAATGCCTTTTCAAAGACTTCAATACCATTATTTTACAATATTCAACGTATTATAATTTTTAACGAATAGAATATCTGGTATTCTTATAACTAAAACAAGAGAAATCCAAAGTAATCGGGAGAGGAAGCTGAATTGTACGAGAAAGAAGATGGTAATTAAAATGATTGGATGCAGCAACGAGGAAGGCAGTCGTGGTAAATTTATAGGTAAAATTACATTTCGGAAATGAATTGTTGGATGGCGCAATATTACGGCGAAACTCATTAAGTAGAACTTTTGGCAAAACCAAAGCAACCATTAGTAATACGCTTGATTCTCTATCTGGATTGGAAGCGGTTATTAAGTGAAATTCCCTCGGTCGAGCAAAGTTTCAGGGAGAATGAGAAACCACCGATGCAACGTCGCGTTTCGTACGCGAAATTTCGCGCCGTTTAAGTATAATCGCGGCGCTGTAAAATTTGAAAACGTCCGCTTCGCAAAACAGGAAACGTATTTGCACGGAGTGTAACGGGACTTCATTGTTTTTACAATTCTGGCATTCGACGAGTACAACGAACAATGAGGCAGGTGAAAAATAGAAGAAGAACGCGAGCGTAAAACTGGAAATTGCATTTGGCGTATTTCGAATACGCTGCTGGAAACGAGATTTCACGCGTTCTATGGGTGTTCGATGTACACATGACTCGGCTCGTTTCGCAAATTTTCCTGTTCCATTTTTCTAGACAAATTGGCACACCAAGAGAAAGGGACAGCAATAATTTAACGTATTCACGCGACTATTTGAGCGAGATAATTGGTTGGATATGTAATGAAGAAGTCCTATCGCGAACAGCGTTTTAAAACTCGCTCGTTCTATGCTAAATGAATATTTGGTTTAAAAGGCGGAGATAGAAATTATAATATAAAATTTCTCTACATCGTGAAATGGTCACTGTCTCTAATTACTTTCAGTGTATTATTACCCATGACCACAATTTTCCCGCGGGGAAATAGCACTAAGCCTCAGTTTTTCGTGGAAACGGAAAAACGGAAGCGTAGCTTCTACCTCGAAAAACATTGCCAGCGTCCTGGAGCGTCGCCGAATAGTCTCGACGATCATTTCCGAGTGGCGTTTACGAATTTGCACGGCGAACGACCAAACAACATCCTCGAGGAGCCCCAGATTCTCCGGAAGACAACCAAGCTCCCGTCTTTTCCGTATTCAGCGACGCGTGAAACGAGCACGATTGCAGGCTCCGTTTGTTTTCATGAGTGTACGACGTCGAAAGGGCGGAAAAGCAACGCGTCTCGTCAAGGGTTAAATCGATTTGCGTGCACACGATGCATCCTGTCGCACGTTCGCATCCTTCAACCGGTAGTTTACACTTTTATTCGTCGACTACGTTTTTCCTCGCTCGATGTGTAAAAGCGTTTTTCCACGGAATCCGTGTGTAAACCGTAGCTACAGGGACTGAAGAACGATGTAAGATTGGGAAAAACGAGGGACGAAGTAGGGACTACGAACACGATGAAACCTCGAAACGAGGTGAAGAGAAAGACAGGAAATCTTGGGAAAGAAATCGAAATTGCAGGTTTTCGTCGAAATGCTGGACTGGTAGGACGTGACCGAATTGCCAGAATAAGGGACGGCGCGTGTTCCAGCGCCAAGATAAATAGGATATTCCGGGATAAATGCTTACCTACGTGCTTTCGAACGGTATCGAGTGTTCTCCGGGACCAGGTAGGATTCCCGCCAATCGAGAAATTTACCTACCAACACCCCCCGAGTGACACACCTTTTCTCTTCTAGTGTCTTCCGCGCGAGCAGAAGCATTAGCAAGTCGACATAGCGCGAATTAAATGAACCGAATAATTGCAGGCTACCAGCGCGAGACTCGTGAATCCCTTTTGCTGCTCGTCGTCACCGTTCGGGGACGATTATCTCGAGCTTAAACGCCGGAAACGTTACAATCCGCGTGGAACGGAGCTGGAGATTCAGCCGGGAATTGAAGATTCGAATTTCTATTTTTCCATTTTCCAAAGGAATATTCCTTGGAAATGGTTTCGCTTCAACGACGCGACGCTACGCGGCGCGGGGAGTCAAGACGAGCAGCTTTAGGTATCGGCTTCGAGCGGACAGAAGGCAATTTATCGTCTTCTCTCGGTTCGCGAGAAAGAAAGGCACCGAGAACGGATGAACGGCCTCGAAAAAGATATTAATCAAAGAACTGCTTAGAAATTTCGTGCAGCCAAGTTTTTCACCGTTGCTCCGCGCAAAGCTTAGACGGACATTAATCAGCGGAATCTGACTGCAACGTCGAATCGACGGAGGAGCAAGGGAAAAAAGGGAGGTAGGATGAAGTTCTCTCGTTTATCATTCGATAGTCAACGGGTCGAATTTTGCTGGGAAACCCTTTTGGGAGTAGCAGCAGAAAGGAGACTCTTGACCGGCATCGAGTGACCTTACTCGTCACAATGCCAAAGTCACTAATGTCCCCGGGTAAAAACTGCGTCACGCCCATTCCCGATCCTTCAACGCGCTCGTCGAGCTGCTGTCAATCGCATGTTCTAGCGGAAGAGCAATTTTCAAGCGCAGTTCGATCATCGTTCCGGTCGGATCGCGAATAAACACCGATTTACACATATTTTTCGAGTACCAAGTTTTTCCAGCACCTTTGATAACAAGTTTTATCTAAACATCTAAATACTGGCTCGAAGAGTTTGAAAATATTTAAGTATCTTTTCTCTATAATATCCAAGCATGGCCAAGCAAAGGAATTTCGTTAACTATCGAACAGTGAATAGCGATAAAAGTTTCATCGATCGTTCAAAAAGCATTTTTCCGCGATGAAAGCTTCTCGGAGGGAGAGTAAAAGAGAGAGGCAGAGAGAGGAGTGAAGTCGCGGGGCCTAATTGCTTGATCGACAGGAACGTCGTTCGGACTTGGACGGAGGAAAATTTCTCCTCGATCCTTCACTGTCGTCGTCAACGTCGCGTCAACAGCACTCCATTACGAGACCCGCGATGACGACAATGTTGGTGTTCTCTTTCCACCCTCTTTCGATCGATCTTGCTATTCCGGAACCTGTGCACTTTTAGCTTCTGCGTCTCTCAGCTTTGACAGGCAAATATGAGTACAGCTTAAATCCGTCAGGTTATCGACACACGCGTGGAAAATCGTAGACTAGTTATCCAACATTTTGATTTCCTTTTCCCTTTCACTTTACTTTATTTTAGATTCCTCGTTGCTCTAGATTTTAGACTCTAGATTCTAGACTCAAGATTCTAGATTCTAAATTTTCCTCGTGTTCTCTTAACCAACACTCGTAACCAAGCAAGTGGAAAAAGTTCGCTTAACGACTTAGCGAGTATCTGGCCACGGTTTTCGCGTAATTTCCAGCGGGGAAAGCGCGTCTGGTAGCTGGGACACTTAAAAGAATGTAAAACCAGTATGAACCGGCTTAAAAATTAAAAGCGGCCTCCTCCCTGCGCTATCCCTACCGTTTCTCTGGCCGGAAAAACCAGCAACCGTCCGAGATTTCAATTATGAACGCGTTATCTTCACGCGGAGGGCGAACGGGGAGGAAAGTTTTCCCATTAAAAGGAGCGCGCGACGATCGAAACGGATTACGCGGGCATTACCACGGAATCTCGCCGGTTGTTTTATGCTCTACCGACAAATGGAAAGTTTGCGAGCTGCGACGAGCACACTGTTGACTCTACTCTTATCGATCGTTTCGCGGTTGAAAGTTTTCCAACGCGTGTCGAACCGTGCTCGAATCGTTTCAAAAGACTATCCCAAACTATACCTTTTGATAGGGAACGTTTAATTGTCCGCGACGTTCACTGCGAACGATGATCGCATCAACTGTTATCGAATCAGGAAAGGAAAGTTTTACAAACTTAGATTAGAACATCCCTGTTAATACCTGTATAGAAGAAGATCAATCCCTATTTGCTTTTTCATTTTCCCCTCGAGGAAAGTGGTATGCGATCCTGAACACTATCCTCTCGTACAAATGCTTGTCTCGTGCATCGACCGAGAGATCTCGTAGCTCGAGTATTTGCAATTTAGATAGGGCAAGGTAGAGTGCAAACGACGCGACGCGACGGATCCAGAGCGCATCCCTGGCGCAAGGGTTTACGAAGCAGGGGCGCGAAAGGCCACCGAGAGACAAATGTTTCGGGGGGTGGTTGGTTGGTTGGTTGGTTGCTTGCTTGCAGGCGTCGCACGATGTTAAATAATCGCGTCGCCGGCACGTTTTCGCGTAACGAGGACGTTTATCAGGATCCAGCAACCGGGAACTGATTTACAAATAGGCCCCGAGAGAGAGGGCCAGCTCCTCATCCTCCAACAACGAGTTCTCGCTGCTCGTCCTTCCGCCACCCTCGTCATTTACCCTCTTGCTCCGCACAGCCTGCCTCCTTCTGGCAGAGACGAATCAGCCTGAATTTTCGCGCCGCTGCGCTGCCTCGCTGGAGGACGTTCTCTGCGAGTCGAGTGTTGCTGCGAAACTCGTCGAGCCCACCCTGGGCGAAACTTTCACCCCTTAGCGCAGTGAACACCTCTCGTTCGCGAAACGCATTCTGATAACGCGACGAGCGAAACACTTTTCACGTGTGAATTAGAATTCTACCACTGTCGATATGTATTTGCCTAACAATAAGTTGGCAAGTAACAAATGTAATGTACGACGTATCAAGAATCTATTAAAGTTCCTGAGCTTCTCACTTTATTTACCATTTTACGTTCCATGAATTTCCTGCTCGATTGCACCACTTTCCAGCGCATCGACATTTATATTTCTGCCCGTCGGTATTGCGAATCGTTTCCCGAATAGTCGTTAACCGGTTCTCGAGGAAAATGTATGCGCGGACGTGAACAGGAGCGGCCAGGTTCGATCGAAGAAAAGGAATATCGAAAGCGGTTGGAAAGCTCGTAATCTCTTTCGACCCGACGCGACGCGGTCTGAAGAAGAGTCCCGGGCTGCTCTCGCGGCAGACCGCGAGCAACAGAAACACATTAATTCGTTGGAATTTATATTCCATTCGTATTTTCGAGGACGAAGAGAAGTGGATGCTGCTTGTCTTTTCGTACTCGAAGGAGTTGGTCTAAGAAGTTGCCGCTTTCTCCCTTTCCTCCTTTCCCGCTCGTGGCGTCGTTACACAGCCCTTCTCTGGTTTTTCTTCCCCAGGGAAATCATTTTCATTTAAGATCGGCTACGACAACGCCAAGTCGAAGGCGAACTCTCGCTCTCGAATAAATTATTTCCCTGCCCGGTTCTCTCTTTATTCCTATCTCTCAACCGCTTGCTTCTCAGTCTCTGTTTCCTCTCTCTCTTCCTTCCTCCTTTTCTTAACGGGTCATGTTCTGCAAACGGCTTCGACGCCGAAAAAAAATACCCAAGGGAAAGGCTTTTTCCGGATGGCGCGGCGTTTCGCAAACATCGATGCCACGCCGTCAAATGCACCACAAATGCGTCCATCTTTTGGCGGCTAGTTCCAATCTTACCATCGTCACTAATTATTGCTCGGTAGACCATTTCACTCGGTAACTTCAAAGGCTTTTTTAATTGTTGCTGCATTTTAGCAAATACAAAGAGCTTTTATACCACCCGTTCTTTTACAATAATGTTTCATCGTTTTGTTAATATATTCGCATCTAACTAAATAAAAAAAAAAAATAAATAAATAAACACTGGAACACTGCTTTGAAAGGGGTTTATATCCCATAGTCCGTGCACGAGAACAATTCATCACAAAAGAGTCAACAACATTCTCATCAGTGAAATCGTATCAGCGGTTCGCTTCAGTGAAAGCACGTCGCGTGCCACGGTCCGCGAAGAACCGAAAAATACATTCGTTGTCACGTGAAAACGGACAAAAAAACAGGGGCCAAAAAACGAGGCAGAGGGGCTCGTACGGTTTACGAACCGGCATCGCGGAACCGTGACATCGCGAACCTTTGCAGAATCGTCAGCCGGCGTGAAAAACGCCCCACCGTCGTATTAGCCGAGCTGCGTCTGGTGCAATGGAACTGGCATTTGCGACAAATTCGAATTCCAAACGGTCCCGCTATTGTCTGCCGGAATGGAAGCGACCGGCTAGGATCACTCTGAACGTCACTTCCGATAGCGCGATCATTGTGCTTCCGCTTTTCATCGACATTCTTGTGTTGCAAACGTTTTTCCGAGCTTTGCAGATAGAATGCTACTAATCGATGCTTCTGTTTGAAGCATTTAAATTGTTTACCCACAAATTTTTTTATAAGTTTTCTATAAAATCTAACATTTGTTTGGCAAAACTAAAAAAGAAGACACTGAGGTGACTTTAGATCTGTTTTCATGACATCGTTAGAAGAAGAACATTTCGAGCGTGTTACGTTTCTACTTTCTCGTAGCTTTTACACGAATTATTTTTTCATGTTTTTAAAACAGAAAATTCACCGAAAGAGAAACCCCTCAGTTACACAACGCTCTCAGCGTTTTCAAGAGACTTGCGTAAGAATAATTTAACCATGTTTCTAAAGGAAGAAAATAACTAAGAAAACAGCAGAGCAGAAATTACATTCAAGTCGGAAGATCGTCGAAGGTCTTGAACGATAACCATGTTTGATTTTCCAAAATCGTGTTAGCTATAGATCAAACAGGGCTTCGTGGAATAATTCGATGTTCCCTTAAGAGGAAGCGATTTTCCCATAGACATTATCGACAAAGCTGGAAGCTGTGGTGGAAGCAAAATGGCCGTAAAGCTTCACGGCGTGTCGCGAATGAAAGCAGACCTAGCCACGATGTAAATCTATGCATAGCTTTTGTTCCTCCCCAAAGTACGACTTCGAAACTCATCTTCTTGACTGTTCTTCGAGCATGGAAAAAAAGGTGTGAAGGGAATGGGATCAGCAGTTCGTGCGAATAAACCCTGTCACTTCGATCGCCCTTCGACAGTTTCTCAATGTTGATTCAGGGATCGTATCCTCTGTTATGGTTGCGGATTCAATCCACTCTTCGTTCGATTCGTTGTTTCAACGACTCAGTTTCACGCGTTCGTATTTTGCTCGACGACTCGCTAACGTAGCAAGTGAAAAGCTTTATATAGAAATTAATTATGCAAGTATCTACTGCGACAGTGAACGCGTTAAACGCTTTTCCCTCGTTTGATCGTCGAGAGCACGTAGCCACTTAACCGATGGAAAGCAATTTTCGCGTTTGTTTTCTTTTATTCAGGCCCGAACAGAGTGGCAAAGGGAGCGAGCGGGAAAAACGGAGGCTCGTTGTTGAAACAAAATCGAGTGCACTCGAACTCGATCGAATTCATCAACGAGTGATCCTCTGCTAATGAAATCGAGGCAAATGATGTTAATCCGACCCGATGGTCGGCCATTAAACGTAATTTTTATCGATGCTACGTAATGATAGATATCGACGCTGACCCCGCTCGAATTGGACGAATTAACGGTTAAATCGTCGAGCGCTTTTCAATCAAGCCACTGATTCGCCGACGTTACTGATTGCCATTTGCCTCCGTAACGCCAAATACGAGCCATTTTTGGCATTGTAATGAGATTCGACGGTTGTTGCACACGCATGGACAGCCTGTTGCGTGAAAGAACGCGAAAGGTCGCTTAATTATATATGATTAAACTCGGACCACGCTCGAGGCCGCTAACCGGGGCTGTTGCAAAAACGATTTCACGTACTAACGAGTGCGTTTTATTTCTCCCTGTGTCGCGAATCGCTCGGTGGACCGATTCGTTCGGGATAAACAGAAAAAAAAAACCTGTACCATTGTGAATCGCGTTGACTCGTTGGTCCGGGAAAACAAGAATACGTTGATAATTGACAGTAGTTGAAGCTCGTTTTCATTGACACGAGAGCTGACGAATGCATAGAACTTCAAAATTATTCTGCCTTCTGAAAATTGATAATCTATCTATTGTCATCGCCCGTGTCCAACATTTCGTCGAATATACTGTTGATCACAGGGATTCCTCGACAAAAACAATCCTATCTGTGCACCTCTATAAAATGATTTAGTACTCGAATTACATTATGATCCCTATACAAGGTGGGTCAGTCGTCGAAAAGCGACAAGAACGCGAGATTGATGACGAAGGGATGAACAGACACGGGCGGAAGTTTAATTACCGCATTATTCTGCGATTATGGCGGCTCAAACTATGCGCGACGGTTTCTCCCCTAGCTAGCTTGCGAGTACGAAAGGAACCCTAAGAATTCGGTTGTGGGGATAGTGGCCGAGGCAGAAGACAAACATCGTGGTTGCGAGAGCCATAGTGCTAGGGGATGCAACCCGAGGTCGTTAAACCGACCAGACACTGTTAATGAGCGAGAAACGATGTAGAAAAAGTGAAGAAGAAAGAAACTAATATTAATTAGGAGCGATGTGGATCCGAATATCGTCAAGATGATAGCTTTCGCTACGTCAGTGAACATGTAAACAGCGAGGAAATACTTTTGGACGGTGGTGTACGCCCGTCTTGCACCTTTATCCCTGTTCCTCATCATCCCTGTAGACGCGAGACCGCATCATTCCTTTATTCTTCGTGCATCTCGCTGTCAGGCACACGCCTTTAATCATCGACCGTGAAGAAGAAAAGAAAACGTTGGAAAAGGTGGCTCCTTTGTCTCTGGCGATTTAGTCTCGGACCACTCGCTGGCTCTTATATAATTACGTCTTTTTCCAACGAGAATAATTCGATTGATCGTACCAGGCCGATTCCCTTTTTCCTTCGGGTCGAAGACCTCCTTCAGTTTCCTTTCGATTCATTTACCTTCGTTAATATTTGCTGTCCGGGAATTACGACCCCCTTTCAACCCCCACCCACAGCCCCCCGTCACGATCCCTTAGGACTGATTAAGCCACTGAACGGTGAAATTTTTATTGGCGCGTTTCAATCGTAACTGCGAGCGTTTATTGGTTAATTGAATTTCCCGAGGAGACCTCCTGTTTCGCTGCAAGAACCAACGGAGATCGCATCCGGAATTCTCTCTGGTCATTTCTCGGTTTAACTTTCCGAGGTTTGATCAGCCGTTCTAATGAATTGTTAAGTTGTCTTCCGTTTAGCTTCTTTCGACAGCTATTCGCTTCTTTTTGAATACCCTGATTCTCTGATGGAACGGCGTCTTTAATTACTTATTAGGAAATGCTATCTTCAGAATCAATGTTACGAATTAGTAAATGACACGCATGTCACATAGGAATGTCACGAAGGTTTACATTCACCCTTTAAATGTCATCCCTTAAATTGCTCGAACGTTCATCAAAACAAGAGTATCGCGTGCGTTAGACGAAGCAATAATATCGTTGGTCGCCGTAGAGCATCGAGGGAACGGGTGATCTTCTACTTGGTTTCGAGTCAGAGGGGAAAAACGAGGAGGCGAAAGAAGCCGAAAAGAGAGGATGGAAGTCAAAGAAAAGACAAACCATCCTGCCGTTACGACTCGAAAGTTGGAGCTCGGAGAGCAACGGGACTGTGGAACGAAACTAATCGAAGAGCAGGACGTGGAAGCCTCTCATCCCGGCGAGGACCGACTCTATTGACTTAGCAAAGTTTGGATTGCCGCGCGGATAAGACGTGCGGCAGAGTCAGCAGGCAAACCGCGAAAGCTTCTGTGAGCTTCCCGTCTCGTGAGCGCATCGTGTATACCGAAACTTCCGGTACGCGCTCGAAAGCCTAAGCGGGTGGCAAGTCGGCGACGACTGACAACCCTTGGCTAACCCGACGCGTTAATACCCTGGCTGGGGATGGCCGGAAATTTATCTGTGACCTCGCGACGTGGAAAGTCGACTGCTTTTGTTCGTCCGTTACTTTTCAGGCTTCGTTGAAAATTTACCGTCTGGCCTGCAACCACCCTGTATATACTTCTTTTTCGATTCAAACTCGTAAAATATTGTGAAATATTTTTCACTAACTTTTCATTTTAAGTGAACTGTCTAACAGATGACTAGAATGAGATAAAAATCGCGTCTAAAACAAAAGAATATTACTTAAAATAAAATTTATCATGGTTTGCTCTTAAAAGAGGTCACTGTCCTTCGACTACAATTATATATCACTGACAAAAGACCACAAGACGTTTGGATCTGTTCCCTCGTTAGAGTGACGAGGACGAGGAAAAGGGCAACGTCTCATTTCAATATCTCTGTCCTATTCGACTTTCAAAGAATCCCTTCATCTCCAGACAGTCCTTACTCGAATACGTTATTTGCGTGTGAGCGAACGAGTCCGGTAAACAGCGTCGAATGAAATCCACGAAACAATAACGACGGTCACTTTCGTGCCAGCCACGCATACGATGGCTTCCAGAGTGTTCCATGAAAGGGAGATACCTTCGCGACGTGATTAACGCGAGACACCATGAACCGAGGTGTTCACAATGCTCTTGTGTTCCACCATTGGAGAAACGATACGCGTCTGGCAGCATTCTTGATCCGCGCTTTCACAGAAATTGCTACCAAAGAAAGCGTGTTAAATACGAAGGCTAACAGACTGATGCGATAAATTAATAGACGTTCGTTCGAGATTGAAATTGCATGAAATTTTTCAAAGAGCAGAGCTACATTGATTTTCAAAAATTAGGCTCTGTCTAGACGCAGATTATTCCGCGATTGACTAATAAACCGCACGGTATAACGCGATTTTCGTCGTCGAAATGAAGCCTGACGACGAGCCAACACGCGAGGAACACGTCAAAGAGCTGGGATGGCGCCGGTTCCCACGATAATGGCCGTAATGACGACGATAACGCGGTGTGCACACACGCTGACGCGACTGCAGGATATCATTTAAGTCAGGACTGATGTCGTTACGTCGCACCCGGTTCCCGTAACAATGATTCCAACGGCGGTGAGTGGCTCTGTTAAGTGCACCCGACGGAGCCTGTCGGTTGATGATGTCGTTAACGACGTTATTTCGCTGTCATTCAGCTACCTGCGGACCGATTCTGAAGTGCGAGTTACACTGGGGCCGGTTGCGAAACGTTACTTGTAATAACGACGACCCTATTCGGGATGATATCACTCGTTTGGCAGGGTGGTAAAGGGAAACGATACCACTGTCGTAAATCATGATGAAACGTTGAAGTTTCATATTTTACTAACAGGGAACATTATTCGAAATGGGAAAAAATTCGCACCCGGAATGCTTCGAACAATGTTAACTTTGAATTGCAGTGAAAATCTGAAACAATTCGTACATAGGGTGATCGATCGCGATCGTTAAACTGATTAAACGTTCATGGATTTGTCGTAAAAAACTGGGAGAGAGGTAAAGAAGAGAGGGGGAATAGCGTACGTGACGGTATATTTATTATTGCTGGTGGACCGGCGATAGTAAAACATGACGTTTCAATTTAAAGCGACGCTGTAAAAGCGCGCGAGCGTAATATCTTTTCAATTTTACCGTAGGTACGTCGTCGCGCCACGGCGAAACGACCGATATTAGCCCGTAACATTTATTTTGAAGTAATACTTTGCCCGGGGCCAATTTATCGAGTATTTCCCGTCGATTCGACGACCGATACGTCGACGGTTTCGTTGGCGCACGAACACGCGAACGGAACGGGAACACAGACGTGGCCGTCTCTCCGCATAGTTCGACCAAGTATAATTAAAGCGACGGCCGACGGTGAACGAGAGTAACGCGCTTTCCCGAGCATTACAACGGTTAGCAATTTCCATTTATTTATGTTGCTTGTAAATACGAGAGCGGGCAGGCGTCGATGGTGTGCGCAACCCATGCGTGATACGCCATCGCCGCAACCGGTCGCGCAATTGTTAGAGTTTCCACGAGCCCCGAAATCGAGATCGGTTATTTACGCGGCCAGATTTCTATCATGGTTCGATTTCCCGCGCGATCAAAGCCCCCGACACACTTCGCCGCTCCGTGATTTACGAGTTATCGTCGGATAAACGAACCTCGTTCGCCATTTCAAAATTTCCACTCGCTAGATTTTTATAACTTTACGTTCGTGGCGATACATATTCAAACGAGTGGTTCGCGAACCTATTACAAGGAGATCTCTCGCTATTAGTCGTTTCTGTCTGAAAACAACCCCCATTTGAAATCGATTCGAGGGTATTCGCGTTCAAGTGCCCCGACGTTCGCTTATATTTATTCCTTTAACCGTAAACATCGTCGCTCTCTCTATTGGCTGTTTAAATCGAACACGAGTATGTACATAAATCGGTATATAGAAGGGCATAAACAGATACGCTGAAAATACGCGAGCCGCACCGCCGCGCCGCGCGGGCGGAGAGAAAAGTAAAGCGAATAAAATCACCCCGAAGCGAAGGATGAAATATTCCAAAGGACGGAACGTCCAAACAGCTTAGCGGATTATCCGATAATCCCATTACAGCGAGGTCATAAAACCATGGAGCTGGGAGTGTTGAAGGCTCGAAAAAGAGCTATCTCTGAACGCGAGGAAAATAAATAATAAGCCTCGGAAACGAAGGGGGCGTCGTCGTTGATCTGGCGAGTTCAAGCCATGGACTAATGCCAGGCCCGTGGTAAGCGACCAGAATCGCGATTCTCCTGTAAATTGAGGATAACGCGGGAAGACGATCAGCCGAGAAGAGGGTTGGAAAAGTCGCGAGGCGCTGAGAGAGAATGGTGAAAAGAAAGCGCATTGTTTCTTTGGGTCTGGGAAATGGTAGCGGGGATAAGAAGGACGAACATTTCTCACGTTCGGCGCTCATGAATCATGGAAGAGTAATCCTCGCAAATAGCTGTCGTCTAAGAATTCCACTAAACCTTTAGCGAAGCGAACGCTTCGACACGCGACCGCCATTACCCGAACCGATCGTTGCGCGACGAGTCGAGAGGGTGTCGATATCGAGCAGAATATTTCAAATTATCTTAAATGCGTATAACGAATCGAAGAAGGGAGAAGGAATGGTGGTGATTGGTAGGGTAGGAAAGGCAGACGAGGTCATTAAGGCAAATTTCCACGGGTTTGGGATCAAGGATCGGTTCTCTGGAAGGCAAATGTTACCACGACAGCTGATAAATGGTAGATAAACGTTTCTTTTTAATAACAGTCACAGCTCGCTCTTGGAAAGGATTCCACCGTCTGCTCCTTCCCGTCCGTTCGTCAAAAAGAAGGATAACCGTCCGCGGAAGTTTTTCCTTGCAAATGCAAGATAAATAACGCTTATCTTTCTCGCGGGGCTTAGATTCCCTACTCGAACTTCTCTCCGTGCCTCCTCGAACGCTCTCGAGCCGAGATAAACCGTGGAAATCCAGAGGAATTTTCGACCGTAACGATATACAGCTCGGCGCTCGTGTCTCGAATTTATCGACGGGAGAAAATTCCTGCATTGAAAACGCGTGTAATCGCATCCGAGCACGGAAAATCGAAGCCTCGAAACGCGGTTGAATCCCAGAAGAGTTCGTTAACGCGCGATTACCGCCTGTTTGCGATCATTTTTCATTCTCGTTGCCCGATAAACGCGTGATTCCAACGAATTTACACCTTTTGCACAAAATATGAAAAAAAAGAACGCAGCAATTAGTACAGAGATTTTCTGTCGATAAACTGAACACTTTGAGAATCGACGCTAGTACGATGAAATTCATCCTCGGCCGGCTGCTAGTTTCGCAACTGTGGATTAAACTTAAGGGAAAGGATGGAGCCGAGACAGGGAGCAAGGGAAAACGTCGGTGGAAGATTCAAGCGGGTGATTCGGTAAGGGGACCGTAAGATAACGCGGTTGCTTTAAACCGTATTAGCTAAGCTGTTCGGTGAGCGGAATACGTGCAGCGTGGCGCGCGTTTTATTAAGCTTGTATCGCGTGGAATCATGAAGGAACGAGTAAAAGAAAAAAGAAAAAATCTTGCAAAGAGGGACGTTCTTAAGGTCAGACGCTACACAACCGCGGGCTACACACTTGTTCGCGACGTATTCCATTTGTTCCCTTGAAAGCACAAGCTCTATGGAGGTTACCGCTATCTTGAACGTGGCAATTCCCAAGTTGGGCCTGGAATTTTTAAACTTAATACCGCGATCTCCTATCTCCAATGGAAATTAGGATACCGCGAGTTTTTGAGCTAGCTCGAGTTTCTCATGAACAATGAAACTGTGTGTTGGAGAGGAGATACCGAGGATAGAGTTTACAACAAACATTTGAAAACGATTACACTAATCGAAGCCAGTTACTTCGAAGAACACCACACGCAAAGTGTTTAGCGTCACTTGGAAAGGCTATGCACTGTTGTACTATCGGATGGAGAAGACGTGGAGCGAAGGAAAATTGATGATAGAGGTTGCGGGAACGAGGAACGGCGAGGAGGCCACGAAAAGGGTTCAGAGAAGGTTGACTGAAGCCACAACGATAGGTTCGTTAGCGGAACACTGACAGTGCAAACATGCACGCTTTAACTGGCGATGTACGTGCGCCAAGCCGGTGTCAGATTTGAAGTGGTTCGCGGTGTTAACACGGACGTGCACGTGATGCGACCGAGCGAGACGTGCGCTGCACTTTACCTCGATCCGAGCTTCAACCTCCTCTTCTCTAACCGACCAGCTTATGTGATAATGAATTTAACGGGGTAAATTGCGGTTTTATACAAAATAGAATGATTATTTGAACGGAAACCTTTGATTTTTCTTCATTAAAATGATCCCGCAGAGTATGGGACATTTTTGCCATTTAACCTAGGGGAATGCGGTTCAAGGTGTCGTCACGAATCTTACAATAGAAATACCAGAGGGAAAGTGAAAATGGTAATTGACCGCAGACCACGTGGAAATTCTAAGATGTGCGAACGGCGAACGAGGATCGGTGCACCGCAGCAAAGCCACGAAATACAACGGCTTGGCCCGTTCGGTGGATGCAGTTCACGGGGACGATAGAATGGGGTTAGAAGAGGAATAGGAGCAACGGCAGGGTTCGCCGTTAGTAACGTAACGCTAATCCAATTTGCCATGGCGCTGCACTTTGCACAGGCACCATTTTCAAACTAGGGGGTGCGGTAGTAATTGGGGTGAACGCGACGAGGAATACCGTCCCGACGCGACGTGACCATAAATAGAAACGAATGTAAATACTCTGCTGATTCGTTACAAGATAACAAGGGGTATCGTTGCGAATGTGACAAAAACATTAAAAATGAGAGGAGAAGTTTGAATTTTTTTTTTTTTTACTTCGAAAGATAGATTATGCAAGGTTGAAATTTTGACAGGGAAATATTTCCTAAGGGACGAAGAGTGTTATTATTTCAATCAACAATTGTTATCTTTCGCGGCATAGATTTAGTACAGCTCTTTCAATTACGATCCCTTATAAATCAATATCCTGGAAGGTTCTGTATACATATACTCTCTATTTCACGTCGGCTAACGCTATAAATCCCTTAGCCACATAAACTTACGAATATATTGTTAAATGGAACGGTAGATCGAGTTACAGCGCAACAGTCAATCCATTACGCTCGAAACGATACGGATCGCTGAAACAATATCCACTATCGACGTGAACGACCCGACGGAGCACGGAGGGGAAAAAATTGCATGTATAAATTGTCAAAAGAACGCAATTCACCGCATTGCGAAATCCGCGAATCGAGATTGATTCAATGCTAGAATTTAAGGGTAAACTAATTTCGAGCTCGTTAATTGATCAAAGGCAGTTTTGCGCACGGAATCCGCTTCGAGACTTATTCAAATGCGAGAAACGACGAAACGCGGTCAAACAACAGTTAGCAGAGGGAAGGTGTCGCGTCGGCTGTCAGAAACAGTTACGAACACGTTTAAGGAACTTAAGTCGGGATGTTTGTCCTCGAACGACTTGCGGCTCTTGCAGATTCAGGAATCTACGGAATTCGCGTCAACTTTCGGGTTCGTAACACAACGCCGCACACCGAACCGCCGATAAATCTGTACGAACGTGTTTTAATGAATTCCGAGTTTATAAACTCGCGGCGATATCGGGTGGTAGACGTTGATATTGCGATTTCTCAAACCGAATATGCAATTAACGGAGCAAGAGAGGAGAAAAAGTGGCGCACCGTTACCGCCGCTTCCGCGCGAAAACTTTAACCTCTCGACTTTCGAGCGTCGGAAACTTGCAAAAGTTAATATTAATGACGATCAACGATAATGGTATTTAAAGCGTGCAACTTTCTTTCGTGTACTTCGAAAAGTTTTCAAGATAGGGAAAAATGTGGAACGAGATCCAACTGGCAATCATGAAAGAATTTTGGAATTATCTTACTACCTAATGCATTCATTTTCAGTGAAATTCGTTGCAAGATTCTTTCGTCGATTATACTGTGATAATTCTGAGTCTCTCGGGAAAAATAAAATAATTCCAGCGAAAACCGGTGAACTGCGACGTTAAAAAGAACATAGAACATGTTGCAAGATGTAATTTCAAATGCTGAAAAGCAGCAGACTTTCTTCAAAATTTTAAAACATTCAGAGGGATGTTTGCAAAAACCGTCAAGATACTTCGAAGGTAGCAGAGATCCGAGTAAATAAGAAATGTTGAGCTTAAAAGCTTTTAACATTCGTGAAAGATTAAAAGGTCCTCGAAGTTTATGAAAAATTACTGTCCCCTTTCGTAAATTGGATGATACGAATCTAACGTTACGTTCTCATTCGTTGCTTCATTCGTTGAAAGCACCGCGTTTATTCGGTTTCCGTAAACTAAGCGTTCATTGAATTTTCATTTATTTTGTGAAAAGTAAGCCCCCTGTAACAGAAGTTACGTGGGGCTCACTGCTCTTTGCCTTGGAATGAATTAAACGTCTCTGCTCATTGCTTAACAAACACATTAAGCAAATAAAATTTTGGGAAAATATATCCTGAATATTACGGTGGAAAATACTTTACTCTTTGAACGTAAAAGTGGACGACCGAGGTTTCATGTCTATAATAATTACCTTTAATTAAAAGAAGAATTATCTTTCCTTTCTATATCAATGGAAAACGTAAAATTGATTTGATGATAACGCGTGCGAAGGCAAACAGAGAACGTTGATAAAATAGTCGGTGACACGAATGCGGTTGAAAAGTTGGCTGATCGATCGGAGCAGATCGAAAAGAAGAACGGGAAGAGGGTGGTCGAAATGGACGGAGTAAAAACGAAGCAGAACAAAATCAGCGTTGGACAGTCGCGTAAATAACAAGATAATTTATGATCGTTACACAATGATCGTCATAAATCGTATTTCTGCCGGGCGACAGAACGTGCCGTTATGCGAGGAACTCCGGTTCCGCTGCCACCCTCATCCCCGTGCGTCGATATATTTTGCCACGGGAACGCGATACATGGCCAGCATAATTTATCTGTTTTCAAATATGCCCGCACCGATAAATTTGCATATTTTAATATAAATTCCTAGATGCCGGATCCACGAAGGACGCAGCATCGTCGAGCTGTACGTCTTTATCGATCATATTTATGCGTCTCTCGCTCGTTTTCACGGTTTCTTTCGTTTCTCGTACTCTAGTTCGTTGGCCGGAAGAAAAATGTCGGGAGAAATATGGACGTGAAACTGAGATTCGTGAAATCGAACGAAAAACGTTCAAGTTTTACAAAAGACTGACGTTGAAACTGGACCTTCTTAATGAAGCGACGCGACATTAAGATTCGACAGGAATTTCACAACGCGAAAGAAATCAAATTTATGTGTTCTGCGAGAATTCACCACATTTCCAAATCCATATCGTAAACCATTGTTCGTTTTAATTGCGTTACGACATTCGCACTAATTCTTTCAAAAGCACAATAACCAACAAATTTTGCGAAAAAAAAAAAACATCTTTGAAACGATGAAATATTCGTCCCCTATGGAAATTCGATTCGCACAGGTCTCTGGACGAATCGCTCAATTATCGAGCGGCTGTTTGACGTCGGGTCCTACGCGTCGCTACAAATTGCGATCAAATTTTAGAGTGGACCGTGTATTTAACGAAATCGCGAACCGTGGTCTATTAGCGAACGCATTACGTAAATTATATTGGTCGGTGCATTAATCAGCGCAAGAAATACACTCTCGTCGCGTACACGGAATATTTAATGACGGGTCATGCGAACGCAACGCGACAGAACCGTTCTCACGCCTGGTATCGGTGATTATGGCTTAATTAGAGATACCACGGTCGAACGGGCAAGATTTGTAGTTAGTAACTGTTGCTTGCGTAACCCGAATTAATACCGAGTCTGGTCACGCAGCCCAATAATAGCATCAATCATTGAATTCTAAGGAGTACGGGCCTTCTGTAATTATGGTTCGACTGCGTACGACCAATTTGCACTTTGTAATCAACACCACGTAATATGGGTGCGAATGAAACGCATTTCGCGCGATGATGAAATTAAAACTAATTAAAACCTTACTTGGTCAAGGTGCACGCAGATAGTTGACAGGATGTTAGGTTATGGCTATGTATCCTTCGAGGACCACCTGGTAGCTATGGTGATTTTTAATCATTTTCTCCTTCATCAAAATCCTCGTTAAGGCTTAATTTTTTAATTATTATAATAATAAAAAGCCGACTGACCGATTAGAACGCGCGTAGTATGCATGCGCAGCGCGGAAGTGCCGGATACGAGAAGCGTGCTCTGCCGTGGTCGCGAACAAACTACTTCACCGCGCGTCGGTTCATAGCCTACACTCAGTCAGCCGCGCATATGTGCTCGGCGTATTTCATTAATAATTCAAAAACTAAGCCTTAATGAGCATTTCGGCGAAGGGAAATGTTGTACAGAAACTACCCCAGCTACCACTTCCATAAAAAATGCCCACCCCTAGTCAAACACCCTGTATATTTATCAAGTAAATGCAAAAAATACGGCAAAACAATATACTAAATTTTATTATCCACGTAATTAAAAAATTAATAGTATTTTTCATTACGTTCTAATGAGTTTTACTTGTACACGTACTGTGTTGCACATATTTACGGCTCACCTGTGCGTTGAATAGTAAGCTCCGAGATCTAAAATTCCATGAAAAACACAGTTTCCAAATTCTGTGGAACTGCGTTTGCAAATATTACCCTATCGCGCATAAGAAAGTCATAAATCGTTCTTACTTGTACTTCAGGTCGAGAACCGAGGGCATAAATCAGTGCATCCGCGACGTCTTCTGGTCGAAGTGCGGGAATTCTTTTCAGAACATCCGTTAATTGAGAAACATGTTTGGCTATACCGGTGTTCACTATGCCAGGAGAGATACTCTAAAAAAGAAAGAATAAAACATGAAAAGGCGCGTGTTCGAAAAATAATTTGATCACAGATTAATGCTCGTTGCTTACAAATATACTGATGGTCTTAGAGGAAAGCATTTTCCAGTAGTGAAAATTCGCGTAACATCGCACGGACTTACGGTGATTCGAATCGGTGCTTTAATGGCCGCCAATTCCCGCCGCACCGTATGCGTTAATGCAACAGTTCCGTGTTTGCAAGTCGGGTACAGGTTCCAGCCATTACAGCCATCGATTTCCGAAAGGGATCCGCTCGGAATTTCGTGTCCCAGCACGCTACCGTGCGAAACAAAAAATTGCTTCAACAACCAGTCGCCCATGGCCGACCATTTGCACAGAGTTTTATTCGAATCAACTCCGAGCGCAAACAACCAAACCGATTGTTTCGGTCTTAAAAGCATCGAATGAGTATGCTTTCTATTCACTAGTAGTAGCTATGAAAAATACTTGATCGACGTTCAATGAAATTCCTACTCTTGTCATAAAATTCTGTGGTTCAAACAGGACTGTGAACGCTCGAAGAAGATGCGAATTTGATAAACCTACCCCTTCGAATTAATGATTAGATACAAAGCATCATGACGGTGGGAATCGATAAAAATTCGAAGTGGAAAACGACTTGACAAGACGATCGTGAACAACAATAGGTACCTGTTGATATTGAAAATATGCCCTTCGACGTTCCGCTGGCGCATCGAGCGCACCGCCCAATTGATGCACATGGAGGTCGCGAGGACATTAAAATTTAACAGTCTTTGAAACGTCTCCCAGTCGCTCTCTACAAATGTAATTTATGGAATTTTTTAAAATGCGTCAATGACTAGGAGAACGATGGTTGGCGATGCGTTAAATGTAACATCTTACCAATGACGCGCGTGTAGTCGACCATCCCCGCATTGTTTACCATAATATCCACTCCTTTCCATTCCCTTTCTATGGTGGAGAAAACCTCCTCCAAATTGGTCGGCTCGCTTACATCGCAGTACATACATCGAATGTTTCCACGGTGTTTGATTTGTTCCCATTTACGAGCAGCGAGAAGCAATTCCTCGAATCGTATGTCCAAAGCTACCACGTTCCCTTTGTTCTTCAACAGAGCAGCTGTAATTGCTTCCCCGATGCCGGATGCAGCACCGGTAACAACCGCATTTTTACCAGCCCACCGTTCCATAATTCTCTGTCGTTTATCGCCTGATTTCAAAATTATTTTATCACCAATTTGAAGCTTACGTCACGATCAATTAATCGAAGCACGTCTTTAATTGCGTTCGATCTACGTCGTGCGATATTTTTTCAAACGCAGAAAGGCTATATTATTCACGAACTGCAAGCTGCAACGACGTACTGCATACCAGGGGAGACGAGACACATGAGTCAATGCTAAATTATGTAATCACGTGTCATCAATTGCGCGTTAAATTGAGGTACACGGTGGGGAATGGAATACTAGCATGTCAAAACTTTTCTTTATTGTAATCGATAAGCGCTTTCGAGGTAATTGACAGATTGCGGAACGCGTACTCTTATCGAAGCCGGAGTATCTACGATAACAACAATCAGCTGCGATCTGAATTAACTGATACGATAATTGACATGTTAACACACTCGAAATCGATGATGCGCAGTGTGCGCCCTATATTGTCAATCAAATACAATCGATGACGGACCACGTGTATCTTGCAAAGAAATTATCGCGTCTAGTTCGAAGTAATCTGAATGAGTTAAAGGTAAGACACCCATCTGTGATCAGACCTTGGTCTGGTTGCAGTAAGTAAAAATGGATGGAGAAAATTCTCGAGTCACGTCGAGAGGATCTTCCCGGAGGGTGTAATACGTATCTGAAAATCGTCTCGCAGAATCTCTGGGATTTCGAAACGGCGCCGATATTCCGAGCAGCCGTCTCTGAGAAGAGATTGGTCCGCAGTCGGTACGCAGGAGCCTATGTGACTGGGATACGCGAAGGAGGATTGCGGCAGGTCACGTCGTGCTTTTCTTGAAACAAGTAAAAGCTGCGGCAAAACTAGGTGGATAGAGTCACCGGGTAAACGGATAAACGTAAGCCGAAGGATCTTTGTCCTGTTTCGTGACGCTACCGGATCCGAGGCTCAGATTCAGAACGCCGCATCCTGTCTCGCTCGAGATGTTTGTCCCTTGATGATGGACCAAAATATATCTTCATATTACGTCGTTGAGCATCCTGTTCGCGAGTACGTTTACTCCTTTTTGAGGACAACGCGGAACTATCTAAGGTTGATTCACAGCAGACATCCTGAAATCGGAGAGCTTGTTCCTTTGCGGATAAACGATATCCGCTTTCCGGACGCAATAACAACGGCGTGTATCGATCTTGAGAGGTTGGCAGCTGGTGCCGGGTCCGGTCCTGGGACCCGGAATATTATTCTCGCTCGCGCGCCACCACGAGGAAATCAACAAGAAAAGCAGCGGAAGCTTTATCCGTTTCCTGATGCCGAGCACCAGATGCTCCAGCAGCTCGGTCATTTCTCAATGTTGCCGTGATTATACGGGTCCCATGCCGTACTTACCGCCACGATTCCTCCTGTATTTTTCATAGAGCTTGCAACGAGGGCTCGTCGACGTGTAACAATGGGTTCGTTGGCTCGTCGAGCAAGTATTAACTTGTCCGTACAAACTCTTCCCCTTAATATTGTCTGACAAAATCGTTTACACGGTACCGATTCGTTAAAACTATACTTAAACGAAATTTCGAAATCCGTGAAAGGGTTAACATAATATAATCAACACATTTTCGTGTGGGTCGGAATTAAACGGGTTAAGAATTGTTCGAAAAGCTTCGTTATTGAGTTTGCGATACAAAGGGAAGGAGAGAAAAGGATGGGTCGCGAATGCGCGAGAATGTCGTTCGGGACGTTCGAGACGTTCGAGAGAAAGGGGTTGACGAGCGTCCCTCCCTACTTTCCATTCTTCCCTTGTTGTTCCATTCCACGGAAGATCAGTGACGGGCTTATTGCCTCATGAATATGTATAGAAGAGATCGCTCTCAGGCCCGTACGAAGCGGAGATGCTTGGCCGTTCGACGTGTCGGGGTTGAAGGAGGCCGAAACCGAGGGTAGAACGGATGGGAATGACCGCGAACGAGACGCTGAGAAATTAACGAGTCAACGACCGCCGGAAATTACACGCTGGTATAAACAGAGCACTGTGGAACAGGTGATGCCGTGAGAATGGTCATTTTCCTAAATGCAAATTGAGCAAATTTTCGTCTGTTGAATTTCTAGGCGCCATGCAACGAACCTTGTAAAAAATGTTCTGTTTGAATTTAATAAAGAATTTTTCCAGTTGGAAAAAATCAATATCCAAGAATTGTTCCCTATTTTCTTTCACCCGTTGTTCGTTGAAAAAAACGAGATTTAACGAACTCGAACCGCGTATACTTTGTGGACGACAAGCAGCTCCTGTTTTCATTCCAGTCTGCGATGAAATGGTGATCAAGGGAAATTTCAGATCGGATAATACGAAGCTCCGTGTTAATTCGGGTCCACGTTGCCGTTGGTAACCGAAAATTTAATTGACGATTCGACGCAATTTGAGAACGAGCTAGGAAAGCAACCGACAAGCGACAAGGATTCTATCCGCTCGGCGACAAACGTTTTCGCGACAATGGCTCTGCCGTGGAAATTTCGCTGGCGCTTTTCAGTGATACCGGGTAACGCTCGCGTTCATATTATTCCCCGTCTCGCAATTAATCCAGCGACGGATGAAAACGTTTTATTCTGGTGCCGGTGCGTTGAAAAATATTCGAGGTACGCGTGGCCGTCCGGTAATTCTCTTTCTCGCTCTCTGTTATTATGAGGAAGAAAAATTACCGGAGGCGTTAGTTGGTTGTTGGTAACAAATCGATGCAGGTAATCACGGTTGTAGCGTTAAGAAATGATCGAGTGCCGGAAGCATCTGGCGCCCTGGACCCGGGAGAAACGAGGCAGGAACCTTGCTCTGGTTGGCTGGTTGGCTGGCTTTCTTGTTGATTTTCTCATCGCTTACCGCGAACCAGAATAATACTGTCGGTCGGTCGGTCGGTCTGGTTTGCGGTATTTGAATTTCTTAGATACACAAGTGGCGAACGGTCGAGTTTTAAGGGAAATAAGCTGCGTATATTATTCCGACGTAGCATGGGATTTCAACATTAAACGCATGCAAATAAATGTGAACGCGCGATAAACAGAATACGGTTCGTTGAGATTTGCTTACTCCACCCGTTAGACCGTTGATAGAGCGAATTTCTAGCGAACCACCGGCACGGTACCGGAATATCTTACGAGGAACGTGAGGCCAAAAAGCGAGGATACAGAGAATTTCAGTATCATAAACTTCGGATATTATTTTCGATTACTAATTTTGCAGGGTACTTAAAATGAAACCCTCAGACCCAATTCTCTCGGTAATTTCCTGTTATGTAGGTAGATATAAACAGTAACTTCAAGTTGCACGAAATATGCCACGATAAAAGTGTTAAGATTTCACTCAAAGAAGAATAAGAGCAGAGTGCTTCAATGATCAGCTTTCAAAGAGCTTGCATTTTAGCAGAACGTAACATTATTTTCTCTTTGAGGAATCGTCGTCCGTCTTGGCGGTACGCCTCGAGGGATTCGAGTTCTCGTTCAACAGACAGAAAATATCATATTACTCTGCGGATTGCCCGTTCCAGCGCGAAATAAAGATTCGCGACGAACGAAGGGGCCCTTATTATGCATGAGACAGCCGTCAAATCGTTTCGAGAGCAACGATCGACCGCGAGCGAGCAGCCAGTTTCCGCGCCTTTAACGAGATCTCGATACGACGTGTCACATAGTTGATAAGCCGGTTCGGATATAAATTTTCCTTCCCACCAAGGGTTCCGTTGCGCCGGCACCGACGTTTCCGCGATAAATTATAATCAGCCCGTCGCAATATTTCTTTCAGCGTCACGTTGAAATATCGAATGGAAGATTCGATATTATTAGAAGCATTCGAGAAACGTGAACCACATGAGACAAATCGAGATATTCAACGCTTATTTTTTATTTTAATAAATTATACTTACTACAAGAATAACAAGTTATAAGGACGCCTTACGTAGCCGTCAAGAAACTTCCTCTCTGTAATTAGTGTAATATTTCGCTTTCTTGAACGTCGTTCCACAATCACCGTTCCACTGCGCCGACGATTAACTTACAACTGCAACTTTTGACATTAGTCAATAATATCAGTGGTATCTCCAAGTTCAAGTGCGATATCGTTTGTTTACATTCTCATTACCATTGATTGCATCTATTTTACGACTCTGGAGAATGAAAAATATTATCATTCACGCCTGTTCTGATAATGTAAACTAAAACATTTACGAAACGCCTACGAGAGGTTTTATGACGCAGCTGGCAAAGGGTTCCTCTCGGTTTGTTGCAAATGTACCGCAGCGAGGAAGGTTCAAAATTCGCGCGTCGATCGTGCCGCATAGCGAAGAGGAAAGTTCCGGCGACGAACAGGTATTTGCTTCGCAAACCTCGTGTTTGTCGGTAGCTTCGTTCGCTCCGTTTTCGTAGCCGTTCTTGTTCCAACTTTCTCATCGTTTCCCCGCCGTCGTTTCTGTTCCGCGAACCGAGCGTCACGACGTGAATACCAAAACGTTCGCCACGTCTCTGAGCTGAATTCGAAATTCGCTCGCCGATACGACCGTCCGTTACGATAGAAATACCTACGTTTCTAATCTCACTGTCTCATTAGCCGCGCTTGTTACGCGACTGTACGGTTCCTTGAAAAAATTAAACCTCCGAATTGAGAAGATGTATAGCCGAGGTATCAATTTGTTGATAACAGAATGTATTATATAGAAAGCTGAGGGTAGATTAGTGGAATTCATGAAAAATATAATACAATTTATTAAAGCTCTATGATGTACATTTCAGCGAGTTCTTATCGTAGACAGATAGCTTCGCTCTTTTATCCGTCAAGGTCTCCACGGGGAGGAAAGACCGCATGCATTTTCAATCAGCAACCACCCCCGCTGGCGCGATTCACAATGCAGCATCGCTCATGCGAGAGACAATATATCCCAGAATCCATTGATAAAACCGTACAATACTCTCGGTTCGAAACCGTCCTCCTCCCTCCCTCGCCCTCACCCTCTCTTTCGTAGAGTCGTTGCATGGTGCGCGCTGAAATACCTCCACACGCTCCTCTTCCCGTATCGTTTCTGTTTCAACGTAAACGAGCTACCTCTGCTGGTCCACAAATTTGTAATCACGGGGATAACGACCCTAGCTTGGAAGGGGTTGCTTCGTACGCCGTTACGAAACGCCATCGTCCTCGCCACTTTTACCGTGAAATGGTCTGCGAGATGACGAGCGCGAAATGGAAGTCACAAAGAAGAAAGAAAAAAAGATGTTTTACCCCTTTCTCCTTCGGTCAGAGCGACTTGGGCTTGAATTTAAATGGGTCTAATATCGTTTCGCGGTTCTTTGGAAAAGTATAAAATTATTTGATAGAATGACCTTCCAGGGTCAATGTTTTCCATAAACATTTATTCAGTTCCAAGCTGAAGAATAATCATGGACTGTGCAGACGCGCGAACGGTCCATGTTCCGTCTGAAGGACCGGAAAAGTTTCTCTTCTCGAATCGAGAGAAGCCTTCGTCTTGTAGCAAGTCCCTTTGTCCGTTTTGGTCGATTCTGGCTGGACGTTCGGACTATAACGATGCCCTCTCGACGGAACCATCTGTCGGCGAGTCCCTTTCGATTCTCGCGACAAGTGACGCAATTACAACATCGTCAATGGACTACGGGACACGGGGACCTCCGCGATTGCGAAGGTTCAACGTGGTTTTAGGTAAAGCTAAGTACGGTGGCCGTCCCTCTTCGACCGTAATTGGCCCTCGGCGAGAGCCCGCTCTCCCTCGCTGCTTCATTACGCAAATTGACTGACCATGTAAGTGGTGCAACGGTTCAGAGTCGAAAACCACCACTTCCGTCCATAACTTCGAAACCCCTTCGCTCCGTTACCTGCATCCAACCGGTAGACGTTCGATATTGTTACCACCTCCCTACTACGTCGCTCGATTTAACATAGTTCAATTTTTACTCATATCAAACAGAAGAAACCTTCGAGAATAATATCTTATAGTACCTTGATAAATGGTATAACGACTTTTTACTCATCGAGAAACAATTCAGATTGATAGAGATATGTAAATACGTGTGTAACATTAAACCTTGTCTCATTAACGGGGAAGGAAAAATTTAGTTAATAAATGCGATTTTATATTAACCACTCGAGGGAGAGAAAAGGTCGACAGAGGAGGGAGAAAGTGTGGCACGAGAGGACAGGTATCTCAACTTTTCTCATATCGTTTCACGTTCGTTATTACGCGGTGAATTGCCGCTAGGCGGATGAGTAAAATTAATGGCTCCCATTTGGAACTATTCCCAGGGACTTTCGCCTTTTTTCCTCTCGCCCCGTCTTTCTATCTCTCTCCGTTCGTTACCGTTATTCCACCGGGATTTATAATTAACGTTAACGTTTCTCGGTTCAGACGCCAATCGCGAAGCGCCACCGCGAACTTTTATCAAATTAGTCGAACGAGATGCGCTTTTTCGTTTAACGCGACCTATCCTCGCAAATAAAAGCCGAACCGTGCAATTTCCCAAAGTATCCAAATTGCGCGATCGTTCGCGTGGTTATTCCTTAACCCAGAAAAGTTCATTTTCGCTCATAACAAATCGATCGTTTCCGGTAATCGCGAAACGTATTCGAACAAACTACCCCGTTGCGAACGGACAAGTTGTTTGAAATTCATTACGAGCGTTCGAGTAATTTACGCGGGTGTTTTTCAGCTAGTCCGGCGTTCGGGAAAAAAAGGGGGATCTCGAAACAGGTGCGGGAACGAGAACGAACGTCGATGTTCGTGCGACGAGGGTGGGCAAAAGGGAACGAAGGTGGAGAACACAAGGGTGGAACTAAGGCGCGACACGTTTTTATTAATGCCTTTTCGTACACCCTCGTCTAGAACGGCACGTGACGCGGCCAAGGAAAAAGTTAACGAACTCCTGGACGCGTCGCGACGAAGGAACCTGCCTGATAAATAGCGCAGGATGATGGGAAAACGGCAGCGAGGACGCGGAACAAGCGACGGACAAGCGTCGGGTGAACGTCGATGATGTATGGGACAGATAACTTCGAGGGGTGACTAGGTAATTCGTTCGTAAGTCACGAGTCCGATAAGGGTTATTTATCGATCTCCTGATGACTTTTTCCTTCTTCCATTATAGAATGGAAAGGACTTTGCTCGATTCTTGCAGCTTGTTGCAGTTTCAAATTGCGCGACTAATTTTGACACCTTCAAAAGCTTCTCTCCAATTATTTTAATTCATTACACTTTCATATATTTTAATATTAGTTCAGGAAAGAATAGTTCTTTTAGCTGTACCGAACAACATGAATAGAATGATTTATTTATGAGCGTTGGAGGTAAAACAAGTCTATTTTACGATGCATAGACGTCGATTCTCGACGTTTTTCAAAATTCCTCTTTTTTGTATGATCACTATTCACGGCCTGTAAGAACTCCAGGTTCGAGCTAAAGGGTCGGATCGATCCCGAAAGCTGTTTTTCACAACAAAACGACGATATTACCTATATCGTAATACTATGTATAAGTTACAACAAGAGATTATAGATAATGGTAACAGTAATGATAGTGAAGGGAATATTTAAGTAGATGAAAATATTTTGTTAAACATGAAGAGATAAAGCAGCTTCCCATTCATCTACTTCGTAATCTATTTTCCATGTTTTATTAAAAACATTTATGAAAAGATACAAAAAGTTTCTAGTATGGAACAAAGCCTCGACTTATGCATTTTTCATCTGGCATCATTATAGGCACGGAATAAGGGTAGAAAATTCAGGGTGAATTCGCGAATCCTTCAATGGCCGGGCACGATTGGAGCGTTAAGGAGTTCCATGGGGAAGAAACGTCGAGCTATCGCGAGCTGGTTGTCTGCTATGGTTAGCATAGGCTGGAGAACCATAGCCAAGGGAACGTTATTATGATACATCGCCAGCGAGAATTCAGCTCTTGAAGTTTTTTGCTTCTTGTCCGGACGGAAATTGCGGAGGATTTAGTTTTTCGTGGTGCCGGTAAATTTAGATTTATCGCTGGTACATTGCCGCGAACATGGACGCGAGGAACATTTACTCTTGTTTACAAACCCCCTCTGTTCTTTCGTTGCTCGATTTTCCAGCCTGTTGTTGTATCTTAATTGTTTCATATTGACAGGAATTATTGATACCTAGTCAAATTATATATGATTTTATTAAAATTTCAACAATCAGAGTATTAATGTCGCGCGACGTTTAATTGTACGCGCGAAGGGAATACTTCGGGCTAACCAAGTCGGCCAAAGGTACTCGGGATTAATTAGGGACGGTTGAAAATACAAAATGCATCGAGAATGTCAATTGGCTGGGAGATAACGCGGTAAGGTGGTAAACCTGATCGATTGATTCGCCTACCAGGAGTGCCTGTGGTACCTGTGGTACCAGCGGAGAGTGCCTTAATTAATCCTGGAGAAGGGAGATATAGTATCCTGTGGTATCGGGCCTGGTCTCCGATAGATGAGATTTCTATTTCCGAGATGACTCGCTAGGCCGCAGCATGACATACTAAAACAGTGCATCTGATGGATCACGCCGCAAACCGTTCGACGATGTTTTTCGTCAAAACTACCGGACAACGTTGCGGCATGTCGAATATCAGCTTGTTTAAGACCTACATTCCGTTCGCGTTCAATGATCATTTTGCAAATAAAAAACATCTCGCATCAGTGATCCGAAAGAAATGGCGAAAGCAATTAGTATTCGATCAGAAGCGGGTAGGACGGTGGTAAATTCCGCGGCTGATGATTTATCACGTTCGCCAGGCGCCTCTTTGCATTTACATCCCTCGATTTTAAATCACCTTCTCGTCACACGAAACAGACGACGAAACGACGCGAATGTATTTTCAATTATACCCAGGCGTATCGGCACCAAGAAATTTCTCTCTTTCTCTATCTTTTCCTCCTCTTTTCTCTTCAGTTCGCCACGAAATCGACTCTCAGCATCTCGCTGCCAACGTATTTCCTCTCTCGTTTCCCTCGTTCCTATCCAGCCGTAGACAGCATCGCCGATCCCAGGGCACTTTTGACATTCAAATAACGCCAACTTAATATGCACGATGCCGCTCGGAGCCAATCGAATTGCGGAGTGCTCGTTTCCCCGAGTCAAGGTCTCTCTGTTAAGAATCTCAGTGTCTTGTCTGCTCGCCTCGCCTCGCCACCCCGTTTAGACTTTCCCATCTAGCCGGGGTTCGCTTCCCAGGTACAGATTTACGTATTCCACTCTTGGAAGTCGAGACGAGAGGAGGCACGGGTTTACTCGAAAGTCCTTTCCCGGGACGATGTCCTTCGGCTCGTTACCTTCCCTCCAATCCGCCGGATGCTTATGAAATTTGCATCACAATCGTTTCTACGCTTTGCTAGCGCGCAAATGAATCACCATCGCGGATTACTTTTTTACAACTCGACCGTCCTCCTCGTCGAATGTCAACTTAACGCGACGCGACCACGTTGCAACCCTCTCTGGTCATCAGTTGAAGGTCGATGAACCGTTTTACTCCACTTCTGCGAGCAAGATGCTTTGAGAAATAATTCTTTTTTTTTTACAATAGGTATATCCACCGTTCATAGAAATCGTCTTGTAACTTTTAACAAAGCCGAGGAGCAAGAAACACCGGTTTCACTTTCGGTATGCTTTACCCTCATTAACCTTTACCGTGAACACGAAAGCAACGATATCGACGGTGTCTGATTTTATCATCGAGAGGGTGAGTTTGAAATTTGTTCACCAGTCAACTGGAAATGGTCCTTCTCGTCGACGACTACGACGACGACGCCGGTGTCGTCCTTCTCTTCGTTGATAGAGACTCTACTGGCAAATCGTGCGGCAAATGTGCCCTTTAATCTCGACCCTTCTTGCATAAAGGGTTAAAAATGACTGTCGTTACCCGGCTGGCCAACCCTCTCGTTCTGGGACCCCTTTTACATGTACTCGTGAGAACGCACCTACGCACGTTTGTCTGAGTATAGAAATTTACACAGGCGATGTTGGCATATGGAAACGAATAGGAAAATGGGCCAGAGCCAATACACGAAATTTCATCTTTCAAGCCATGGAGAAATTATCGAGTCGGACGTGTTCGTAAAAATTACGATCGAATGGCAATTTGCAATTCAACAGCGAATATTGCTTCTGATGCGATTCGCCAGTCACTGATGGATGTTCGATCCTCTGAGGAAGAGTGAACAACTTTATTCTTATTTTAAATTCTTGGAAGCGTTATAAGGTAGAATTGAACATCAGAGAATTTTTACATGAAATATTCTAGTGTGAATTAAGTGGAACAAGGAAAGGTGACGTGAAAAATTGGAATATCTTTAAATAGGGTTAATGTAAGTCATTTGCGATGAAGAACGAAGGGACCTCTATAAAGTCTGATTTAAGTCTTAAGTGTTTTCAAACGAATGTGATTTCACGTTTTCAGAATACAGTTTGACAATTGTACACTGTCTCGATAAAAGTACGTATCAAATAAATTGCATTTCCAATAAATTTTCGAAACGAGTTTGAACAGCATTTAACGCAGCCTTTAATTAGAGTGCAAAAACGAATCACTCGCATTGGGCGTGCATCAGGCAAACGATGAAAATTGAAAACTTTGATTGATGAAAATTAAAAATGGCACAAAGTTTTGCGTAGAATCCGACAAAGCCAGTGAAACGTGCCACTCGAACGCACGTCGACGCCAAGTGCACTTCCCTGTAGCATTATCAGATATCAAAGGATCGATTAAAAAGGCTCGAAAAGCTTTGAAATATTCCTCGACAAAATTCTGACTTTGCGTGTCACTTCTATTTCCATCAGACAATTAGTACACAGTATATACCGAGGTTATTGAGAAATTTCATGTTTTTAACTCAGATAACATCGCGAATTCCATTTAAAAAATGAAAAGATACGAAGATTATCGAAATTATCTTGAGAATGAATCAAGTTATCAAACAGAAAGAAAAAGTAGAAGGTGATGTTAACACTCGGAAAAGTTTTCGTTCAACAGAACGTTTTTAGGTACTCGATAGAGCTCGTACTTCACGGCAAGCAAACTGTATTTATCCATCGTATAGAGCAATCCATCATGGACTCGAAAACAAACGTAAAACTTCGTCGCTAACGCAAAGCTTTTCAACAGATGGGTCGCGTATGAATCGAGGGTTTATCATCGATTTGTCGCGAATCCATTGAACACTGATCGAACCTGTCGGATATGCACGACATCCTAAATCTCCTCGTCCATTAGTTTACTATGCAATGAAATATGAAAACACATTTAAGCCCGCAATGTCCATAGAAACTCCGAATGTCTAATAATTCACGAAATCCAACGGGCCTAACGAATTTTAACGGATAATCAGCATTATCCCCGCTCGACGATGCTCGCGCGCAACGAGGCAAACACAGGTTGTTCTAAAGAGAGGGTAGCAAAAGAAACGTGTAGCGTAAAAAATGTCGAACAATGCGGCGGCATTAGAGGGAGGCAAAGCTCGCAGACGCTTGTGAAAGCAGCTCGGCCCGGTTTTTATCGCGTCGGTCGTTTGCTCGCAAATTGGAGGCGTGTCGCGATGAGAGGAAAGTGTCGACACGGCCGCTAATTCCTTTATGAGATACAATAATCGTTCGCAGCGTACGGTACGGTGCAGCGAGAAACAACGGCCTCGCGGAACGACACGAAGCGGAGCGCTCGTTAATTAAATTAAAAAACATTGTAGCCGCGTTATGCCCGCACGCTTGCTCGAACGGCAAGCAGATACGGAGGCGGAAAATGCAGACAGAGAGACGGAGAAACGTGTAACAGTATGTGCAAAAGGGAATCGATAGAGACAGTTGCAAAGGGTCGGTAGAACGAACAAAGAGAGCAGGACAGAGACAGACGGTGGAGACGAATGAGAAACTCGAGTAGCACAGAAGAACGAGATACCTTTTTACAATTAATTCGACGAGGGCTGGGTGGAAAGGAGCAAGTGGCAGCGAACATCGAGTCGTTGCAATATCCGTAATGGAAATTAATGAGATTATTGGAGCCGCTTCGACGGAGAAGGGGGAAAAAAATGAGCGTACACCCGGCTCTGTAAGCACAAACGAAACCCAGGTACCGGGGATTATTGCTGCTCGGCGAGTTTCTTAATTTCGAGGGACCGATCAAACGAGCGCGTCTGGTGACGAGAAGATGATTGATATTAATTAACCAGCACGCTTCAAGATTCGGAACGTCGAGCAAATGAAACTGTAGGGAATTGAAAGTTGAAGGATCGTCGATACGAAATTGGAAACTGGACGATAGAAGATCGGGGAATGAAATTCGAATGGGGATTTTACAAAATCCAATTTCGACTTTTGCCGACCCTGCCCTCGATTTTCAGCTGCTATGAAAAGATACTGCGAGAAAAATATACCGGATAAAGAAATCAAATTCATCCTGGCATGAATCAAAGAGACGCGACTAAATATTAATTGCACAAATTATATGAATGATTCTCAAAAAAAAAAAAGAAATAAGTATTCTCATAAAAGTAAAAAGTTCCAAATATCCGTTGTTTCCAATGATCACCGGTTGTACCTTCGCGCAAATCGATGGCACACGATTAAATATTAACTCCACAAATCACGCGAATTAACGAGAGGTCGTTGCGTAAATCCAGCAACGGGTCGAACAGCGATACGACAAAACACGAGCTCAATTTATCGCCCGCTGGCCTAATAATATCTCTCCTATTTACGTATCAAAGGGTTGGCCGGTAGCATCGCCAACTTCCGAGAGCTTTATGAAGCAGTAGGTCGCGTTTAACATCGACAACGAGTTACACAAAATAGACGTAGGAGAGAAGAATCATCGCGAACGTATTACAAGCATAAATTTCCGAAATTTCATCGGTGGATAGACAGAAGAGGGGATTCGAGAAACGGAGGCCCGTATACGGGCCGGTGGACATAATGCGCGACAATAAAGTTTATATTGCGCAAAACCGGGAATCCTGCATTACGAGCTAGACAATCGTTTATTGGTCGGCGTGCACTGGTATCGTGCATTAATAATGCTAATCGCGTGTATGTGCCGTCGACGCATTAATTAATGCCGCGGGACGATTGTGCTCCGTAAACAATGAAACTCGTACGTGACCGCCAGGCAACGTACTATTGCACGCCCATTAATGATCACCTCATATAATTCGCTTCGATCGATCGATTATTTATTTTATCGTCAGGCCGGAAGTCAACGGGCACGGGTTAACGCACAAAGCGCGCTAATATTTTCGTACGCTCAAGGGAATTATTTCAAGAACAGCCGACGATAAATTGAATTCGCACGGGGTACGCTAACGCGCGAAAATATTACCGTCGTCGTCCGGCGTATCATTTTATTTATTCGCGCTATCGCCGCGCAACCACGCGATTTATCGCCACAGAATGTGGCGAGAAATCGATGAATTCGAACCGTGTTCGATCATCGTAAAAGTGCTTTCGATTGACTCGGATGTAATATTATACTATAAACCTGTGTGTTTAAATATCAAGTGCAATCTTGACTTTTCTCGCCAAAATATACGTATATGTTCTACAAACCTTGCGATTCCCTTTGTACGTTCAAATTATCGAACGATATCGAATATATCACGGATATCACGTTTTCGAAACGAAGGGGAAATATACAATAGTGGTATGAAAATCATCAATGATAGAGGATGAAAATATTCGGTGATACGGTTCTCGTTATATCACAGCGATTCTGTAGTGTTTGTGGAGTAGGTTACAAGAGCGTTTAAACTTCGAGCTCGCTGGCGAACGCGCACATCCAGAGAACGACGTAAAGTGCTTTCCAATGGGTCGTCGCGTGCAACTGAAATCGACGCGAGTACGCTCAGCCAAGTAATTCCTGTTCATCGGCGTCAGCCAACGAATACTTGTCCGTGTTACGCGACAAATCAGATTAGCATCCTCGTCTAATGCTTTTCAACGCGAGATACACGCTCGTCGGGATTCAATTCGATTGGAATGTAATCGTCCAACGACCGACAGATCCTCGTCGCCTATTTGTGTCGTTTATGACGAATGCTTGATACACTTGTCGATCTTGATTATTGTTAACCGTGCTACAACTATGATTCAAGAGTTTAGATCGAAGTTTCGTACTGAAATTTTCCGATCACTGTCGTTTTAATCTTGTTAGAAATATTTCAAATCGTATTTATGCAATCTAACGAATAATCTCCAGGTATAAAATTTCTTCAGGAAGAAATCCTTTGAACAGGCCGTGCAAAAAGGAACTAACAGAAAAGAAGGGTCAAGGCGATAGAAGCGAACGAATAAATATCGTTCCGGCAAACGGCCCGTGAAATTCGCGCCGTATTTTCACGCGATAAGCGTGCAAAGAGAGGAGAAGACGTTCGAGACTCCGTTATCCCAGTGTACCTTTAAATTTCGGCCCGTCTTATCATCGTAGTCGCACGCACCGCGTCCGACCACCATTTGTCATACCCTAAGCGGCGAGAGTTATGCGAGAAAACTCGGTCTGCGTACATTTGCCGGCCCGACGCAGTCACGACGCGTAAATAAGACTTTGTATGTGAAAATGCGGGCATCGCGACGCGGCCAAGCCGGTCTGATCCTCGTGCAAACATAAGGCGCCGTGGCCGTTTTTTTCACCGACAAAATGTACTCAACAGGGACCAGCAAATTTCTAAAGGCTAGCAGGATCAACATTCGCCTCGTGACCGACGAACTTTACGACCAGGATAAATTGTGGGCAACCAGCTAGGATTTTCAGACTGCTGATTTCAAAGTCAACATTGCCGTTAGATAAAGCAGTGAGTTCTAACAACAATTTTCAGAAAAGCATATTTACCAGGGACATTAGAAACAACGTCGTCAAAAATATTTCCTATCGTACTCTTCTAAGTTTTTAACGCGTCAGTTACGAGTGTTTCTCGCTTTTCATGGCTCGAGATTAATACACTCGGGAAACGAGCAAGGGACGCGCCCTTAATGTACCGTGTACGTGACGTTATTCTTTTCTCGAGTGCACCCTGGACTTCATTTTCCTCGTTTGAACTTTTTGGTGTCTCGTTTGTTCGTACCTTCTCAAGATTAAGTCATTGCGAGGAGGAACGTTCCTGTTCTTCGAGCATTCTCGTTCTACGAGCACGTTTTCCAAATTAACCCACGTGTCGCGTGCAATTAACCGAGTCTCCGTTTATTTCTCGTTTGCGACTACACGAGCCGTATAATTCCATTCCTAAGGAATTGAAATCTCTAATCGCCAGTTTAGGCTCGCTGAAATTCGCTAACCTTATCGCGAAATAGAGAGAACGCGCAAACGGTAGTGGATGGTGAAATCGTCCTCGTAAAGTGAGAAAGTCGACCATAAAACTCCACACTTCTTTGGTCCTGTACGAACGTGAGTCGAAGACG